>NC_086444.1:1100394953-1100754953 GCF_028390025.1 Pseudophryne corroboree | reverse complement strand
ATTGTTCTCTCTGTATTGTATTGCAGCTGAGAACAATAGATGAAAGGCTTATGCTAATAAGCCTTGGTGCACCTAGGTGCAGCAGAGAAGGCTAGATGAGCGAGGCTGAGGGGCGTTTTAAGAGAGGAGGAGGCATGTGTTCAGCCTCCTCTGTTCGGGCCCCCTCCTCTCTGCCCGGAGCGCTGTAGAGTCTGAGCACTAGGCGGCCATTTTCCCTGAGATTTCTCTACTGCGCATGCGCAGAACTCTGTGAAAATGGCAGCTGAGCCATTTTCACTATGTTCTAACAGCGCTGCGGATGCCGGCGCTGGGCTTCGGAGGGGTGAGCATTTTAAAAATGGGTGCAGTGTGTGCGGTGGGGGCCCCCTCTGGACTCAGGGGCCCGTGTGCACCGCACACACTGCACCCATTATAGAAGCGCCAGTGGCGAGGCTCCATCTGTACAGTGAATTAGCAGCACACAAGGATAGGAACTAGGCATGGTCTACAGATCTATTATATTTGCAGAGATAGCAAGGGGTATAGCAGAAGTGTGACATGTCCTGCGAGCAATATCAGTTACACAGTGATTTTGCTGGAGCCTTGTCAAAAGGTCAGGTGCACTTGGATGAAGCAGGAGCGTAGTATGGAAGGTCTGGTTGACTAGCAGGCATGTAGGATAAGCAACAAAGAGTCGTCAGGAACACAGTAAGTTCAGTACACAGTAAGTCAAGTTTTGAGAATGCACATCCATGAGGAAAAACTAGACTCTATACAATCACCTAGTAAGGTATGCAAGGTCCAGGAACTGCCATTCACATTTACACAGTTCACTTCCTGGGACACCGATAGATTTACTGAAGGTAGCTAGCTTCTCAAAATAGCTAAGAAATTAATGAGTGCAACAAAGCCACAGACCTGAAACCTGTTCTGTATAAACTCTTCTGTAATGTATAGTACACATATAAACAGTTCTACCAAAAGAACAGGGCCACATTAGATAGGGCGACAGGGGCGGCCTTCCCCCCCTTGTCCTTAAAACACTGCTAGAGTCCATGCCAATGGATAGTCCTGTCTTCTGTTCCTCAGGGGGGGAACTTGTAGTCAGAGGAAGACGGGAAGAAGAGGTAACCAGCTGCCCAGCAACTCCTGCTGGGAGAAAGGAGTGGCTGGAGAGTGGGGAGCCAGCCTGATCCTCTCTGTTCCCAGAGCTCCTTCCACCCTCTACTCCTTCCTCCTTTCACTCCTTTCTTCCTCGACAGGAGTTTTGAGAGTTGCAGTGTGTGCGGCTCTGGGCACAGTGCCCTGGGGGGGCTGTCTGATCCTGGACACCAGGAGGCGGACCGGCTCAGCAGGCAGAGGGGAGGTGGTGTACTTGGGCTGGCTTTGCAAATCACTGCCGGAGAAAAAGTTGAAGCATTTGGTAAGTTTATCAGGGTGTGGATCATAGGGTCGACCGTAACTAGGTCGTCAGTCATTAGGTCAACTACTATTGGTAGACAGTGACTAGGTCGACACCTGAACTATGTCGACACCTGAACTACGTCGACACGGTCATTAGGTCGACATAAACAAGGTCGACATGGAAAAAGGTTGACATGAGTTTTTTACATTTTTTTTGGGTGTCATTTTCTTTGTAAAGTGACCGGGAACCCCAATTAGTGCACCGTTTCCCCTCACATGGCTCGCTTCACTCTCCATGCTTCGGGCAGGTTACTATTCCCAATCGTAGTCCACATGGATCGTAAAGTATGAAAAAATTAAAAAAATGTTTAAAAAAACAACAACCTCATGTCGACCTTCTCCAAGTCGACCTAGTGACCATGTCGACCTAATGCATGTCGACAAATAGTGCTCAACCTAATGAGTGTCGACCTAAGTGCTGTCAACCTAAAGACCGGATCCCGTTTATCCTACATTCTAAAAGCGTGGCTGGAGTAGGAAAAAACAGGGAGCGGGCCTCAGCGTACCTGGGATCCCTACTGCAGGGCAGGGGGAACCTAACTACATGGGTGTCTGCAGCTAGCACAGAGAGCAGTGATCTGACTACATGGGTGTCTGCAGCTGGTACAGGGAGGGGTGACCTGACTACATGGGTGTCTGCAGCTGGTACAGGGAGGGGTGACCTGACTACATGGGTGTCTGCAGCTGGTACAGGGAGGGGTGACCTAACTACATGGGTGTCTGCAGCTAGCACAGAGAGCAGTGATCTGACTACATGGGTGTCTGCAGCTGGTACAGGGAGGGGTGACCTGACTACATGGGTGTCTGCAGCTGGTACAGGGAGGGGTGACCTAACTACATGGGTGTCTGCAGCTGGGCCCAGGGAGGGGTTACCTAATTACAAAGGTGAGCGCATCTGGGTACAGGGAGGGGTGAAAGAACTACATAAGTGCCCGTAACCAGGCACAGTGATGGGGTGACCGAATTACATGGGTGTCAGCAACTAGGCACAGGGATGGGGTGGCCGAACTACATGGGTGCCTGCAGCCTGAGACAGGAAGGGAGTTATGAGGCATATGCAATGTGTCTAAGTGCTGCTTGTGTTTTGTCCGTGCCCTATAGAGGGTTATTATTACTGACACTGGATATGTCTGTACTGAAGAGAGCAGTGTCACATCTTGTTACAGTATTTGCTGATTTATTACTTTATAAAATACAATGTTTGATCATTTGGGGGATAATTTCCAGGCTGGAAATCTTTTAATTTATACTTTTTTTTTTGTTTATAGCATCACCATTCCATCACTTTGATAATTTTATTGATAGGGGCCCCCACAAATTTGTTGTCCAGGGGCCGGCCACAGGCCTTAATCCGGCACTACCAAAGAATATATTTTATCTGGGTTTGCATTTATTATTAAGTATGGAATATTTACACCAGGGCCGGAGCTTCCACTAGGCAGCTTTAGGCAGCTGCCTAGGGGCGCCAGGACCTGAGGGGGCGGCCTGCTACAGCTGCCTAAAAAGGTATCATAGTCCTACCTTTTACAGCCACTGCAATCCCCCAGAATGCGTATCTTACAGTAGCCATGACTGCTAAGCTCCCGTATTGCAGCCTCCAGCTCCACCTCCACCCGGCACAGGCAGTAACTTTGGCAGCTCCTGGAGTCCTGGCTGGGGGTGACATGCAGTGCTGCTCTTCATTCCTGGCTATTTCACAGACTACTCAGTTCCAACTCTGCACTGCAGCCTGCAGGTAAGGTGGCTGCACAGTGCATTCTCTGCATTGATAAAGAAAGAGGGTGAGAGCAGCGGTGTGGTGAGGGGGTGGGGGGAGGAGATAAGAAGCAGGCATGCACACAGTCTGGGGGGATGAGCAGCAGCATGCACGCACATTTTGGGGGGGATAGAACAGCAGACATTTAACAGAGTAGGGGGGAGGGGGTGAGAGCAGCATGCCTTTCATCTGAAGGGTGGGTAAAGGGAAGGGGCAGAAGGCAGAAGTTTTGCCTAGGGTGCCGAGATACCTTGCACCGGCCCTGTTTATTACACTGCTTTCTTTGTTGAGGTATAATGCAATATTATCAATAGACTACAATGTATAGTAAGAGTGCCCCACAATATCATTAATATTAACATAATATTGTTAAATGTTGTAGGACAAGACTTCAAGTAGACGAAAATAGGGATGGCCATCGGTGTGCTCTCCATCGATGGTTACCATCGATTGTAAAGTTGTAAGTGGCTATCGATGCTAACATAATATGTTATGAAGGACCATTGATGAATTCTCCACGATGGTCATCCCAGTCCTTTAACTGACTAGCCCGCAGGCCCATCACAGCCTGTGGGAGGGGCTACATGGGTGTCGGGGGCGAAGCTATGTTCCGTGTCCTGGCATTCGTAGAAAAAAAATCTGATAGTTCTATACCATCGATCAATAATTTTAAATCATCAACGGTCAATGCCATCCCTAGAAGTAACATTGGAATAGGCTACAGTTTATGTCTTACATGTACATTATTTCTCATTTAACATTGCAGGCATCACAAACTAAATACTATAGTAAAAATCATTACATTGTAATGTTGCAGTGTTTCGGTGCAATTACACTTTGTACAATAACACCACATTATATTTGATCACCGACACCTTGATCTCATTCACTTTGACGTTTGTAGTCTGCCTTCATGATTTCCTTACTTATAAATTGCTAAATAAACTTTCTGAAAGAGTTTTTCCTCGTATGACTAACATCCCTGCACATTTTGGGGGGAGGGACATTTTTGAATGTGTGTGTGAAGCGAATCCTAAGAGCTTAGCTTTGAACTTAAACCAAGAAAAATTATACCCTATAAACAATGGTATTTGTTGATTGGACGAAGAGCTATATCAATATTGGTTTTGGCAGGCGGAATTGGCAGAATGTAACTGCAGAAATATGCTGGTCGTGGTGTTAAAATATTATGAGTTCCTCAACATATGGCTCTTTTTCTTGGAGTGTAGCCGGCAGGGACGTTCCAGAGTTTGCTGCAGGATCACCTACAGGCTCACTCCCACATCTGCTAATGCACCATGGCTCATCTGTATTCACTATGTATTTGCCTGTTTCTCATGAACCTTATCTCGCAAAGTCATAGGCAAACAGAACATGGCAATATGCTACACAGCCTTTGTCATGGTGTTTACTGAGACTGTAACGTTTCTCTCACAAAACTCTCAGAGCACTTGGCGTAAAACTCAGCCGGCAGATGAGGAGAAAACATTGATTCACTATGTACGTTTTGCCTTACAGGTGATATTATTATACCAATCATACTTTTTAGTATGACATTAACATCTGAACAGTTGGTGCAGGAGCGAGTACTAGTGTAAACGTCGATTTACATACAGGACTAAAAGCAACACTTTAAAAAGACATTCAATACACTTTAAATGGAGTCGCTGCGGCCGCTGTAATCAATCCTTAGCCTACGTACTTTTTACACCATTAGCATACAAAGCCCCGTACCGTGTACGTACTTTGCGTACAAACGCCGCGCTGGCCGTACAAAGTACACGCAGTGCGTACACACCCAAAGATACTCCGTGAGCACTTAGCAGCTACACGTGTGACAGAAATACACTTATAACCTTAGCAGGGAAAGGAGACACGACACCAGATTGTATTTAAAATGCCAGGTTCCGACACACCAACATATAATTACTGAAAGGGGGTTACAATAACAATACAATACAATAGAAAAATGGCTACAGTCAATGGTACATACGTTTTTGGTTTCGCCTGCGCTTCCCGGCCGGTCCTCAGTCATCAAGGGAGATGACCTTCAGAGTCTGTGATAGTGACCTGGCCTGCAGCTGGCTTTTTATACAGTGGATGTTAGGGTCTCCTGCCCTGTGCTGCCACGTCGTCATGGCAACCGGGAGACAAGTGCTAGCGGAGTAACCTGAGCGCAGCTGATACTCCGGTTCGGGTCTTTTGCTGTGCAGTGGTTATAGGCTCTGTGCATGGCAGGGGATCCGGTGCTGGTTTTTGTGCTCACAGTCTGTGAGGTATGAGTGGGGCGTGGACAGCACCTGCTTTATAAGGCCTCTTTTCAGGGTAAGCAGATGCTGCTGAATCTTTGTTGGTTAGTCAGTTTCTGAAAGTTAGCCAGTACTGTGTAGCTTTGTATTTGTTTGTTGCTTACTGCAAATAGGCCTGGGGATTTGGTATTACACTCTGCCAATCCAGACCTAGCAGTAAGACTGGAGTCAGTCGTTTAGCTTGCTGGGGTTCTGTTACTACTCTGTGAACTTAGCAAGTTTGCGGCTGTATTCTAAGACTTGCCTGTCTAATCCTGTCTCACTGTGCTAGGTGTCAGGGGTCAGTTTAGTGGCAGTAAACCGAACCTGTGCACTGCAAGTGAGAATTAGGATTGTGGAGAATCTCCTTGTGTCTATCATTCCATCTCTGACCAAGGAGTTTACTGCCACACCCGTTGGTAACCCTTTAGGGTTTTGCTGTTGCCCTTAGCAACAGCATTTCGGGTTTTCTATGTATTAAAACACAACATCTTGCTTTTCACATCTGAGCAGTTCTAATACAAGGGAGATACCCAGTTCCTTAGCCTCTGGGCTTCTCTGTTCACGTTGTGTGTATTTTGTTACCCTACCACCTTCTGTGTACGTTATGTCATATTCCCTAGTCTGTCTGTGAGTCCATTGGTTTTGCATAACAGTTCAAACACCAGTACATTCCTGCAGGCACTGGAGTGCATAACAGTCCTGACACCAGTACTTTCCTGCAGGCACTGGTGTGCATAACATATTCAGCAGCCCAATACTCCTGTTGAAATTTTGTGGGAATATGGAGCATACCCCTCAAAATACGTTGCAACAGGTGGTTGATCAGGTGCAGGTCCTGACTCAAAAATGTAATGATTTGTCCATTAAAATGCACACCTCCCAGGCTGCTGGCGGAGCTCCCGCAGCAGCAGCACCTGCAGGGGTTAAGGAGCCGAAAGTAAATCTCCCGGATCGTTTTTCTGGAGATCGCTCGCAGTTCTTTTGTTTCAAGGAGAGCTGCAAGCTATACTTCCGGCTTAGGCCTCAGTCTTCTGGGTCGGAGATTCAGCGGGTGGGCATAGTGATTTCCTTGCTACAAGGAGACCCACGGGTCTGGGCATATGGGTTGCAGCCTGACTGTCCGTCGCTTAAAAGTGTTGATGCTTTTTTTACGGCACTGGGCATGTTGTATGATGACCCTGACAAGACGGCCTCAGCCGAGGCTCAGATTTCGATCCTTAAGCAAGGGCGAAGGCCAGTTGAGGTTTACTGTACGGAGTTTCGGAGGTTGGCCCATGATACCCAGTGGAATGACCCAGCCCTGAGACACCAGTACCGAAGAGGTCTTTCTAACCAGATAAAGGACCAACTGGTACAACATCCCTTGCCTGATAGCTTGGATCAGCTCATGCAGTTATCCATCCGGGTGGATAGACGGCTGAGAGAGCGTAGGCTTGAAAGGGAGACTGAGATTTCCTTCCTTCCCAAGGGAACCTCAGACTCTGAGGAATTTTCCGAGGAGCCTATGCAGATTGGGGCTACCCGCCTCTCCTCGCGTGAGAAGATGCGGAGGAGACAGCAGGGGTTGTGTTTGTACTGTGGGAATAAAGGTCATGTGGTAGTATCATGCCCAGAAAAGCCGGAAAACTTCAGGGCCTGAGGGTGATGGGAAATATCCTGTCAGGCCAGAAGTCAGAATTTCCCAAGAAGACTTTTATCATTCCGGTGACCTTGAAGATCCTCGGTCAAACTGTCAAGACTGAGGCCTTTGTGGACAGTGGGGCCGACGGGGTTTTTATGGACCGCCAATTCGCCCTGAAACACTCTGTTCCCTTAGTACCCTTGGCATCGGAAATTGAGATTTGTGGGTTAAACGGGGAACCATTATCCCAAGGTAAAATTACCTCTTGCACTAGCCAGATTTCTTTGTTTATTGGAGCCACACACTCTGAAAAATTGTCCTTTTATGTGACTGTCTGTACTTTTGCCCCATTGGTGTTGGGGTTACCCTGGTTAAGGGCCCACAATCCTCAATTTGACTGGGTCTCTGGGGAGATTCTTAGTTGGAGTACTGATTGTTTCAGGAGTTGCTTGAGCCTTCCAGTCAGGTTCTCGCAGCTAAGTTTGCCAGGATTGCCAGGGTGTTATGCAGATTTTGCGGACGTGTTCTCCAAAAAAGTTGCAGAGGTACTACCTCCCCATCGCTCCTATGACTGTGCCATTGATTTGTTGCCAAATGCTAAGCTTCCCAAGAGCAGGTTGTACTCCCTGTCACGTCCTGAGACTCAGGCTATGGCAGAGTACATTCAGGAGAACTTGGCTAAGGGATTTATCAGACCTTCACAGTCTCCAGTTGGGTCGGGGTTCTTCTTCGTGGGTAAAAAGGACGGTTCGTTGCGACCCTGCATCGACTTCAGGGAATTGAACCGTATCACGATTAAAAACTCATACCCACTGCCTCTCATTTCGGTCTTGTTTGACCAGCTTCGTACTGCCACCATTTTTTCTAAGATTGACCTACGCGGTGCGTACAATCTAATCCGAATAAGAGAGGGGGATGAATGGAAGACTGCCTTTAATACCCACTCGGGGCATTATGAATATTTGGTGATGCCTTTTGGGCTCTGTAATGCCCCGGCAGTCTTCCAGGATTTCATGAATGATGTGCTCAGGGAATATTTGGATAGATTCTTAGTTGTATACTTAGATGACATCCTAATCTTCTCCCATTCCCTGGAGGAACATCGGAAGCATGTACGCTTAGTCCTCCAGAAACTCAGAGACCACCGGCTTGGGGCGAAGCTGGAGAAGTGCGAATTTGAAGTTCAGCAAATCGCATTTCTAGGATATATTATCTCCCCAGAAGGTTTCCAAATGGAGGGTTCCAAGGTACAGGCAGTCCTGGATTGGGTGCAGCCCACTAGTTTGAAGGCGCTTCAGCGTTTCCTGGGCTTTGCGAATTTTTATAGACGATTTATCGCTGGATTTTCGTCTATAGTGGCGCCCTTGGTGGCACTCACTAAGAAAGGGGCGGATGTTGCTCACTGGTCTTGTGTGGCTAAAGCGGCTTTTGCCCGTCTCAAAAGGGCATTTGTTTCGGCCAAGGTGCTGCGACACCCAGATCCAGAGCGTCCTTTTGTGGTGGAGGTGGATGCCTCTGAGATGGGTATTGGGGCAGTGCTTTCTCAGATGGGAGTGTCAGATAATCGCCTTCATCCCTGTGCTTACTTTTCCCGTAAATTTTCGCCTGCCGAGATGAATTATGACGTGGGTAACCGGGAATTGTTGGCTATTAAGGATGCACTTGAGGAGTGGAGACACTGGCTTGAGGGGGCTAAGTTTGTGGTCTCAATTCTCACTGACCATAAGAATCTGGCATATTTAGAGTCAGCGAAGCGTCTCAATGCCAGGCAGGCACGATGGGCTTTGTTTTTTGCTCGCTTTAATTTTTTGATAACATATCGCCCTGGGTCAAAAAACATCAAGGCTGATGCGCTCTCGCGGAGTTTTGCTCCAATCCAGGAGACCACCGAGGAGCCGTTGCCCATTGTTTCCCCATCATGTATTAAAGTGGGCATTACCCAGGACCTCTTATCATTAGTCCTTAGAGCACAGGAGCAGGCTCCTCCAGACCTTCCGGTAGGTCTTTTGTTTGTGCCTCCTAGGTTAAGACAGCGAGTGTTCCTGGAATTCCATGCCAAGAAGTCTGCAGGTCACCCGGGTATTGCCAGAACTCGGGAGTTGCTATCTAGGGCGGTGTGGTGGCCCTCGGTGGCTAAGGATGTGGATCAGTGGGTTCGGGCATGTGACATCTGTGCCCGAAATAAGACTCCTAGAGGGGTTCCTGTTGGCCCACTACATCCACTCTCTATCCCATCTAAGCCATGGACCCACATTTCAATGGATTTTGTGGTGGACTTGCCCAAATCCTCGGGGATGACAGCCATCTGGGTTGTCGTTGACAGGTTTTCGAAGATGGCGCACTTCGTTCCACTGGTTGGGCTGCCATCGGCCAGACGCCTGTCTGAATTATTTATGCTGCATGTTGTGCGTCTCCACGGGTTGCCACTTGATGTGGTCTCTGACCGCGGATCCCA
This sequence comes from Pseudophryne corroboree, assembly GCF_028390025.1. Taxonomy (NCBI): domain Eukaryota; kingdom Metazoa; phylum Chordata; class Amphibia; order Anura; family Myobatrachidae; genus Pseudophryne; species Pseudophryne corroboree. The sequence continues at coordinate 1,100,745,387 of NC_086444.1, read as the reverse complement.
GTTTGTGGCCAAATTCTGGAGGGCATTTTGTTCCGATCTCCAGATTTCTGTCAGCTTGTCGTCGGGCTACCATCCGCAGTCTAATGGGCAGACTGAAAGGGTGAACCAGTCCTTGGAGCAGTTCCTCAGGTGTTATGTCTCCAAGTGTCAGACTGACTGGGTTGCTCATCTGTCCATGGCGGAGTTTGCCTATAACAACGCGGCTCACTCTGCTACAGGGATCTCTCCCTTCCTTTGTGTGTATGGGCATCATCCTAAGGCCAATTCTTTTGACCCCCTGGACTCCACGCCTGGTGGTTCCTCTGTGGTTTCGGTCCTTAGAGGTATTTGGCGGAAAGTGAAGAAAGCCCTTGTGTCTGTGTCATTAGTGACCAAAAGGGTTTTTGATAAGCGGAAAAGACCCTGCAGCTTCAAATTAGGAGACTTCGTCTGGTTGTCTACCAAGAATTTGAAGTTGAGACAGCCATCTCATAAGTTAGGCTCCCGGTTCATCGGCCCTTATAAGATCACCAGGGTTATCAATCCGGTGGCATTTCAGTTAGATCTGCCCCGTTCTTTGGGTATCAATAAAACATTTCATTGTTCCCTTTTAAAACGGGCGATTAGTAATCCTTCTTCCAGTGGAAGACCTTCCCCTCTTCTGATACGTGGCCAGAGGGAGTTTGTTGTTGAAAGGATTCTTGACTCCAAGGTGGTTCGGGGTCGGCTGTCATTTTTGGTGCACTGGAAGGGGTATGGCCCGGAGGAGCGGTCGTGGGTGCGCAGTTGTGATCTTCATGCCCCCAGACTGATACGCTCTTTCTTCTCGCAGTTCCCCGATAAACCCGGTGGTAGGGGTTCTTTGACCCCTCGTCAGAGGGGGGGTACTGTTAGGGTCTCCTGCCCTGTGCTGCCACGTCGTCATGGCAACCGGGAGACAAGTGCTAGCGGAGTAACCTGAGCGCAGCTGATACTCCGGTTCGGGTCTTTTGCTGTGCAGTGGTTATAGGCTCTGTGCATGGCAGGGGATCCGGTGCTGGTTTTTGTGCTCACAGTCTGTGAGGTATGAGTGGGGCGTGGACAGCACCTGCTTTATAAGGCCTCTTTTCAGGGTAAGCAGATGCTGCTGAATCTTTGTTGGTTAGTCAGTTTCTGAAAGTTAGCCATTACTGTGTAGCTTTGTATTTGTTTGTTGCTTACTGCAAATAGGCCTGGGGATTTGGTATTACACTCTGCCAATCCAGACCTAGCAGTAAGACTGGAGTCAGTCGTTTAGCTTGCTGGGGTTCTGTTACTACTCTGTGAACTTAGCAAGTTTGCGGCTGTATTCTAAGACTTGCCTGTCTAATCCTGTCTCACTGTGCTAGGTGTCAGGGGTCAGTTTAGTGGCAGTAAACCGAACCTGTGCACTGCAAGTGAGAATTAGGATTGTGGAGAATCTCCTTGTGTCTATCATTCCATCTCTGACCAAGGAGTTTACTGCCACACCCGTTGGTAACCCTTTAGGGTTTTGCTGTTGCCCTTAGCAACAGCATTTCGGGTTTTCTATGTATTAAAACACAACATCTTGCTTTTCACATCTGAGCAGTTCTAATACAAGGGAGATACCCAGTTCCTTAGCCTCTGGGCTTCTCTGTTCACGTTGTGTGTATTTTGTTACCCTACCACCTTCTGTGTACGTTATGTCATATTCCCTAGTCTGTCTGTGAGTCCATTGGTTTTGCATAACAGTTCAAACACCAGTACATTCCTGCAGGCACTGGAGTGCATAACAGTCCTGACACCAGTACTTTCCTGCAGGCACTGGTGTGCATAACAGTGGATCAAAACATAATACAATAGACACTGTGTGATCTTCTTCCATTGGTTCGCGGGTGGGACATATCCTGTGCATCGGGGTGCATGGGCGATGGCTAAGACTTGAGATGTGATTTCTGTTGTTTGCATCTGAGTTCCTGCCCCATGACCAGTTAAACCCATCACATTAATCATACATAAATCTGGTATTATTAATAACTTAATGTTGCAATAGATGATAATATTCTTATACCCACCAGATTAATGTTTACATGACTCTGAACAATATGATCCCACACATGATATGATTATCTATTTCCATCCTCAAGATATACATATATCCATACATATCTATATATATCTATATATATATATATATATATATATATATATATACATACACACATACACACACACTCCTGCTATTACAATTTGTTAGGAAATATATATATATATATATATATATATATATATATATATAGCTCAGCCGAATTATGGCACTCTGCGGTCTCATTCAGTCAATAAAACACAGCTCCAGAAAGCTTGTAGCGACGTTTCGGTTTTAATAGCCTTTGTCAAGCATAATAACCAACACAGATTAACAATAAAAGTGCACAATTTAAATACCCTTACCTCTCTCCACGACGCCACGGACTCCCTCCCGTATCCGGTCACGTCACTCCGACTTCCGGGTGCACCGCTCCGCTTACACCGCCTCCAATCGCTGCGCGTTGTCATGGTGACACACCAGCATTGCCGGAAATGCTGGCTCTCCTGTACTGTCCACAGCGATCGTGTCCATGTGTCACGGTGCAGCATCCCAGAAACGGCAGACGTCCCACTCATCAACAGGATCAGGAGATCCATGGAGTCTGAAGAGGGGCATAAAACACCCATGAGTGATGTGTACAAAAAACAAACATATTAAAAACATAATAGAACATAAAAAACTCGACTCGGTCGTTGGTTACAATCAGTTATTGATCAGAACCCTACCAGGTAAACAGGGCCAATTAGTATATATTACCATACTATACAGTAGATCTATCAGAGAAACACACTTAAGTTTAATTGATCGTTAAGCCCTCTTGGTTTCACTGTGTCAAGAAGGTGAATCCACTTCGTTTCACATTGCAGTAATTTTCTGTGTCTGTCACCCTGCCTTCCATCATCTGGAACATGATCAATGATCATGTGTCGAAGATTGGCCATATTATGTTTGGCCTCTTTGAAGTGTCTGGCGATGGGTTGATCAGATCCCTTGCCACTAAGTGCCGCTCTAATGGCAGACCTGTGCAAGGCCATACGTTCACGACATGTACGTATAGTCTTCCCCACGTAACATAACCCGCAGGGACATTTAATCAGATAAATAATATAAGAGCTGGTACATGTAAGAGTGTGTCTAATTTCGTATCTGCGGCCAGTATGGGGATGAATAAAATATTTTCCCGCTGTCATATGTCCACAAGTGGCAACCATTGCTACGTCTGCTAACACCATCTAAGGATTGTAATTGTTTAGTGATGTCGGCATGTACCGTCCAATCACGAATATTCTTCCCTCTTTGATAACAGTGTCTAATGGTGGAATGTTTCAGACTTTTGATGTCACTTTGAACTATAGGCCACAAATTAGTACTAGACTCTCTGATCTGATTGTGTGCTACCGTATATGTATGTACCCAATTCAGCCTTCTCTTGGAATTATCCTTAATTTTTTTCTTCAAAGTACTTTCCCTCGACTGTAACCTGGCTTTAGTTCTAGCAGCCCCGATGGTCTCATCTCTGTACCCTCGTTCTCTAAATTTGGTGGTCATCATCTCAAGGTTCTGTTCAAACACAGTTTCATCACCATGCTCACTGGAGCTGCCTGATGCCAGGAACGCTGTCTGAGATCCCCACAGTTGCTACTCAGCACTTGGCTCTACTCAGCCTCACATTGGCTGCTGGGATTTACGAGGAGCCTGGAGATCACTACTGCACCACACCGCTCTGTCCTTACCACTCCCCAGCAACCTTTAACAAACCAGTAGAACCTATCCCCCTTTGTAAAATTTTATCCAGCGGCCTCCCTGGCTCCTCACCTCTGCCCTCTGGGTGACTGCCGGGGACTAGATTGTTGATGCTGATTCACGTGGAGAAAAGAAACAGCCCTGCACCTGCCTGGAAATAGAGACGCTGCCATCTCACAGCCCAAGCCACGCTGACTGTTACTGCCTGCAGCCACCACACACAGCTGTCACCCCTGCCCACCCAGTCACAATCTACATGAGTGCACGCTGACGGGGTTTCCGAGTACCTAGAAACCTCCTCTGTCACCGATACATCACTGTGGATGTGACCGATTTTGGGGAGGAGGGGTGCAGAGAGACGGGGGACCTGTGTTAGTGACGCTGCAGCTGCCTCCTCATCTAAGGCTAGGGGGAGCTGCAGCAGTAGCGCACATCTCCTCTCAGGGTTAAGCAATCTAGTTGCCGGCTGCTGTGATCCCAGTGGTCTGGAGACCGACGTTGGAATCCCGTCAGCCGCCCGGAATCCCCACTTGGGTAGTGGTCCACGCCACCACCTGAGGGGAAATATAACTCTGTGTCACTACCGGGCCTGAAGCGTGGCAAGTGCAGCAAACCCACAAGAGGACACGCTGTGCTCGCCAACAGTATTCTGGCTGTCGCGATCCTGGCGTTGGTCTCATGGCTGCTGGGATCCCGATATCATATTGACTCCACTCCCAGGTGTCACAACTGAGGGCCTGAGCTGACAGGAGGCAGCCTCAGTTGTAGGGGCTGAGGTATAGTGGAACCTGGGAGGTTGTATCAGACCCCTAGACATGTAAGTAACATGTAACAGAATTGCCCGAAGGCGTGACCACGACAACCAGGATAAAAGTCAATGATGTTTATTTATGACAAAACTCCGTAACACAGCAGTAGTAAAAAGAAAATATAAAAATCATCAGAGAATAAATACAGTTCCTGGGTACTACAGGGTGGCAAGGGCCACAGGGCTCTGGTAGTGTGAGATAGTTCTTATAATCTTCCAGGTGGAAAGTCCTTACCAGGCCCGACTGTAGCAATGGAAATAGCCCAGGATCGTACCAGCTGGTGTTCCAGGAAAAGCTGGGCTGCTGTGGGTAAAACGGCTGCTGTGGGTACTGGCTGGAACCAGACTGATGTTGGCACGGAGTGAATACTGGCTGGAACCAGTTAAATAATAAATGTAACTTGAGAGCGATGAAATATGGAATGAAGTTTGGAGATTGAGAGCGGTGAAATTATAATGCCGGTGATAAATGATAATATGCAGAAAAGGGTACCGGCACTTTAAGAAGAGCTGACCTCTGCTGGAAGCTGGATGCTGAAAGCAGGTGGTTCTGTAGCTGGAAGCAGATGAATCCAATGAGGATAGGAGAGTCAGGCTACACCGCAGGTGGAATGCTGGTGCGGGTCTCTTTAGTGGAGGTTTGGAGATAGGAACTGGAACCTGGAAAACAACCACAGGAGAGAGACAAACTGGAACTAGGTTTGACAACCAAAGCACTGACGCCTTCCTTGCTCAGGCACAGCATATTTATACCTGCAGCAAGGAAGGGGTTGGCTAGGCAATTATGCAGATTAACAATACAGGCAGCAGATTGGTGGAAATGATCAGATGACAAAATCCAAGATGGCTGCGCCCATGCAGACACTTGGAGGGAAGTTTGGTTTGTAATCCATGTGAGAATTGAAACAGCAATGGCGGCGCCGGCCACAGGAGACAGGAGACGCCAGACTGATGATTGCACATCTAAACCACGCGGGCACAGCGGAGGCCGCGGCTGACGTAATCGCCACTGTGACACTCTGCATGCAGGAACTCAGGGACAGCGGCGGAGGCCGCGGGGAACGCCATTCCAGATGTAACATGGCGCCGCGGTGACCGCGTCTCAGAGTGACAGGAGAGGAGGCAGGAATGTGGACATCAGTGTAACGGATGGGATCCGGTCCTGGAACGCTGAGCCAGCCTCAGGAGGCATCTGAAGGGTAAGTAATGGCGTCCAGATACCCGGATCGTGACAGCACCCCCCCCTTTAGGAGTGGCCCCAGGACACTTCTTTGGCTTTTGAGGAAACTTGGAATGGAATCTCCGGACCAAGGCAGGAGCATGGACATCAGAAGCATTGGTCCGTGAGCGTTCCTCAGGGCCGTAACCCTTCCAGTCAATAAGATACTGTAGTTGACCGTAACAGTGACGTGAGTCCAGGATCTTGGCCACTTCATACTCAACGCCTCGTTGAGTTTGGACTTTCGGAGTTGGAGGAAGTGAGGAATGAAACCGATTCAGGATCAGCGGTTTCAACAGGGAAACATGGAATGTCCTGGGTATTTTTAAGAAGGGAGGCAACTGGAGTCTGTAAGCAACAGGATTGATGACTTGTTCAATTTTAAAAGGACCGATGTAGCGAGGTGCAAACTTCATACTGGGAACTCTTAACCTCAAATTCTTCGTGGATAACCATACCCGATCACCCACCTTGAGAGCAGGAACTGCTCTACGCTTCTTATCCGCAAACTTCTTGTACCTGAACGATGCCTTGAGCAGAGCTGATCGTACACTCTTCCAGTTATTTGCAAACTGATGCAAGGTGATATCCACTGCTGGAACAGAAGTTGCTGGAAGCGGTTGGAACTCAGGGACTTTAGGGTGGAATCCAAAGTTAGTGAAGAATGGTGTTGAAGAAGATGAGGAATGATACTGGTTGTTATGACAGAACTCGGCCCAGGGAAGTAATTGAACCCAGTCATCTTGAGAGGAAGACACATAGATGCGGAGGAAGGCCTCCAAGTCCTGATTCACCCTCTCAGTTTGACCATTGGTCTGAGGATGGTAAGCCGTGGAAAACTTTAGTTTGACTTGGAGGACTTGACATAAACTTCGCCAGAATTTGGCTGTGAATTGAACTCCTCGATCTGAGATAATTTCTTCAGGAAGACCGTGGAGTCGGAAGATCTCTTGTATGAATACTTGAGCCAACTTGGAAGCTGACGGAAGACCGGTGAGAGGAATGAAGTGCGCCATCTTGGTGAACCGGTCAACTACCACCCAGATGGTATTGAACTTGTTGCACATGGGTAAGTCTGTAATGAAATCCATCGACAAATGGGTCCATGGTCGACGGGGAACGGATAGAGGAACCAGTTGCCCCGCAGGCGACTGGCGGGATACCTTATGTTGGGCACACTTTGGGCAAGATGCAATAAACTCCATGACGTCCTTTTTCAGAGTTGGCCACCAATAGGACCTAGAGATAAACTCCAGGGTTTTTTGGATACCTGTATGTCCGGCAAAACGGGAAGCATGGGCCCAATGCATGAGCTTCTTCCTTAGCATCGGCTTCACAAAACTTTTCCCTGGTGGGGGCGTAGAGTCCATCCCTACCGTGGAGAATGCCAACGGATTTATAATAGGATGCTTGTCTGAAGACTCTGACTCATTTTCTTGCTCCCATGAGCGGGAAAGGGCATCGGCCTTGCGATTCTGAGAGCCCGGACAGAACTGGAGCTTAAAGTCGAACCTGGAAAAGAAAAGTGCCCATCTGGCCTGACGAGGATTGAGACATTGTGCGCCTTTCAGATATAAAAGATTCTTGTGGTCTGTAAGTATGGTGATTGAATGAGAAGCTCCCTCCAACAGATACCTCCACTCTTCTAGAGCGAGCTTGATGGCTAGCAACTCCTGGTCGCCAATGGCATAGTTGCGCTCAGCTGGGGAGAACTTCCGGGAGAAGAAACTGCAAGGGTGTAAATGACCATCTTTAGCCCTCTGAGATAACACTGCTCCTACTCCAACGGAGGAGGCATCCACCTCTAAGATGAAAGGGGAGTCGATGTCGGGCTGTTTCAGAACTGGTGCTGAGATGAACCGCTGTTTTAAAAGATGAAAAGCTTGCGTAGCTTCTTCAGACCACTTGGACGGGTTAGCACCCTTCTTATTTAAAGCAGTAATAGGCGCCACAATGGTGGAAAAGTCTCGTATAAACTTTCTGTAATAATTGGCGAACCCTAAGAACCTCTGGACCCCTTTGAGGGTTAAGGGTATCGGCCAATTCTGGATTGCTTGTAGTTTCTCAGGATCCATCTCTAGTCCGGAACCGGACACAATGTAACCTAGAAACGGAATGGACTTGACTTCAAAGACGCATTTCTCTAATTTGCAATAGAGATGATTGACACGGAGACGGGACAGAACCTCTTTTACCCAAAAACGATGTTCCTCTAAATTGTTGGCAAAAATGAGGATATCATCTAGATAGACCACGACATGACGGTATAAAATGTCTCTGAAAATCTCATTGACAAAATGCTGGAAGACAGCTGGAGCATTGCTCAATCCGAAGGGCATGACGAGGTACTCATAATGTCCGTCACGGGTGTTAAAGGCGGTCTTCCACTCGTCACCCTCACGGATCCGGATGAGATTGTATGCACCTCTCAAGTCCAGCTTTGTGAAGATGGTAGCTCCGCTAACTCTATCAAAGAGCTCAGTAATCAGGGGTAAAGGATAGCGGTTCTTGATGGTAATGTCGTTCAGACCTCTATAGTCGATGCACAGCCGCAGACCACCATCTTTCTTCTTTACAAAAAAGAAGCCTGCGCCGGCTGGAGAAGAAGAAGGTCGAATGAACCCCTTTGCTAGGTTCTCTTTAATGTATTCCTCCATAGAATGCGTCTCAGGCAGAGACAACGGATAAGTTCGGCCTCGAGGTGGAACCTTCCCTGGAACGAGATCAATCGGGCAGTCCCATTCTCTATGAGGAGGAAGGATATCAGCAGAAGCTTTACTGAACACATCCGTGAAATCTTGATATGGAGGAGGTGGAACATCAGACGACCTGGGGGAGGAAGAACAGACAGGCAATACTTTAAACAAACATGTCTCAGCACAGGAGGAACCCCATGCCAGAATTTGCGTAGTCGTCCAATCAATTGTAGGATTGTGAAGACGGAGCCATGGAAGGCCCAGGACCACAGGATGTGTGGCTCTTGGAATCACTAAAAAAGAAATAAGTTCGGAATGAAGAACTCCCACTCTCAGACGAACTGGTAGAGTCCTTAGAGAAATAACTGTATCAAAAATCTTGCTGCCATCCACGGCAGTTAAGGAGATGGATGAAGGAAGTCTTTCGGTGGGTAGGGACCACCGTTTAACATAGGCTTCGGTAATAAAGTTCCCAGCTGCTCCGGAATCAAGGAGGGCAATGACGTTCCGATAACGTTGAGCAACTTGAAGCGAGACTGGGAGATTACAATCATGAGGAGATGGAGAGGAGATCATTACTCCTAGCCGGCCCTCTCCTGGGCGAGCTAGGGTTTGGAGTTTTCCCGGACGTTCGGGACAGGCATTGATGGTGTGAGACGGAGCTGCACAGTAAAGACAAAGAGACTCAAAGAGACGTCTTCGGCGCTCAGCAGGAGTTAAACGGGAACGGCCAATTTGCATGGGCTCATCTTTAGATGGTGACAGTTGGCGAGGAGGAGGAGCAGAAGATTTTGGAGCAGATGATCTTCCACGCTCAGTTGCTCTCTCTCTGAAACGTAAATCAACTTTCGTGCAGAGTGAGATTAGCTCATCTAACTTGGAAGGTAAGTCTCTGGTAGCTAACTCATCTTTAATACGCTCAGATAAGCCATGCCAGAATGCAGCATACAGGGCCTCGTCGTTCCATGCCAGTTCGGATGCCAGGATCTGGAACTGTATAAGATATTGTCCTACAGTACGTGATCCCTGGCGTAAACGGAGAATCTCAGATGAAGCTGAAGTTACCCGGCCTGGCTCGTCGAAGATACGCCTGAATGTTGACACGAATGCAGTGTAGGAGGATAGCAGGGTGTCAGACCTCTCCCATAACGGTGATGCCCAATCAAGGGCTGAGCCACTGAGAAGAGAGATAATGTAGGCAATTTTTGTACGGTCACTGGGAAAATTGCCAGGTTGTAGTTCAAACTGAATCTCACACTGGTTGAGAAATCCCCTGCAGAATCTTGGAGATCCGTCAAATTTTGCTGGCGTTGGAAGATGAAGACGTGGAGCAGAAATGGGTAAGGTGGGTGGGGTTATAGCTGGAGTCACTGTGGTTGACGCACCGGACGCGTCTGATCCACGGAGGGTTGTCTGAATCCCATCCAGCCGAGTAGAGAGATCCTGGAGACAGCGGATGATGTGGCCCTGTGCAGCCTCCTGATGTTCAAGTCGGGCTGCCAGTTCTTGCATCGGCCTGGCCGCTTGATCCTGGTCTCCGGCTGGATTCATATGGTCAGTGCTTACTGTCACAACTGAGGGCCTGAGCTGACAGGAGGCAGCCTCAGTTGTAGGGGCTGAGGTATAGTGGAACCTGGGAGGTTGTATCAGACCCCTAGACATGTAAGTAACATGTAACAGAATTGCCCGAAGGCGTGACCACGACAACCAGGATAAAAGTCAATGATGTTTATTTATGACAAAACTCCGTAACACAGCAGTAGTAAAAAGAAAATATAAAAATCATCAGAGAATAAATACAGTTCCTGGGTACTACAGGGTGGCAAGGGCCACAGGGCTCTGGTAGTGTGAGATAGTTCTTATAATCTTCCAGGTGGAAAGTCCTTACCAGGCCCGACTGTAGCAATGGAAATAGCCCAGGATCGTACCAGCTGGTGTTCCAGGAAAAGCTGGGCTGCTGTGGGTAAAACGGCTGCTGTGGGTACTGGCTGGAACCAGACTGATGTTGACACGGAGTGAATACTGGCTGGAACCAGTTAAATAATAAATGTAACTTGAGAGCGATGAAATATGGAATGAAGTTTGGAGATTGAGAGCGGTGAAATTATAATGCCGGTGATAAATGATAATATGCAGAAAAGGGTACCGGCACTTTAAGAAGAGCTTACCTCTGCTGGAAGCTGGATGCTGAAAGCAGGTGGTTCTGTAGCTGGAAGCAGATGAATCCAATGAGGATAGGAGAGTCAGGCTACACCGCAGGTGGAATGCTGGTGCGGGTCTCTTTAGTGGAGGTTTGGAGATAGGAACTGGAACCTGGAAAACAACCACAGGAGAGAGACAAACTGGAACTAGGTTTGACAACCAAAGCACTGACGCCTTCCTTGCTCAGGCACAGCATATTTATACCTGCAGCAAGGAAGGGGTTGGCTAGGCAATTATGCAGATTAACAATACAGGCAGCAGATTGGTGGAAATGATCAGATGACAAAATCCAAGATGGCTGCGCCCATGCAGACACTTGGAGGGAAGTTTGGTTTGTAATCCATGTGAGAATTGAAACAGCAATGGCGGCGCCGGCCACAGGAGACAGGAGACGCCAGACTGATGAATTCACATCTAAACCACGCGGGCACAGCGGAGGCCGCGGCTGACGTAATCGCCACTCTGACACTCTGCATGCAGGAACTCAGGGACAGCGGCGGAGGCCGCGGGGAACGCCATTCCAGATGTAACATGGCGCCGCGGTGACCGCGTCTCAGAGTGACAGGAGAGGAGGCAGGAATGTGGACATCAGTGTAACGGATGGGATCCGGTCCTGGAACGCTGAGCCAGCCTCAGGAGGCATCTAAAGGGTAAGTAATGGCGTCCAGATACCCGGATCGTGACACCAGGCACTGTAGTTCCTATGGGGCTGGAGAGCTGACTGGATGACACACTCTTTTCCTCCATAGTCTGAACATCCCAACAGCCGCAGGTAAAGACAGCGCATGCATCAAGCTGCAGTATGTGCATTATGCCTACTATGCTGAGTGCTGCACCGATGACTTGTTATGTTTTTGGACTGTGCGGGCACCAACTATAGCTGTTCTAATTATTGGAGTGTCAGACTGTGTTAAAGGTGTGTATATATATATATATATATATATATATATATATATATAAATGGTGGCTCTCACGGACTCTTCGGCGCCCAGAAATGAAGACTCACAGGCACCCGCAGGCTGCTCCAACATTTTCCTTTAGAAAAATGTAAGAGGGTGGCGGTGCAGTGTAGTGCCTGCTGCCGTGCAGGTGTAGACTCACTACTCACCAGGCGCTGCACTCTCTCACCTTCAGGTACCGGAACCTTCAATGGACCTGGAAATCTTCAGTCGGACCTGGACACGATGACCTAGGGGGAAGGAGATTGCTGAGTGCCGTTCCTCCTAACTGTGGACCGAAACACCTCCGAAACAGAAAAATAGAGCTTTCAGGCTAGGTGAAGGTCATCCTCGGCGCACGGCGTCAGAGCCCGAATTTCACCTATTCACACGGACAGATGTTACTCACCGTCACAAGTCTTGCACTCCGATCTTCTCCACTTACAGGTCCCTGTAAGGAGGTAAAGAGAAAACAGCTGTGCAGGGCCAAGAACTACCCTAGTGTGCGTCCGCTACACTAGCTACATAAACAGAGCCCTCAAACTAGCTCATGTGGGTGGTGCAACACAAACTATGCACAAACTTTAAAACACTTTGCCCTGCACGGTAACAACACGCATAACAATATAAGAGTACAAGATTAAACGGTGCTGTTCCTTTAAATCCCTACATACCGCTGGGGGGGTGGGCGCCGTACAGCCTACCCACCTCCTGTACACTTTCTTATATGGGTCTCAAGCCAAGCGGGCCTGCCTCCCTATACACCTCGAGGTGGCCTGGGCCTAGTGCTCAGTGCCACCTTTATTCACCTTGGGGGGGACACTTATTGACTGGGCCTAGCGCCCCTAATTGCACACAGGCCGGAGGCCTGACTTTATCCCACGGGCCTAGCGCCCGCCTAACTTGGGGCCCGTTGGGTGACCTGGGCCTAATGCCCAGGGTCACTTTATATACCTGACGGCCGCACTTTGGGCCTAGTGCCCGCCTGCTGTGCCACAGGCCAGGGGCCTGACTTTGCCCACGGGCCTAATGCCCGAACACCCGGTGGTCTAGGGAGGAAGGAGGGGGGGGGGGGGTTGACAGGCACCCTCACGGAGGGCCTACCTGTACCATTGGGAGAGGCACCAGGGGGGAGCTTCGTTAGCTCTTTCGCTTTCCTCCCCTGGTGGCCTCTCCGGCGCTCCTCTTCACTCTTCTGCCGCTAGCCAATCCTAGCCAGCGGCGCCGCCGTCGCCTCTCCGTGTCCATCTTCTCTGGAGCCGCCCGTGTCTTCAGGCCTCTTCCACGGCCACCGGAGCTCTTCCCGCGGCGTCTTATCCTCAGCCCCACCCAGCTCCTCACCACTCTTCGGCGCGGCTTCTTCTATCTTCGGCTCCCGCCCGGCATCTGATGTCATACGCTGGTGGGAGGAGCCTATGACGCGGCGAGTGCCGATTGGCTAGCCGCGCCCAACTCTGATTGGCCGGCGTCCCGCGATTGGCTCGCGGAGGGCGCCGGATTTGAAAAGACGTGGCCGGCGCTTCCCATTGGCGGCCAAATTGGCGCCAAGTTTGAAACGCCATGCTGCTGCCCGTCGCCGCTGCCAGTCTGGTGCAGGGAAACATCTGATCCTTGCACCGGACACCGCTGCTGCCGCACACTGACAGGCGCTGGGGACAGACACACTGCCCCAGCGCAGGCCACCACTGTACTCTGCAGGGGACGCAGATCCCCTGCACTCCACCACTGCTCCGATGTGCCCTGTGATACAGGGCACATCTCCACAATAACATTCATCAGGGATACCTTGGAAAACGTTGGAGTAGCCTGCGGGCACCGTGAGAGCCACCATTTCTATACTGCATATTACATAACTGTTGGAAGGCACAGCGGCAGGTTACAGAGAGAATACTACCTCTATCTCCGCCCCCTTTATGCTTGGCTTCACTCCCTCTTTGGAAACCCCCCTTCACAAATCCTGTGTTTGCCCCTGATCTATCTTTCTGTCACTTATTGTCTCCCGCTATCTCCCGGTAACACGCTATCTCCCTGTCACCCACTATCTCTTTGTCACCTACTATCTCCATGTCACCCACTCTCTCCCTGTCACCTCTGCCTTCCAAGTCACCCTCTAACTTTCTAACTTCCTGTCTCCCACTGTCTCTCCAGTCACTCTCTATCTCCCTGTCACCCCTGCCTCCCCGGTCACCTACTATCTCCATGTCACCCTTTCCCTGTCACCCACTATCTCCCTGTCATCCACTATCTCATTGTCACGCACCATATACCTGGGTGGCCACACCCCTTTCTGTGACACCAAACTTTATTTTGCACTGCACTCCTTTGGCACGCGCTGTCCCTTTATAAAGCTATCCCATCAAGGGGGGCCAAATTCTATATTCACTTATTCACCAAACATATTAAGCTCAGGCCAGCCCTGTTTATCATGTAGACAGTGATAATATGTTGACATGTGCTAGTATGTTGACATATTACCCTGGTGGCCAGCTGTGACTTACCAGCTCCTGCCAGCTGCAGCGGCTCCAGCAGCGTCTTCTGGGTCCTGGTTGTCATGTGACCATCACTTCCGAATCATACCTCTGATCCTCCAGCATTCCGGTCAGTATTTCTCTACTATCCCTAACTCTAATTCCTACCCCTAACCCTCTCTCTGGTGCCTAACCCTACCCCCCTTCACAGCCTATCTCTAATGTCGACATGCTGATAATGTCAACATTTCACTTGTCGTCGCTCTGAGAATGTTGACACATTACCTGTCAATTTTCAGGAATCGGGCGTTCAGTGGCATCTCACTTACCAGCGCGCTGGTGTGCAGGCCTCCGGAGGTCACGGCCCCAGTTTGCGGCTGCATGGATGCTCTGTCCGCGGGCATGGTGCCCATTGTCATCGTGTACTCCTGAAGTCCATCTAGTGTGTACCCACCATCTGTGCAGCATGGGCACCGCCATGACACTTGTGGTCAGCTGACCTGTAAACACCCAATCCTGCGCTGTGTCTGCACACATGATTCAAGCATCCAATGCCTGCTGACCAAGGGGTATAAATCCAGAACATCGGCTCAGTCTCATCGCCTTGAACAACGCGTCACATCCAGTGCACAGCGTCTCCTGGCTCCAGTCTTCTGTCTCCAGTGTCTCCGTGGAACTACAGGCTCCAGCCATCCAGCTCTGCTACAACTCCTTCCACAGTCAGGTTCCACCTCTGCATGCAGTAAGAGACTCTCTCTAGGTGCTACTTACCATTCTCACCTGTGTGTTGTTTATCTGCGCTTAGCACTGTGCTATTCCATCTGGCACTTAAAACAACCAGCTTGCAATTTACAGACTGTCTCCTGCTTTGGCCTTGCTTGGCTTTGTAGACTTGTGCATATATACAGACTGTGTGAATTTATTGCTGTTGGTTTCCAGACCAATTACCGGAGTTACTATTGCCTGTGTTCACTGTCATCAGTTGCATTATCATCATCTGCATATTTTATCCTGTCACCATCGACTATCGATGTTTGTCATCGGCTTCCAGGCCAGTCACCACTGTTGTTAATCTCACTGTTTTACAGATCATCACCTGTGACTGTTGTTGTACCTCTGTCAGCTTCCTTGCTCAAATCATCAGCATTGTTATTGTGCTTCAGTGACTGTTCATACCTTTTGTGTGCTAAATAAATATAATTTCGCACATGCGCAGGAATCTTCTACAGCCTCCTCGTTTCCTCCACCGCACCACCACTGACCCACTAGTGCCCCCTCCGGGAACAGACACAGTTACAGACCTGACCTCAATATTTTAACAATGTCAACATCATAGCTATCAACATTATGAATGCTGTCATTGCTAAAATTGACCTTTTGACTACTTCCTATTTGGTCACAATTTTTTTAGCATATTAATCTCCAGCTAGTCTGAATTGTAGCATGGAGTTTAATAAACACCCTTGCTGCTAATTAGCTGTTTTTTTCTCAAATGATGATTGTTAAGACAAAAACTTTACAATGGGTGTTAAGGTGTTTTGATCGCAGGTAATACTCCCAAAGATGGCACAATCATCACCCTTTGGCAGTGTCCGATTGAGACTAAGGTCTAGATGTACTAACATTTTTCTGTTCTTAGAGCTAATGCAGCTCCAGCTTCGCCTGCATAGCGCACAGATACAGGAGGCATTTACCGTATCTGCTACTAACAGTCCTCTAAATGAAGTTGGTGTACGTTAAATCCACCTCTCAGCAATGACTGCCCTGGCTCTTCCCTGAAGAGTCTACTGTGCATGTGACAATTCAATTAGCCAATCCAGTACAGGCCTGCTCTGATTGGTTGCTTCACACCACGCACTGGCTCCTGGGAGTTGTTGTAATGGTTAGTTCTAAATCCAAGTTGGGTAAGGGACCTCTGATGTCACCAAAGGGAGGAGCCACATCACCAGGGAGAGGAGCTATACCCGGACAGTGTACCCGAAATGTACCCTCACGGGCTCGCTTCGCTCGCCATGCTTCGGACACGGTGGCGGTTACTAAATGTAGTAGTTGGTGGCGTGGTTAGTAGAAGGACTATCCCGCTGGCCTAGGTCCTCCCCCTGGTGACATGGCTCCTCCCCCTGACATCATAGGTCCTTTAGGCCACTTGATTCTAGCATCTACTGAGTTGTAATAGCAGCCGTACTACACCCGTTCTGCCATTCCCCCGCGGCATTCAGATCCTGAGACATAAGTAAAGGACCTACCCGCGTCTGGCTTTCCCCGTCAGCAGTCACGGGTGGTCACACCCGAACCCCCCTGTTGTGCACATCACCGGCTGCTCACATCCAACATCCAACTCTCCTCCTCTTTCCTATGCTGTGTGGGTGGTCAGACCTGGGTGCCTCACTGCACAGAGTACGGTCTCCGTTGGCAGTCCGCAACTTCTCCTCCCTCCCCCGTGCCGTAAACGGGACCTCAGTGCGTGAGGCCTTGCCCTTTATTAGCCACGAGACCATGCCCCTTTTTGCAGTTGCTTGTGTACACAGTAAAGAAGCTTATGGTGAACTCACAACTCTAGTGACAAACCATGTGTGTATTTGACATGCCATAAGTTGCTGACTGCTATAACTTAAAAAAAATAAATACATATATATCTAATACAAAAATAAAATAAAAACAAATGCATTTAATTTATTAAAAACACAACAACAATTATTACAAGACATACAATACACACTTAATGCAACGATCAGTACTGTGCAGACACCTTGATACAGCATGAGGACAACATGGGGACACACAGTAATCAGCTGATCAGCACAGATTAGACAGAGAGGTGTTTTTTTGTTTTTTGTTTTTTTGGAACAACAGAATAACTTTATTAAAAATTTAACAAAATTACATCAATGGAGTCCCGACCATCGGCTCCCTGCAAGAAGGGTAGATAACGGCCCACTGAGACAAAGCTGGTGTAGAAGAAAAGCACTAGCGGTAACACAATTTAGTAACATCTGAAGGAAATATTGCCGCCATAGTAGTCTATGGCAGTGCAATATTCAGTTCATAACTTAGCACAGGCACATAAAAATTAGTACATATTGAGAAGCGATATGTACAAGGATTTTCACTGTATTTTTCGTTTTTGTGGCTTATCTCCGTTTAGTACATCTGCCCCTTAAACGTGGACCTGTCTTTAAAAGCACACAGACACACCTTTGTGATGGCTCCTGGTCCTCCTCTTGGCTCATCAAGCAGCTCCCAGCCCCACCCAGTATGAGTAACATGATATCATCTCCTGCCTTACATCTATCCTGCTTAGCAGAGCATCGGGAGCTGGAGCTGCTTAGCCAGGTGCCGGAATGGTTCAGCCTGTGACTGCTGACCGGCCCTGCCCTCTGGGTACAAACACATGGGCATTTAGTCTCTGATGCATTTACAGCATGGTGGGCATATCTTGCATATTTACTAACACTTCCGTATGCTTGAAGGACACAGTTCTATGGTTATTGTTAGACTTCTTTTAACATTCTTTCCACTTCAGTGTTAACGAAAGGACAAGGGGCATAACAATAGGCATTTTTATTGCGATGTGATAAATATTTCTTGTATAAATTTGCAAATTGAAAGTTAATATTTTCACGCAAATTTACTAAGTTTCTCATGTCAGGAGACGGGCTCTCTGTCCTGGCATAGAGCTGGATGTAGTGTGGTAATGCTATCACACTGCTTTCTGGTTCAGGTTCACTGTGCATGCACCCCGTGGGCTGACGGCTCCCACTAGGATACTATTTGGTAATGCCATCTGGAGATGATGTTATTCTGTCACGGCCAAGCTCCATGAAACCTTGCTCCAGCCCTACCTAAAACAGCCTTAAGAGAAGGGCGGCTGCTAATGCACTATAGACGGGATCGGTATGAAATACCTCCAATCAAAATCCCGACGTTCAAAATCCCGACACCAATTGACCGATGGTCAAAATCCCGACAAGGTCAAAATCCTGACATGGACAAAATACCGAAATTTAAAATACCGACATTTAAAATACCGACATGTAAAATGCCGACAGGTCAAAATACCGACATGAGTTTTTCATGATTTTTTTTCATTGAAACCGGGATTTTGATTGGAGGTAAACTGACTGCATCCCCTATAGACCAGTACTGTGTGCTCGCTCCAAGCCTAAACATAGCCACTTCCTGGGTGTGGGGCCCAGACCACCTAGTAGTATGGAAAGGGGCCACAGCATGCACTTGCTCCATGCACCATAACCCCACGCTATGCCTCTGGTCACATCATACGTCTTTTATTTCTATTTTCTGCTAAGCCCATTCATATATTCTTGCCAAAACTTTACTATATGTAACAGGCTTTCCATTTACTTGTATATGCTTTGGCCAATTGGTTGGCTGTATCACGTGATTCTATACTTCAGTTATCATGTATGCCTTTAGGAATATGACCCATTTACTATACATACGTACACACAGTTCCTCTGTTTCCCACATGCATATACATACACTTCCACCTACACTAAAAAGATATTGTGCACTTGGGGGGCAATTTATCACTATCCGCATCTGATATACCAGCCAAACTCGCAATGCGATAATTGAGTACATTGCATGGATGTATCAATTATCGCATGCAGGGACAGAGCTTGCGAGAAAGCTCTGTCCCTGCGATGCCTCTCCGCAGCATCATCGGGGGAATTTGCGTAAAAAAAATACCCTGATGTCCTGCTGTGCATGCGTCGTTGTCCGTCGCCAGGATCCCCCCGTTCCGTCACCACTACCCCTGCACTGCAAAAGAGCCCCTTCCAGGGATTTATACTTACCAGTGCCAGGAGCCGGTGTCCACTGCTCCAAGAGACTGCCAAGCGCCAGATCCTGCTTCTGTGCTGTAAAGTGAGCTGCCGCTTTACAGCATCACTTTACTGCACAGGGGTCACAGCGCAGCACATGAAGGACCTGGTGCCCGGCAGCGTTCACCGGAGCACCGATCCCCGGCTGCCAGGACTGGTAAGTATGATTTTTTTTTTTTTTTTACTAGTGATCAGCTTGTGTGTCCATCAGACACACAAGCTGATCACTGGGGGGAAAAAAAGTCTCACACCTGCATTATACAGACAGTGGTCTCTAAAAAGGTCTCTGACACCTGCATTATACAGACACTGTACCTTCAGCCACTGCTCCTCTTGTACCTACCTCTCAGCACGTCTATCATCCTCCGGTATCAGATATATCCAGCAGACTCCGGGCTTCATCCTATTCTGGACATCATCTACCAGCCTGCTGGTTGAGAGTTCATACAGGCTAGTAGTGATCACACTATCTTGCCAGCTGGTTACAGGTCTCCCTGTCTGTGTGTTTATATCTGGGGCTGGTCCTGAGTAAGGGGTGCTGGTTCCAGGGCTAAAGACAGTGTGTGGGGTTTAGGGCTGTGTGATGGGGTGATTGGCATCCTGTATTTTCTGCTCCTGGTTTCTCAGTTTCTGAGTCCCAAAACCAGGTTCCAGCAGCTACAGTACTGGGTACATAAGACTCTGAGTTCCAACTCTATTCCAGTACTTTATTGTTCTGAGTTCCTTGGTAAGCCTTCTGAGTTCTTACAATGGGTATTTGGCTCTGCTAACCTATATTACTGTAATTTAATGGGCTAAGCTCTTCTAATGATTCCAGATTGACAGCCCTTTCCAGTTCCATATTCCAGTGTAACTCCAGTCTGTGGTTTCCTTACTACAGTACGTCACTAGTGTTTCCTAATTACATTTTAGTACTTCATGAGTAAGAGTTACTAAAAGTCTCTACATTTCACCTTTGCTCCAATTAAGCCCAAGTATCCTGCAGATACCTCACACTGGGGCAGATGTATTAACCCGGAGAAGGCATAAGGAAGTGATAAACCAGTGATATGTGCAAGGTGAAAAAGGCACCAGCCAATCAGCTCCAATATGTAAATTAACAGTTAGAATCTGATTGGCTGGTGTGTTTATCACCTTGCACATATCACTGGTTTATCACTTCCTTATGCCTTCTCCAGGTTAATACATCTGCCCCACTGTGAGGTATCTGTGTTCTTTCACTGATTAGAAAACAATTCCATATTCCTCCATTGTGATGGAGGGAAACTGTTGGACACTCGGCCATGGCAGAGCGAATACACTGCCAGATATGGCCGTCCAATTGTAATCAGATCTTTCAGACATGCTGACGGTATCAGCAAGTTGGACAGACCGATAACTCAGTTGGTTACCAATAATTGAACAGTGTATGGAAAGCATAAGGAAGAAAGCACCTATCAGCTTCAGCGGTGCATTCACAATCAACAAATCACAAGTGGTTTGTTAGTGCAGATGACTGCCAGTGGTATACATACTGCACATGTCTCTTCCACCAATCTTAGGAGCTGGGGATTTTGGAAAATGTAATTTCCCCAGCTAGAATGGACCTGTCTCAGGGTCCCAGGGACAAAACTGCTCTACATCTTTTGATACAATGGTACACAAGGGGCAACTCATAGACTTTACTTATCTCCCCCTATATAACTATGGAGTACAAACAAGAAGGTCATTACACCAGTTACTGTTATTTGTTACCTTTTTTATGTTTTGACTATGAACCACTCCATGCCTGCTGTTGTAAATACACTTCTACCATAGGTTTAATCAAATACGAACTTCTTTCACACCCATAACAATGAACCATTGGAACTCAGTCAAGAAAGTTTATTTCCCGTCTCTCGATCACTATTGGAAAAACTTAGAAGTAAATATTCCACAGAACATTCCTTTTCCAGGTTCTGGCTACGTGACAAGAAGAACATGGAATTCCTCTATTATAATTTGGATGATTGTTATTTAATTGCATGTCCCAGATTATCAAAGCCAGCTGGAACATGGGGATGAGGAGAGGTTCCATCTTTGTAAATAATATGATTAGCGCATACTGGCCAAGAAGCTTCTTTACTGCCATTCCTACTGGAATAGGTTGGTGATTTATAAATATTAACACAATAATGATATTTGCAGACATCCACCTTCAGCTCTGGCGCTGTTTACCAGATAGACAGACATAAAGGTAATAGCAGGGCAAATTGAGATGAAATGGGAAAACCTCTGTATAATTGTGGTCTGAACCATTTAAAGTAATAATATAATGGGAGAAGCATATTTGTATAGTAAGTGAGTGCAGATGGGAGGCAGACCGTCTTTCTTAATAAAATATAATCCTAAATGCTTATACTTACTGCATACGGTAGCAGCAGTTACATCTGGTTGGGAATCGGCATAGGAGGGTGATGTTGGTTTTGTTTCTAATGAATTACCCTTTCTTAATCCCTAGGGGATCTCTCTAATGTACAATGGGGGTAAAATTCCAAGTTGATCGCAGCAGGAAATTTTTTAGCAGTTGGGCAAAACCATGTGCACTGCAGGTGTGGCAGTCCAGATATAACATTTGCAGAGAGAGTTAGATTTGGGTGGGTTATTTTATTTCTGTGCAGGGTAAATACTGGCTGCTTTATTTTTACACTGCAATTTAGATTGCAGATTGAACACACCACACCCAAATCTAACTTTCTCTGCACATGTTATATCTGTCTCCCCTGCAGTGCACCTGGTTTTGCCCAACTGCTAAAAAAATTCCTGCTGCGATCAACTTGGAATTACCCCCAGTATGTATTGCACTTTTCATCCTATTCTGCCCAGTGTGTTATGCCATTTCTAAATTACAATTTGCAAATGTAAAATTACTTTTGGTAGTTTTCTGGAATGAAATCAATACCTTCCTTTTAAAATATAGATGTATAATAATAATACTCTAATACTAATGTGCAAACAATGGGGGTCATTCCGAGTTGTTCGCTTGTTATTTTTTTCTCACAACGGAGCGATTAGTCGCTAATGCGCATGCGCAATGTCCGCAGTGCGACTGCGCCAAGTAAATTTGCTATGCAGTTAGGTATTTTACTCACGGCATTACGAGGTTTTTTCTTCGTTCTGGTGTTCGGAATGTGATTGACAGGAAGTGGGTGTTTCTGGGCGGAAACTGGCCGTTTTATGGGTGTGTGTGAAAAAACGCTACAGTTTCTGGGAAAAACGCGGGAGTGGCTGGAGAAACGGAGGAGTGTCTGGGCGAACGCTGGGTGTGTTTGTGACGTCAAACCAGGAACGACAAGCACTGAACTGATCGCAGATGCCGAGTAAGTCTGGAGCTACTCAGAAACTGCTAAGAAGTGTCTATTCGCAATTCTGCTAATCTTTCGTTCGCAATTTTGATAAGCTAAGATTCACTCCCAGTAGGCGGCGGCTTAGCGTGTGCAAAGCTGCTAAAAGCAGCTTGCGAGCGAACAACTCGGAATGACCCCCAATATTTTTCTGCTGATTTAAGATTAGGGTTGCTAAACATCCCAGAATTTCCAGGATTGTATCAGAATTGGGGCTTGTGCCCCATGTCTCTATTTCGTTGCCCCCCCCCCCCCCAGAAGGGGCAGATTTAGGGGTGAGGGCGCCCCTAAGCACAACAGTAACGGCCGCCAGTTGTTTGGGTATAAGCCCTCATTTGATAATAGCCAATTTAATAGAATAATAAAAAAAGACACTATTGCTTTTTTCTTTTTAATTACGTATACATATTTACTAAGAAGGACAGCTTATAGGGGCAGTATGTGCATGTCTTACCCGTTTACACTCCTTTCAAGATGGCATATGGTACAGAACAGTGGAAATATTTTGCAGTCACTGGTACTTTTTGGGCTGACGTTACCAACACAAGCATCCAAGTGCCGCCCCTAGACACGTGCCTCACAGGCCTAATGGGAAATTCGCCACTGCCCCCCAGGGGAAGGTGGGGTGCAGGAACTAGATGGTGGAAGATGTTGGCAGAGTGTTGCAGTGTCGGATAGGGATGTTAGTCTAAACAACGGCACTTACCCAAGATGATTGGTTTATTCAGATAACAGAGATAACAGCTTGTAGTATATAGAAGATGTTCTGCATCAGCAGGAACTCACAGTGTACATGTGAAGCACATGTGTCACCGCTGTGCTTCACATGTACACTTTGGATCTAATTTCCGTCTTTTCTCCTTAGATATATGTGCATAATCTTTACAGCCGAAGACACGGAGATGATTGACAGCTGTCTTTTTCTTGGTCCACGCCTCCAGTGGCGTTTTACCTTCTAAGGCTACTGTGGGCACACAGTGTTTTAGATATACTGCAGTAGACACTGCTTCCGCCTAAAAGCTTTTCTCCAGGCCTGCGTCACTCAACATAGTCCGTGCTCTCTCAACAATTGTACGATTTGCACACTCACACTGTTTTGTTCTGGCGTGTAAACAATTGTTAGCTGATGCTGTATGCCATATTTTTTCAGGAACTGTGCTAAAACTCTGTTATCATACTCTCCACCATTGTCGGATCTCAAGACTAATTAATTTCAGACCCGTCTGAGTCTCCACCAGGTTCTTGTATTCAACAATTTTATTGACAATTCACTTTTCATCTTGTGACATCATTAATAAATGTTATAAAATACCTGTAGCCAGTCATTGATTCCATCTCCATCAGACCGCATACGTCAGTATGCACTAGGGCTGTTGTTATTTCCACTTTACTAGTAGACTTAGGAAATGGGGTACGAGTCTTCTTTCCTTTTATACAACTCTCACACACAGGTCTCTCAGTAACACTCACAGTGATTCCAGTTGCCATTCCATCGAGTAGTTTCTGGGCGTTGTCATATCCCAGATGACCTAGGCGCCTGTGCCACAGCTCCATCAACTGGACTGAATCAGAGGCCGCTATTGCAGAACACTGCTTAGTGTCCAGGACATACAGTTGGTTGCACCAGGTTGCTGAAGCAATTACAGTCCCTTTCTCATTTTGCACCATACATTTGCCCTTTGCAAACTGGACTCTGTAACCTTTATTCTCCAGGACGCTTATAGCAATGAGATTGATTCCCAATTCTGGCACGACAAAAGACATCTGGTATGTCCATAATAACTGTTTCACCTTTAATTCTTAAACGCACTGTGATTATCCCAAATTTTGTCTCCAATCCCTTTTACTGTAATGGGTTCACATGCTGTCAGTGAATTAAACCATTCCTGATTACAACTGAAATGCCTAGTGGCCCCCGAGTCCATGTACCAGCAATCCTTCTTGTTACTATTTGCTATATTCAATGCAGACTCGTTTGGTTTGTTATGCTTCTTCTGCATACCATTGCAATTTCTCAGCCTGCAATCTGAGGCCTTGTGCCCCACCTTGTGACATATAAAGCACTTGAACTTGAGCTTTCTGGACTTAATACCTTTTGTGAATAAGGCAGAACCCTCAGCATGTGTCTCGACAGGAATACGTTCTTGGAACAGCTACTACCAGGAAATCAAATTCTGGTGTAAGATTCTGTAACATCGCAACCACTACTTCCTTGTCGTCCACCTGTACCCCCACAGATGCCAACTGCTGAGCTATTGACAGTATTTTATCAATATCATCGTTCATGTCCTTACAGGCACTTAACTTTGTCCCGTACAGCATACGCCTCAAGTTTATTCTTCTCATCAGACCTTTGTCCTCATAATGACATTTGCAGAGCTGCCCACGTCTTTGGCTGACACTTTCCTGCTGATAATGGAGTAGACATGTTGTTCCACGGCCACACCCATCGTCCCGATGGTTCTATCTACTTTAACTGGGTTTGGGTCTGCTCCTGGCTCAATTGTGACTTACCACAGCTTTTCCCACTTAAGCTGCATCTCCATGGTGAATTTCCACGTTGTGTAATTCTCTGAGCCTTTTAGCTTTGTAAAGTTCACGCTGTTTCCTGTACTGCACATTCTTCTCTATATTTAATAAAAGTACTTCTTTAATCAGCTGCACTTTTATTTTCTTATGTACCTCTGTTTTAGAATGCCTTTGCGACTTGGAGTCCTGGGCCCATAACCTGTTGGCAGAGTGTTGCGGTGTCGGATAGGGGTTCACTATGGTATGCCGGCGGTCGGGCTCCCGGCGACCAGCATACCGGCGCCGGGAGCCCGACCGCCGGCTTACCAACAGTGTGGCGAGCGCAAATGAGCCCCTTGCGGGCTCGCCGCGCTCGCCACGCTACGGGCGCGCCACACTATTTTATTCTCCCTCCAGGGGGGTCGTGGACCCCCATGAGGGAGAATAAGTGTCGGTATGCCGGCTGGCGGGATCCCGGCGCCGGTATACTGTGCGCCGGGATCCCGTCTGTCGGCATACTGAAGACCACCCGTCGGATAGGAATGTTAGTCCACACAACGGCACTTAACCAGGATGATTGGTTTATTCAGATAACAGAGATAACAGCTTGTAGTATATAGAAGATGTTCTGCAGCAGCAGGAACTCACAGTGTACATGTAAAGCAGTACAGCGGGGACACAGGAACTTAGTACACACAGGATGCGGCTCCGGGGTAGACAAGGTCACACACTCAGGGGGATGCAGTCAATTTACCTACAATCAAAATCCCGAAGGTCAAAATACCGACAACCATTGACCGATGATCATAATACCAACAAGGTCAAAATATCGACATGATCAAAATACAAATATTAAAAATGTCGACACAGTCAAAATACCGACTTACAAAATGTTGACAGGTAAAAAAAATAAGATTTTACTCACTGGTAAATCTATTTCTCGTAGTCCGTAGTGGATGCTGGGACTCCGTAAGGACCATGGGGAATAGCGGCTCCGCAGGAGACTGGGCACAACTAAAGAAAGCTTTAGGACTACCTGGTGTGCACTGGCTCCTCCCTCTATGACCCTCCTCCAGACCTCAGTTAGGATACTGTGCCCAGAAGAGCTGACACAATAAGGAAGGATTTTGAATCCCGGGTAAGACTCATACCAGCCACACCAATCACACCGTATAACTCGTAATATTATACCCAGTTAACAGTATGAAATATAACTGAGCCTCTCAACAGATGGCTCAACAATAACCCTTTTAGTTAAACAATAACTATATACAAGTATTGCAGACAATCCGCACTTGGGATGGGCGCCCAGCATCCACTACGGACTACGAGAAATAGATTTAACGGTGAGTAAAATCTTATTTTCTCTGACGTCCTAAGTGGATGCTGGGACTCCGTAAGGACCATGGGGATTATACCAAAGCTCCCAAATGGGCGGGAGAGTGCGGATGACTCTGCAGCAACGAATGAGCAAACTCTAGGTCCTCCTCAGCTAGGGTATCAAACTTGTAGAATTTAGCAAATGTGTTTGACCCCGACCAAGTAGCTGCTCGGCAAAGTTGTAAAGCCGAGACCCCTCGGGCAGCCGCCCAAGAAGAGCCCACCTTCCTCGTGGAATGGGCTTTCACTGATCTAGGATGCGGCAGTCCAGCCGCAGAATGTGCAAGCTGAATCGTACTACAGATCCAGCGAGCAATAGTCTGCTTTGAAGCAGGAGCACCCAGCTTGTTGGGTGCATACAGGATAAATAGCGAGTCAGTTTTCCTGACACCAGCTGTCCTGGAAACATACATTTTCAGGGCCCTGACTATGTCCAACAACTTGGAATCCTCCAAGTCTTTAGTAGCCGCAGGCACCACAATAGGTTGGTTCAAATGAAAGGCTGATACCACCTTAGGGAGAAACTGGGGACGAGTCCTCAATTCTGCCCTATCCATATGGAAAATCAGATAAGGGCTTTTACATGACAAAGCCGCCAATTCTGACACACGCCTGGCAGAAGTTAAGGCCAACAGCATGACCACTTTCCACGTGAGATATTTTAATTCCACGGTTTTAAGTGGCTCAAACCAATGTGACTTTAGGAAATCCAACACCACGTTGAGATCCCAAGGTGCCACTGGAGGCACAAAAGGGGGCTGAATATGCAGCACTCCCTTAACAAATGTCTGAACTTCAGGTAGGGAAGCCAGTTCTTTCTGGAAGAAAATCGATAGAGCCGAAATCTGGACCTTAATGGAACCCAATTTTAGGCCCATAGTCACCCCTGACTGTAGGAAGTGCAGAAAACGGCCCAGCTGCAATTCCTCCGTTGGGGCCTTCCTGGCCTCACACCACGCAACATATTTTCGCCATCTGCGGTGATAATGGTTTGCGGTCACTTCTTTCCTAGCTTTAATCAGCGTAGGGATGACTTCCTCCGGAATGCCCTTTTCCTTCAGGATCCGGCGTTCAACCGCCATGCCGTCAAACGCAGCCGCGGTAAGTCTTAGAACAGACAGGGCCCCTGCTGCAGCAGGTCCTGTCTGAGCGGCAGAGGCCATGGGTCCTCTGAGATCATTTCTTGAAGTTCCGGGTACCAAGCTCTTCTTGGCCAATCCGGAACAATGAGTATAGTTCTTACTCCTCCTTTCCTTTTTATCCTCAGTACCTTGGGTATGAGAGGAAGAGGAGGGAACACATAAACCGACTGGAACACCCACGGTGTCACTAGAGCGTCCACAGCTATTGCCTGAGGGTCTCTCGACCTGGCGCAATATCTTTCTAGCTTTTTGTTTAGGCGGGACGCCATCATGTCCACCTGTGGCCGTTCCCAACGGTTTACAATCAGCTGGAAGACTTTTGGATGAAGTCCCCACTCTCCCGGGTGGAGGTCGTGCCTGCTGAGGAAATCTGCTTCCCAGTTGTCCACTCCCGGAATGAACACTGCTGACAGTGCTAACACGTGATTTTCCGCCCATCGGAGAATCCTTGTGGCTTCTGCCATCGCCATCCTGCTTCTTGTGCCGCCCTGTCGGTTTACATGGGCGACTGCCGTGATGTTGTCTGACTGGATCAGTACCGGCTGGTTTTGAAGCAGGGGTCTTGCCTGACTTAGGGCATTGTAAATGGCCCTCAGTTCCAGAATATTTATGTGTAGGGAAGTCTCCTGACTTGACCATAGTCCTTGGAAGTTTCTTCCCTGTGTGACTGCCCCCCAGCCTCGAAGGCTGGCATCCGTGGTCACCAGGACCCAGTCCTGTATGCCGAATCTGCGGCCCTCTTGAAGATGAGCACTCTTCAGCTACCACAGCAGAGACACCCTGGTCCTTGGAGACAGGGTTATCAGCCGATGCATCTGAAGATGCGATCCGGACCACTTGTCCAACAGGTCCCACTGAAAAGTCCTTGCATGGAACCTGCCGAATGGAATTGCTTCGTAGGAAGCTACCATTTTTCCCAGGATTCGCGTGCAGTGATGCACCGACACCTGTTTTGGTTTCAGGAGGCCTCAGACTAGAGATGACAGCTCCTTGACTTTCTCCTCCGGGAGAAACACTTTTTTCTGTTCTGTGTCCAGAACCATCTCCAGGACCAGTAGACGTGTCGTAGGGACCAGCTGTGACTTTGGAATATTTAGAATCCAACCGTGCTGTTGTAGCACCTCCCGAGATAGTGCTACCCCGACCAAGAACTGCTCCCTGGACCTCGCCTTTATCAGGAGATCGTCCAAGTACGGGATAATTAAAACTCCCTTTTTTCGAAGGAGTATCATCATTTCGGCCATTACCTTGGTAAATACCCTCGGTGCCGTGGACAGACCAAACGGCAACGTCTGGAATTGGTAATGACAATCCTGTACCACAAATCTGAGGTACTCCTGGTGAGGATGGTAAATGGGGACATGCAGGTAAGCATCCTTGATGTCCAGTGATACCATGTAATCCCCCTCGTCCAGGCTTGAAATAACCGCCCTGAGCGATTTCATCTTGAACTTGAATTTTTTTATATAAGTGTTCAAGGATTTCAAATTTAAAATGGGTCTCACCGAACCGTCCGGTTTCGGTACCACAAACATTGTGGAATAGTAACCCCGTCCTTGTTGAAGGAGGGGCACCTTGACTATCACCTGCTGGGAATACAGCTTGTGAATTGCCTCTAGCACCGCCTCCCTGTCTGAGGGAGTTGTTGGCAAGGCAGATTTGAGGAAACGGCGAGGGGGAGACGTCTCGAATTCCAGCTTGTACCCCTGAGATACTACTTGAAGAATCCAGGGATCCACCCGTGAGCGAGCCCACTGATTGCTGAAGTTCTTGAGACGGGCCCCCACCGTACCCGGCTCCGCCTGTGGAGCCCCAGCGTCATGCGGTGGACTTAGAGGAAGCGGGGGAGGACTTTTGTTCCTGGGAACTGGCTGTATGCTGCAGCTTTTTCCCTCTACCTCTGCCTCTGGGCAGAAAGGACGCGCCTTTAACCCGCTTGCCTTTCTGGGGCCGAAAGGACTGTACCTGATAATACGGTGCTTTCTTTGGCTGCGAGGGAACATGGGGTAAAAATGCTGACTTCCCAGCTGTCGCTGTGGAAATGAGGTCCGAGAGACCATCCCCAAACAACTCCTCACCCTTTTAAGGCAAAACTTCCATGTGCCTTTTAGAATCTGCATCACCCGTCCACTGCCGAGTCCTGTCTAGGGTATCAATATTTTCTGACAGGGAATCTGACCACGCAGCTGCAGCACTGCACATCCATGCTGAAGCAATAGCTGGTCTCAGTATAATACCTGAGTGTGTATATACAGACTTCAGGATAGCCTCCTGCTTTCTATCAGCAGGCTCCTTTAGGGCGGCCGTGTCCGGAGACGGTAGTGCCACCTTCTTTGACAGACGTGTGAGCGCTTTATCCACCCTAGGGGATGTTTCCCAACGTGACCTATCCTCTGGCGGGAAAGGGTACGCCATTAGTAACCTTTTAGAAATTACTAGTTTCTTATCGGGGGAAGCCCACGCTTCTTCACACACTTCATTTAAATCATCAGATGGGGGAAAAACCACTGGTAGTTTTTTTTTCCCCCCCCCCAAACATAATACCCTTTTTTGTGGTTCCTGGGGTAATATCAGAAATGTGCAACACATTTTTCATTGCAGCAATCATGTAACGTGTGGTCCTATTGGAATGTACATTAGTCTCATCGTCGTCGACACTGGATTCAGTATCCGTGTCGACATCTGTGTCCGCCATCTGAGGTAGCGGGCGTTTTAGAGCCCCTGATGGCTTTTGAGACAGCTGGGCAGGCACAAGCTGAGAAGCCGGCTGTCCCACATCTGCTATGTCGTCAAACCTTTTATGTAAGGAGTTGACACTTTCACGTAATTCCTTCCACAAGTCCATCCACTCAGGTGTCGGCCCCGCAGGGGGTGACATCACATTTATCGGCACCTGCTCCGCCTCCACATAAGCCTCCTCATCAAACATGTCGACACAGCCGTACCGACACACCGCACACACACAGGGAATGCTCTGACTGAGGACAGGACCCCACAAAGCCCTTTGGGGAGACAGAGAGAGAGTATGCCAGCACACACCAACAGCGCTATATAACACAGGGATTAACACTATAACTGAGTGATTTTTCCCAATAGCTGCTTGTATACACAATATTGCGCCTAAATTTAGTGTCCCCCCCTCTCTTTTTTACCCTATGTAGTCTGGAAACTGCAAGGGAGAGCCTGGGAGCGATCCTTCCAGCGGAGCTGTGAGGGAAAATGGCGCCAGTGTGCTGAGGGAGATAGCCCCGTCCCTTTTTCGGCGGACTTCTCCCGCTTTTTTCTATGTATATCTGGCAGGGGTATTTTACACATATATAGTCTCTATGACTATATTATGTGTTATTTGCCAGCCAAGGTACTCAATATTGCAGCCCAGGGCGCCCCCCCCCAGCGCCCTGCACCCATCAGTGACCGGAGTGTGAGGTGTGCATGGGAAGCAATGGCGCACAGCTGCAGTGCTGTGCGCTACCTTGATGAAGACCGAAGTCTTCTGCCGCCGATTTCCAGGACCCTCTTCTTGCTTCTGGCTCTGTAAGGGGGACGGCGGCGCGGCTCCGGGACCAGACGACCGAGGCTGGGCCTGTGTTCGATCCCTCTGGAGCTAATGGTGTCCAGTAGCCTAGAAGCCCAAGCTAGCTGCAAGCAGGTAGGTTCGCTTCTCTCCCCTTAGTCCCTCGTATCAGTGAGTCTGTTGCCAGCAGATCTCACTGAAAATAAAAAACCTAAAATAAACTTTCTTTTTCTAAGAGCTCAGGAGAGCCCCTAGTGTGCATCCAGCTCAGCCGGGCACAAAATTCTAACTGAGGTCTGGAGGAGGGTCATAGAGGGAGGAGCCAGTGCACACCAGGTAGTCCTAAAGCTTTCTTTAGTTGTGCCCAGTCTCCTGCGGAGCCGCTATTCCCCATGGTCCTTACGGAGTCCCAGCATCCACTTAAGACGTCAGAGAAATCGACATGAGTTTTTCATGATTTTTTCATTGAAACCAACTTGTTCATACTTTACCATCCCAGTGGACCCGGAGGGGGAATATAATAGTGTGGCGAGTGCAGCGGGGCACCGTGACCGAAGCATGGCGAGCACAGCGACCCATGCGTTGGGACGTGGTTCACTTATATGCTGTCCATGTTGACAAACACAACAATAAAAAAAACAACAACTTGTGTCCACTTTTTGACCTGTCGACATTTTAAATGTCGGTATTTTGACCTTGTCGGTATTTTGACCATCGGTCAATTGTTATCGATATTTTGACAGTCGGTATTTTGATTGTAGGTAAATCATACCGATACCCACTGAGGAGAGCAGAAACTGCACGTCAGTGCAGTGGGTGGTCTTCAGTTTGCCGGCGGTCGGGCTCCCGGAGACCAGCATACCGGCGCCCGAATCCCGACCGCCGGCATACCGACACTTCTTCTCTCTCTTGGGGGTCCACGACCCCCCTGGAGGGAGAATAGATAGCGTGCGCCACCGCGCCCGCAGCGAGCCCGCAAGGGGCTCATTTGCGCTCGCCCAGCTGTTGGTTTGCCAGCGGTCGGGATTCCGGTGCCAGTATGCTAGTCGTCGGGAATTCCGACCACCGGCATACCATACTACACCCCAGTGCAGTTGTCTCTCCCAAGAAGAACTCTCTCAGACTGTGCACTAAGCACCTTCTCCTGCACTGAGTTAACACTAGGAGGGAAAACACCAGAGCAGGGAAGCTGCCTCTAGTGCTGGGAACGGAGACAGACAGCTGAGTGATCGACTGTCTAACAAAAGAAGCTGTGCAGAAGCTCAGGGCCGGATTAAGGGCCACATGGGCCTGGAGCTGAAAATGTTCAAGGGCCTACTGTGAGATGAGTTACGGTCATTAGGTCGACACCACTTAGGTCGACAGTCATTAGGTTGATCACTATTGGTCGACATGCATTAGGTCGACAGGGTCCCTAGGTCGACATGCTCATTAGGTCGACAGTTCAAAAGATCGACATGAGTTTTTCACTTTTTTATTTTTTAACTAATTCATACTTTACGATCCACGTGGACTACAATTGGGAGTGGTAACCTGTGCCGAGCGCAGCATGGTGCACCAATTGTGGTTCCCCGTCACTTTACAAAGAAAACTACACCAAAAAAACTTAAAAAAAAAACTCATGTCGACCTTTTGACCTGTCGACCTAGTACATGTTGACCTAATGACCATGTCGACCTAGTGACCCTGTTGACTTAATGCATGTCAATCAATAGTGGTCGACCCAATGACTGTCGACCTTAGTTGTGTCGACCCAACGACCCAAACCCCTGTGAGATATGGAGGATCTGTGATCAGTGTGTGTGTGTGTGTGTGTGTGTGTGTGTGTGTGTGTACTGCCTCACCTGCCATAGACTTTTTACTCCAGAGTTTTGGCTATAAAAGTTATTAGAATAATGCAAAGAAGATATTTCAAACATATTCTTTGTATTTTTCATATACTTTATGCAGTCAAAACTCTGGCACAAACGTTAGTATGACAGGAAAGGCTCTGTCTCACCTGCCTCACCCCACCGCACGTCACTGGTGTGTACACCTCCTACACTATCAGCTCCACTGTTTCCCTGAGTACATAAAAATACAAGAATTGCATACATTTCTGAGAAAGTTAGAAAAACAATTGTAATACTTATGAGTTATGGCTGACTGTGTGGCCAACTGGGTGGCTAGTGATCCTCATGCTGCTGTGATGATGGGCCTATTCTTATGGGGAGGCCTGGAGCTGGAGCTCCATCTGCCCCATTGTTAATCTGGCCCTGATTACATTGCTGCCAATAGTGAGGACGTAAATAATAAGAATTTACTTACCGATAATTCTATTTCTCGGAGTCCGTAGTGGATGCTGGGGTTCCTGAAAGGACCATGGGGAATAGCGGCTCCGCAGGAGACAGGGCACAAAAGTAAAGCTTTCCGATCAGGTGGTGTGCACTGGCTCCTCCCCCTATGACCCTCCTCCAAGCCAGTTAGGTACTGTGCCCGGACGAGCGTACACAATAAGGGAGGAATTTTGAATCCCGGGTAAGACTCATACCAGCCACACCAATCACACCGTACAACTTGTGATCTAAACCCAGTTAACAGTATGATAACAGCGGAGCCTCTGAAAAGATGGCTCACAACAATAATAACCCGATTTTTGTAACTATGTACAAGTATTGCAGATAATCCGCACTTGGGATGGGCGCCCAGCATCCACTACGGACTCCGAGAAATAGAATTATCGGTAAGTAAATTCTTATTTTCTCTATCGTCCTAGTGGATGCTGGGGTTCCTGAAAGGACCATGGGGATTATACCAAAGCTCCCAAACGGGCGGGATAGTGCGGATGACTCTGCAGCACCGAATGAGAGAACTCCAGGTCCTCCTTAGCCAGGGTATCAAATTTGTAGAATTTAGCAAACGTGTTTGCCCCTGACCAAGTAGCTGCTCGGCAAAGTTGTAAAGCCGAGACCCCTCGGGCAGCCGCCCAAGATGAGCCCACCTTCCTTGTGGAATGGGCATTTACATATTTTGGCTGTGGCAGGCCTGCCACAGAATGTGCAAGCTGAATTGTATTACACATCCAACTAGCAATAGTCTGCTTAGAAGCAAGAGCACCCAGTTTGTTGGGTGCATACAGGATAACAGCAAGTCAGTTTTCCTGACTCCAGCCGTCCTGGAACATATTTTCAGGGCCCTGACAACATCTAGCAACTTGGAGTCCTCCAAGTCCCTAGTAGGTGCAAGGCACCACAATAAGCTGGTTCAGGTGAAACACTGACACCACCTTAGGGAGAGAACTGGGGACGAGTCCGCAGCTCTGCCCTGTCCGAATGGACAAACAGATATGGGCTTTTTTGAGAAAAAAACCACCAATTTGACACTCGCCTGGTCCAGGCCAGGGCCAAGAGCATGGTCACTTTTCATGTGAGATGCTTCAAATCCACAGATTTGACTGGTTTTAAACCAATGTGATTTGAGGAATCCCAGAACTACGTTGAGATCCCACAGTGCCACTGGAGGCACAAAAGGGGGTTGTATATGCAATACTCCCTTGACAAACTTCTGGACTTCAGGAACTGAAGCCAATTCTTTCTGGAAGAAAATCGACAGGGCCGAAATTTGAACCTTAATGGACCCCAATTTGAGGCCCATAGACACTCCTGTTTGCAGGAAATGCAGGAAACGACCGAGTTGAAATTTCTTTGTGGGGCCTTCCTGGCCTCACACCACGCAACATATTTTCGCCACATGTGGTGATAATGTTGTGCGGTCACCTCCTTTCTGGCTTTGACCAGGGTAGGAATGACCTCTTCCGGAATGCCTTTTTCCCTTAGGATCCGGCTTTCCACCGCCATGCCGACAAACGCAGCTGCGGTAAGTCTTGGAACAGACATGGTACTTGCTGAAGCAAGTCCCTTCTTAGCGGCAGAGGCCATAAGACCTCTGTAAGCATCTCTTGAAGTTCCGGGTACCAAGTCCTTCTTGGCCAATCCGGAGCCATGAGTATAGTTCTTACTCCTCTACGTCTTATAATTCTCAGCACCTTAGGTATGAGAAGCAGAGGAGGGAACACATACACCGACTGGTACACCCACGGTGTTACCAGAACGTCCACAGCTATTGCCTGAGGGTCTCTTGACCTGGCGCAATACCTGTCCCGTTTTTTGTTCAGACGGGACGCCATCATGTCCACCTTTGGTATTTCCCAACGGTTTACAATCATGTGGAAAAAACTTCCCGATGAAGTTTCCACTCTCCCGGGTGGAGGTCGTGCCTGCTGAGGAAGTCTGCTTCCCAGTTTCCATTCCCGGGATGAAACACTGCTGACAGTGCTATCACATGATTTTCCGCCCAGCGAAAAGTCCTTGCAGTTTTTGCCATTGCCCTCCTGCTTCTTGTGTCGCCCTGTCTGTTTACGTGGGCGACTGCCGTGATGTTTTTCCCACTGGATCAATACCGGCTGACCTTGAAGCAGAGGTCTTGCAAAGCTTAGAGCATTATAAATTTACCCTTAGCTCCAGTATATTTATGTGGAGAAAAGTCTCCAGACTTGATCACACTCCCTGGAAATTTTTTCCTTGTGTGACTGCTCCCCAGCCTCTCGGGCTGGGCTCCGTGGTCACCAGCATCCAATCCTGAATGCCGAATCTGCGGCCCTCTAGAAGATGAGCACTCTATAACCACCACAGGAGAGACACCCTTGTCCTTGGATATAGGGTTATCCGCTGATGCATCTGAAGATGCGATCCGGACCATTTGTCCAGCAGATCCCACTGAAAAGTTCTTGCGTGAAATCTGCCGAATGGAATTGCTTCGTAGGAAGCCACCATTTTTACCAGGATCCTTGTGCAATGATGCACTGTTTTTAGGAGGTTCCTGACTAGCTCGGATAACTCCCTGGCTTTCTCTTCCGGGAGAAACACCTTTTTCTGGACTGTGTCCAGAATCATCCCTAGGCACAGCAGACGTGTCGTCGGGATCAGATGCGATTTTGGAATATTTAGAATCCACCCGTGCTGTTGTAGCAGTATCCGAGATAGTGCTACTCCGACCTCCAACTGTTCCCTGGACTATGCCCTTATCAGGAGATCGTCCAAGTAAGGGATAATTAAGACGCCTTTTCTTCGAAGAAGAATCATTATTTCGGCCATTACCTTGGTAAAGACCCGGGGTGCCGTGGACAATCCAAACGGCAGCGTCTGAAACTGATAGTGACAGTTCTGCACCACGAACCTGAGGTACCCTTAGTGAGAAGGGCAAATTTGGGACATAGAGGTAAGCATCCCTGATGTCCCGGGACACTATATAGTCCCCTTCTTCCTGGTTCGTTATCACTGCTCTGAGTGACTCCATCTTGATTTGAACCTTTGTAAGTGTTCAAAAAAATTTTTTTAGAATAAGTCTCACCTAGCCTTCTGGCTTCAGTACCACAATATAGTGTGGAATAATACCCCTTTTCTTGTAGTAGGAGGGGTAATTTAATTATCACCTGCTGGAATACAGCTTGTGAATTTTTTCCCATACTGCCTCCTTGTCGGAGGGAGACCTTGGTAAAGCAGACTTCAGGAGCCTGCGAAGGGGAAACGTCTCGACATTCCAATCTGTACCCCTGGGATACTACTTGTAGGATCCAGGGGTCCTGTACGGTCTCAGCGCCATGCTGAGAACTTGTCAGAAGCGGTGGAACGCTTCTGTTCCTGGGAATGGGCTGCCTGCTGCAGTCTTCTTCCCTTTCCTCTATCCCTGGGCAGATATGATCTTATAGGGACGAAAGGACTGAGGCTGAAAAGACGGTGTCTTTTTCTGCAGAGATGTGACTTAGGGTAAAAACGGCGGATTTTCCAGCAGTTGCCGTGGCCACCAGGTCCGATGGACCGACCCCAAATAACTCCTCTTCCTTTATACGGCAATACACCTTTGTGCCGTTTGGAATCTGCATCACCTGACCACTGTCGTGTCCATAACATCTTCTGGCAGATATGGACATCGCATTTACTCTTGATGCCAGAGTGCAAATATCCCTCTGTGCATCTCGCATATATAGAAATGCATCCTTTAAATGCTCTATAGTCAATAAAATACTGTCCCTGTCAAGGGTATCAATATTTTTAGTCAGGGAATCCGACCAAGCCACCCAGCTCTGCACATCCAGGCTGAGGCGATCGCTGGTCGCAGTATAACACCAGTATGTGTGTATATACTTTTTATGATATTTTCCAGCCTCCTGTCAGCTGGTCCTTGAGGACGGCCCTATCTATAGACGGTACCGCCACTTGTTTTGATAAGCGTGTGAGCGCCTTATCCACCCTAAGGGGTGTTTCCCAACGCGCCCTAACTTCTGGCGGGAAAGGGTATACCGCCCATAATTTTCTATCGGGGGGAACCCACGCATCATCACACACTTTATTTAATTTATCTGATTCAGGAAAAACTACGGTAGTTTTTTCACATCCCACATAATACCCTCTTTTGTGGTACTTGTAGTATCAGAAATATGTAACACCTCCTTCATTGCCTTTAACGTGTGGCCCTAATAAGGAATACGTTTGTTTATTCACCGTCGACACTGGATTCAGTGTCCCTGTCTGTGTCTGTGTCGACCGACTAAAGTAAACGGGCGTTTTAAAAACCCCTGACGGCGTTTTTGAGACGTCTGGACCGGTACTAATTGTTTGTCGGCCGTCTCATGTCGTCAACCGACCTTGCAGCGTGTTGACATTATCACGTAATTTCCTAAATAAGCCATCCATTCCGGTGTCGACTCCCTAGAGAGTGACATCACCATTACAGGCAATTGCTCCGCCTCCACACCAATATCGTCCTCATACATGTCGACACACACGTACCGACACACAGCAGACACACAGGGAATGCTCTTAACGAAGACAGGACCCCACTAGCCCTTTGGGGAGACAGAGGGAGAGTTTGCCAGCACACACCAAAAGCGCTATATATGACAGGGATAGCCTTATAATAAGTGCTCCCTGTATAGCTGCTTTTATAATATAATTTTTGCCACTATTTTGCCCCCCCTCTCTTGTTTTACCCTGTTTCTGTAGTGCAGTGCAGGGGAGAGATCTGGGAGCCGTCCTGACCAGCGGAGCTGTGTAAGGAAAATGGCGCTGTGTGCTGAGGAGATAGGCCCCGCCCCTTTTCCGGCGGGCTCGTCTCCCGCTCTTTAGTGTATTCTGGCAGGGGTTAAATATCTCCATATAGCCCCGGAGGCTATATGTGAGGTATTTTTTAGCCAAATAGGTTTTCATTTGCCTCCCAGGGCGCTCCCCTCCCAGCGCCCTGCACCCTCAGTGACTGCCGTGTGAAGTGTGCTGAGAGGAAAATGGCGCACAGCTGCAGTGCTGTGCGCTACCTTTAGAAGACTGAGGAGTCTTCTGCCGCCGATTCTGGACCTCTTCATGTTTCAGCATCTGCAAGGGGGCCGGCGGCGAGGCTCCGGTGACCATCCAGGCTGTACCTGTGATCGTCCCTCTGGAGCTGATGTCCAGTAGCCAAGAAGCCAATCCATCCTGCACGCAGGTGAGTTCACTTCTTCTCCCCTAAGTCCCTCGTTGCAGTGATCCTGTTGCCAGCAGGACTCACTGTAAAATAAAAAACCTAAGCTAAACTTTCTCTAAGCAGCTCTTTAGGAGAGCCACCTAGATTGCACCCTTCTCGGCCGGGCACAAAAATCTAACTGGCTTGGAGGAGGGTCATAGGGGGAGGAGCCAGTGCACACCACCTGATCGGAAAGCTTTACTTTTGTGCCCTGTCTCCTGCGGAGCCGCTATTCCCCATGGTCCTTTCAGGAACCCCAGCATCCACTAGGACGATAGAGAAACATAATTTATCATACATATTTGTCATGTGTCAAAGCAACTTGCTAGTGAAGACATCTCTATACATATACACAAGTCATCTTGTAATTTCCCTAACGTATTCAAAGGAATTTCTTTAACAAATGACAGTCAATAAGTTGGGTGGAGGAGAGTTGGAGAAGTGGTCAGCATGACTCACTCTCTTGTGGTGTATATATCATGCTTACCGACTTTCTGGCAGCTCTCTCCGGGAGAGAGCTGCCAGGTTGGCTCAGTGGAGGGCCGGGGCCACTCTCGAAGTAGGTGGCTGGGTAGGGGGGAACACGGGAGACTTGTCTGCTCTTCTGGGGGTCTGGGAAGGTCACCCGATTTTCGGGAGCCTCCCAGCCATTCCGGGAGAGTAGGCAAGTATGATATATATGAAAGTTAACGTATATAAAACACAAAGGAAGAGTAAATATAAGTACCAGCTTTTTTTTACCCGTTCATTGTTTCACTATCGCTCCCAGAAAAGGTCGGCAAAACTTCCTTCAGTTCAGTCTGCATTTACCATTTCTTTTACAATGGTCCATTTTCTAGTCACAGTGGGGATAATTCCAAGTTGATCGCAGAAGGAATTTTGTTAGCAGTTGGGCAAAACCATGTGCACTGCAGGGGAGGCAGATATAACATGTGTAGAGAGAATAAGATTTGGGTGGGTTATTTTGTTTCTGTGCAGGGTAAATACTGGCTGCTTTAGTTTTACTCTGCAATTTAGATTACAGATTGAACACACCCCACCAAAATCTAACTCTCTCTGCACATGTTATATCTGCCCCCCCCCTGCAGTGCACATGGGGGATAATTCCAAGTTGATCGCAGCAGGAAATTTTTTAGCAGTTGGGCAAAACCATGTGCACTGCAGGGGGGGCAGATATAACATTTGCAGAGAGAGTTAGATTTGGGTGGGTTATTTTGTTTCTGTGCAGGGCAAATACTGGCTGCTTTATTTTTACACTGCAATTTAGATTGCAGATTGAACACACCACACCCAAATCTAACTCTCTGCACATGTTATATCTGCCCTTCCTGCAGTGCACATGGGCCCTCATTCCGAGTTGTTCGCTCGCAAGCTGTTTTTAGCAGCTTTACACACGCTAAGCCGCCGCCTACTGGGAGTGAATCTTAGCTTCTTAAAATTGCGAACGAAAGATTCGCAATATAGCGAAAAGACATCTCTGTGCAGTTTCTGAGTAGCTCGAGACTTACTCGGCATCTGCGATCAGTTCAGTGCTTGTCGTACCTGGTTTGACGTCATAAACACACCCAGCGTTCGCCCAGACACTCCTCCGTTTCTCCAGCCACTCCCGCGTTTTTCCCAGAAACGGTAGCGTTTTTTCGCACACACCCATAAAACTGCCAGTTTCCGCCCAGAAACACCCACTTCCTGTCAATCACATTACGATCACCAGAACGAAGAAAAAAACGTGAGTAAAAAACCTAACTGCATAGCAAATTTACTTGGCGCAGTCGCACTGCGGACATTGCGCATGCGCACTAAGCGGAAAATCGCTGTGATGCGAAAAAATTTACAGAGCGAACAACTCGGAATGACCCCCATGGTTTTGCCCAACTGCTAACAAAATTCCTGCTGCGATCGACTCAGAATTACCCCCTTGGTTTTGCCCAACTGCTAACAAAATTCCTGCTGCGATCAACTTGGAATTACCCCCAGTAAGTGCTGCATTTCCAATAAAGTAACCTAGGTGAATGTTTAGGGCTAGTGTTGGATAAGGGCCCAATTCAGCTTGAGTTGTAAATGTGGTAAAAAGAAAACAAAGCACACGTGCATGCACATTGCAATGCCATCCCGGATGAATGCGATCATAATGTAATTGACAGGCGGTGGGCAATCAGGGGCGGTGATGTGAGGTTGGGTGGGAGGGTAGCAGGAAACACAGGCATCTCATGGCCATTTTCGGGGCGGCCCAATGACATCGCCTGCAGTTTCTGTGATAGGAAACATGGCGGCACTGCTCCTGCATATGCAGCCTACAGGGGGCTTCCACTATCTGCCAATTTCTGCAATGCGATCGCAATTGAATTGCAATCACATCGCTGGGCGGCACATAACATGCTGGGCGGCTTGCCCTGAGCTGGCCGGCACCCAGCATGCGATCGCAACCAGTAGCAGTTTTGCTACTTTACCAAAACTACTCCTGAAGCTGAATTAGGATCTAAATACAAGTGGCAGTGAGAGAGTCAACAGTTTATAGGTCCACTCCAAATGGTCGGCATGCACGAAGTTGACATGGCCCAAAGGTCTACATGGTCCAAAGGTCAAAATGTAAATGGTCGACACATGAAAAGGTCGACATGGGATTTTCATGTTTTTTTGGTGTCAGATTTTTCCTTCCAGCACATAGATCTCCAATTAATGCACCGCGTATCCTTGCATGGCGAGGGAAAGGTGCCTTGCTCTGCTACCGCTGTGCTCAGCACAGGTTACTATTCCCAATCGTAGTCCACGTGGATGGTAAAGTATCAAAAATGAAAAATAAAATAAAAAAACTCATGTCGACCATATGCTGTGTGATCCATTGTCATGTCGAACTTTTGACCATGTCAACCATATACATGTCGATCATTTGGTGTCAACCTATTGACTGTTTACCTATCATCTGGATACCAAGAGAGGTGCACTTGCTATCATCTCGGCAATGACCCAATTTATCCGGTGGGAGGGCAGCTTGCTTGACTGCAGATATCTCCAGTTCCTGGAAAAATATTTCTTAGCTTTCAATTGGATAAAACACTAGAGAATCCCACCTTTCAAGAGGTACTGGGGATTTTTGGATCAGAGTTCAGGAGCCAGAGCAATCCACTTACTAAAAAAATATAAAACTGCATACCAGCCATGTGGAGCTGGAACAGGGACCAGCTGCTGGAAGGCTGATATCTCTGGTTCTGGGCATAGTAGAGAAAAGCTGCCAGTGTCCTCCGAGAAGGGGAGAGTCCCAGCTTTTGTAGTAAACCCTCAGAAAATATCTAAGTTAGACAGAACCCAAGATATCTGGCTGGAAAGAGCAATTAACAAGCTTGGATGTGGACCACTGCTTTGAAGTCGGATATTCCTGGTTCCCCAGGGCTCATTTTCAAAAATCTGGAACCCCAGGAAAAAGGGGACCCTTAGCAATCAGCCTAGAACCCTTATACTTCTGGGGCCCTTGGGCAACTGCATATTGATCCCATACGAAAAGATGGCCCTGTTTATGGGCAGTAATTTGGTGGTGACCATGCAATTACATGGAACCGTTCAGTCTCATGGAAGTATCATGGAAGCGTTGTGGGCATGTAAGCTTGATCATAACACATGGATGGAGTCTGTTTCAGATGGATCATTTGCACCAAGTATAAGTCTATGTACTAAGCCGTGGAGAGAGATAAAATACCAGCCAACCAGCTCCTGTTATTTTTCAAACACAACCTGTAACATGGTAGTAGCTGGTTGACTGGTACTTTATCTCTGTTCACTTTATCTCTCTCCAAAGCTTAGTAAATAGACCCTATAGTACCCTATCAGCGATCTGAAGGGCTGATTTAGAGGTAGAAGCTATTTGTACTGCCAGTGTCGGACTGGGGCATGTAGGGCCCACCGGGGGAATGCAGTGGTAAGGGTCCATGTTTAGAGAAGTGGCCAGTCTGCAGAGGGGGTGTGGCCTGCCACCTCATTGGTTTGACCAACGATTAGATAGTGCAATGTCTGGGCCCTTTCATAAATATATACAGTAAATTCAGCTGCTGCATGCATGATAATGTACCAGATTACTTATCAGCAATGCATTCTAGAAAATACACTATAGTCCAGTATAAGGTAACATACAGTATGTATAATGTATAATTCAAGTGCACAGTCTGGAACCTGATCCTTAGAGCATGAGGTGGGCCCCCAGGCAGTGGGGCCCACCGGTGGTTTCCCCTGTACCCCTGTGGGCCAGTCCAAGCCTGTGTACTGCTACTGCTTCTTTGTATGCAACAGCCATGCAAGACTTTGTAGCCACAGGAGTTAAAGGATGCCCACTGCCGACTTCTGTGATTCGTTGCTGCGTACATCAACTGTATGACCATCAGACATCAGAGTAACCCCCAGGTTACTCAGGATGTCCGGTGTCATCACGAAGCAGAGGTCAGTGTATCTGCGTTGGAAAACACAGACCCTGGGCTTGGTACGCCTACAAAATGGGGCGACACACCCCCATTTTTGAAAAGCCACCTCTGCCCCTAAATGGCTGTAGTCTGTCCATCAGGCTGCGGCATCCAGGGCAGTACGAGCGAAGTCGCTGATCCAGATCTGCACATGCATTATTGGATCCCAAACCATCAGAGACATGCGTTATCATCGAGTTAATGTACAGTACATCTCTGAATCAGGCCATCAGTCTGATTTGATTTGGGAAATATAAGCACATATAATCCAGCCACTAGAGATGAGCGGGTTCGGTTTCTTTGAATCCGAACCCGCACGAACTTCACTTTTTTTTTCACGGGTCCGAGCGACTCGGATCCTCCCGCCTTGCTCGGTTAACCCGAGCGCGCCCGAACGTCATCATGACGCTGTCGGATTC
This sequence comes from Pseudophryne corroboree, assembly GCF_028390025.1. NCBI lineage: Eukaryota > Metazoa > Chordata > Amphibia > Anura > Myobatrachidae > Pseudophryne > Pseudophryne corroboree. The sequence goes on along the minus strand of NC_086444.1, from coordinate 1,100,702,119 downwards.
TCGCGAGGCTCGGATTCTATCGCGAGACTCGGATTCTATATAAGGAGCCGCGCGTCGCCGCCATTTTCACACGTGCATTGAGATTGATAGGGAGAGGACGTGGCTGGCGTCCTCTCCATTTAGATTAGATTTAGAAGAGAGAGAGAGAGAGAGATTGCTGTGATACTGTAGATTAGAAGAGAGTGCAGAGTGCAGACAGAGTTTAGTGACTGACGACCACAGTGACCAGTGACCACCAGAGACAGTGCAGTTGTTTGTTTTATTTAATATATCCGTTCTCTGCCTGAAAAAAACGATACACAGTCACACAGTGACTCAGTCTGTGTGCACTGCTCAGCCCAGTGTGCTGCACATCAATGTATTGTATATAAAGCTTATAATTGTGGGGGAGACTGGGGAGCACTGCAGGTTGTTATAGCAGGAGCCAGGAGTACATGATAAATAATATTATATTAAAATTAAACAGTGCACACTTTTGCTGCAGGAGTGCCACTGCCAGTGTGACTAGTGGTGACCAGTGCCTGACCACCAGTATATTAGTAGTATTGTATACTATCTCTTTATCAACCAGTCTATATTAGCAGCAGACACAGTACAGTGCGGTAGTTCACGGCTGTGGCTACCTCTGTGTCGGCACTCGGCAGGCAGTCCGTCCATCCATAATTGTATTATATACCACCTAACCGTGGTTTTTTCTTTCTTTCTTTATACCGTCGTCATAGTCATACTAGTTGTTACGAGTATACTACTATCTCTTTATCAACCAGTGTACAGTGCGGTAGTTCACGGCTGTGGCTACCTCTGTGTCGGAACTCGGCAGGCAGTCCGTCCATCCATAATTGTATTATAATATATACCACCTAACCGTGGTTTTTTTTTCGTTCTTTATACCGTCGTCATACTAGTTGTTACGAGTATACTACTATCTCTTTATCAACCAGTGTACAGTGCGGTAGTTCACGGCTGTGGCTACCTCTGTGTCGGAACTCGGCAGGCAGTCCGTCCATCCATAATTGTATTATAATATATACCACCTAACCGTGGTTTTTTTTTCGTTCTTTATACCGTCGTCATACTAGTTGTTACGAGTATACTACTATCTCTTTATCAACCAGTGTACAGTGCGGTAGTTCACGGCTGTGGCTACCTCTGTGTCGGCACTCGGCAGGCAGTCCGTCCAACCATAATTGTATTATATACCACCTAACCGTGGTTTTTTTTTCATTCTTTATACCGTCGTCATACTAGTTGTTACGAGTATACTACTATCTCTTTATCAACCAGTGTACAGTGCGGTAGTTCACGGCTGTGGCTACCTCTGTGTCGGCACTCGGCAGGCAGTCCGTCCAACCATAATTGTATTATATACCACCTAACCGTGGTTTTTTTTTTCATTCTTTATACCGTCGTCATACTAGTTGTTACGAGTATACTACTATCTCTTTATCAACCAGTGTACAGTGCGGTAGTTCACGGCTGTGGCTACCTCTGTGTCGGCACTCGGCAGCCCGTCCATAATTGTATATACCAGTGACCTAACCGTGGTTTTTTTTTCTTTCTTTATACATACATACTAGTTACGAGTATACTATCTCTTTATCAACCAGTCTATATATTAGCAGCAGACACAGTACAGTGCGGTAGTTCACGGCTGTGGCTACCTCTGTGTCGGCACTCGGCAGCCCGTCCATAATTGTATATACCAGTGACCTAACCGTGGTTTTTTTTTCTTTCTTTATACATACATACTAGTTACGAGTATACTATCTCTTTATCAACCAGTCTATATATTAGCAGCAGACACAGTACAGTGCGGTAGTTCACGGCTGTGGCTACCTCTGTGTCGGCACTCGGCAGCCCGTCCATAATTGTATATACCACCTAACCGTGGTTTTTTTTTCTTTCTTTATACATACATACTGCAGTGCCACTCCTAGATGGGCCCGGTGTTTGTGTCGGCCACTAGGGTCGCTAATCTTACTCACACAGTCAGCTACCTCATTGCGCCTCTTTTTTTCTTTGCGTCATGTGCTGTTTGGGGAGGGTTTTTTGGAAGGGCCATCCTGCGTGACACTGCAGTGCCACTCCTAGATGGGCCCGGTGTTTGTGTCGGCCACTAGGGTCGCTAATCTTACTCACACAGCTACCTCATTGCGCCTCTTTTTTTCTTTGCGTCATGTGCTGTTTGGGGAGGGTTTTTTGGAAGGGACATCCTGCGTGACACTGCAGTGCCACTCCTAGATGGGCCCGGTGTTTGTGTCGGCCACTAGGGTCGCTTATCTTACTCACACAGCGACCTCGGTGCAAATTTTAGGACTAAAAATAATATTGTGAGGTGTGAGGTATTCAGAATAGACTGAAAATGAGTGTAAATTATGGTTTTTGAGGTTAATAATACTTTGGGATCAAAATGACCCCCAAATTCTATGATTTAAGCTGTTTTTTAGTGTTTTTGGAAAAAAACACCCGAATCCAAAACACACCCGAATCCGACAAAAATAATTCGGTGAGGTTTTGCCAAAACGCGTTCGAACCCAAAACACGGCCGCGGAACCGAACCCAAAACCAAAACACAAAACCCGAAAAATTTCAGGCGCTCATCTCTACCAGCCACTCCAATGTCATCTCTTCCACAGCGATTCTTTCATTTAGCAATTTTTTTAAAATATTTATACATACATGAATAATATTAATTATAGTGTACAACGCAGTGCTAGAAACCATCTGTTATTTCCTGCAACACCAAAGCTCTGAGTCAGTCAAATACTATCTGTGTTTCTACACAATTGTAAACTAATAAGAACACTTCATTTTGATGGTAATAAACCTGCCATAAACATTGCAATGCCAAGCTAGTAATGGGATTTTTGATGTTGTTTTCATCAGTTGTATAACGTTCACATTTCTCCTCTTCAGTGGGAATTTTTGGTCAGAATTTTTAAGAAATGTCTCTTTTCTATAAATAGAAACCAATCTATCTGTGAAAAAATGTATTGCTTTTACGCCTGTTTTGTATCCGCAGAACTTCTTGCAATATTTTATTATGCTGTCCTGTAAGGAAATGTTTATACTACATGGTAGATTAACTAAGCGGCGTTTTAGTATGCAGACTGGCTGTAGGGGTCATTCCGAGTTGATCGCTAGCTGAAATTGTTCACTGCGCAGCGATGATGCAAAAAAAACGGCACTTCTGCGCATGTCTATGCGGCGCAATGCGCACATGCGACGTACTTTCATAACGGCCGATGTAGTTTCACACAAGGTCTAGCAAAGCTTTTCAGTTGCACTGTTGGCCACAGAGTGACAGGAAGTGGGCATTTCTGGTATCAACTGACCGTTTTCAGGGAGTGTTCGGAAAAACGCAGGCGTGCCAGGAAAAATGCAGGCGTGGTTGGGCGAACACAGGGCGTGTTTGTGACGTCAAAACAGGAACTGAACAGTCTGAAGTCATCGCAAGCGCTGAGTAGGTCTGGAGCTACTCTGAAACTGCACATTTTTTTTGTAGTCGCTCTGCGATCCTTTCGTTCGCACTTCTGCTAAGCTAATATACACTCCCAGTGGGAGGCGGTATAGCATTTGCACGGCTGCTAAACACTGCTAGCGAGAAATCAACTCGGAATGACCCCCTAAATCCGTGCAGTCAGTGTCAGACTGGGGCATGAAGGGCCCACCGGGGGAATGCAGTAGTAGGGGGCCTATGGTTAGGGGTGTGTCCAGTTTCCAGAAGGGGTGTGACCAGCCACCACATTGATTTGCCTAACCATTAGAGAGTGCATGGGCTGGGCCCTTGATAAATAAATATATATATAATATATAAATCCCAATAGAAACAAACAGCGGCACTCTGAGACTTTGAATAGGTAAAGGTGTATTCACATCACACTTAATCCCAACGTTTCGGGGCTCACCTGCCCCTTTGTCAAGGTGTATAACAAACAACAACCATAAACAACATACCTTTATAGGAGATCAGAAGCCCGCCAGTGACTGCGCTGGACCGGTGACGCAGCCGTGTTCCCTGCTTCCAGACTCATACAGATGACGTCATGCTGCCAACGCCGGCCGGTAGCCATAATTACCGCGACGCTGGCAGTGTATTAGACGGACCTCCGGAGTCAAACGAATGCAGGGACTAAACAACAACACAAAAACATACAACACAGCCACATAGTAAAGAGTGCTCATCTAAGAAATACAGACCCCTAACCCCTTACAGGGCCATCCATGTATATTTAGAGTGTAAGACCAGTCACTTGTGTGCTGTTAAGCCAGCATCCTTCATAATGCTGTGAGGACATAGGTGTGGATATGTTGTGACTTGTGATCTGGTGTATAATAATTGCTGCATAATATGCCATAAGTGTTGTGCGGTTTCGTGTGTGTTACGTGATCCTCATCAATTGAGTGTCCAGTTAGACCAGTCGAAAGTGTATAAATGACAACTTACTGTTGCGAAATATGCTGCTATTGCAGCCTCCGTGTGTACAGTGAGTATGTGTTAATATGAAGGTGATAGTCGAGGTTGCGGCTCCTGGCAAAAATCATATACCCTAATGGATGTCAAGTGACCTGAGTCACTCACCCCCCTGCGTGAACCGGATCATGAAAGTGCTTGAGTGAAAAAAGATCCGTATAATGAATATGTGTTTAGCTAAATCGCTATGATCAGTGACACGTAATGATACTACTGACAATATTGAGTGTCAAATGTCCGCTCTCCTATGTCTGGGCTGATTCCCATTAGTGAACATGGGCAATAAGGTCTGAATAGACCTACTTATGTGTGCCAGAGCTGGATGGTACCCCGTGAATGAAAGGAGGAAAAGGGGAAAAGAAAAAGAAAAGAAGGAAAAAAAGAAAAAAACACGAAAAAGCAGACACTAGGGACAGTAAACACAAATAATCTTCTCTCGTAAGTCACAGAGACTAATGGAGTTCTGGGTACTGCCAATTTGTTAATCTTCTGCGTTGATTTAGCTATCGAACACTTGTCCATCTGCGGCGACGTCTCCCAAAGTTGAGTAGCACTCAACCAAGCCACCAGGGCTAATGGTATTGAGCTCGTAGATCCATTTTGCTTCAGTCTGTAGTAATTTGCGGTCTCTGTCCATCTCTAATGCTCTTTGGAATGTGGTTGATTATTTGGTGTCTCAGATCATTTATAGAGTGGCCTGTTGCTGCAAAATGCCTTGCTACTGGTTGCTCGGACTGTTTACCTGTGAACGTCTGTTTAATGGCCGATCTGTGAAGCACCATTCTCTCTCTTAATGTCCTGATGGACTTCCTCACATAGCGCAAGCCACACGAGCAGATGATCAAATATACTATGTGGGTCAATGTGCAGGTCATGACATGTTTGATGTGGTAAACCTTGTCCCTGTGGGGGTGACTAAATGTAGAGTCCGTTATCATGTGTGCACAGGTCATGCATTTAAGGCACTTATAGCACCCCTGGAGTCCTATTCAAGAACATGGGTGCCTTCTCCACTTCTGCCTGGAAGCCTGTGATGTCCGAATGCACCAGCATGTCCTTTATATTCTTCTCCCTTTAAAAACAGATCATGGGACGTTTGACTTTAAACACCGGAAGTGACCTGTCAGTTGCCACGATCGGCCACAGGGCTCTTGTGGCCCTTTGTATTACTGGGCTGGCTGTGTTAAATTTATTGACAAATGTAATCACCTTCTTCTGAGGCTTGGTTTCAGTGGTAAATAATGTGTGCCGTGGGATCGCCATAATGTCTGGTTTCTGTAGTCTCAATGAGTGTAGACTGTATCCCCTTTCCGCAAACTTCAGTACCATTTCAGTACATTCAGTACCATTCGTGGTAACTACGGTAACCGGCCGGAACTGGCGGCGTGACGTCATCCATATGAGTCCGGAAGCAGGGAGCGCAGCTGCATCCCCGGTCCAGCGCAGTCACTGGCGGGCTTCTGATCTCCTATAAAGGTATGTTGTTTATGGTTGTTGTTTGTTATACACCTTGACAATGGGGCAGGCGAGCCCCAAAACGTTGGGATTTAGGGGGTCATTCCAACCCGTTCGCACGCTGCTAGTTGTCGCAGCAGTGCCAATGGGTCGGGACTGCAGCTGCGCGGCGCTCACAATGCGCACGCGCGTTGTTGCGACCAGAAGAAAGAAGAAAGTGATCACTGGCGCGATCGCAAGAAGATTGACAGCGGAGAGGTGTTCTGGGGCGGATATTCACCATTTTCTAGGAGTGGTGAGTCCAACGCAGGCGTGTCCAGGCGTTTGGAGGTCGGATGCCTGACGTCAGGGTAAGTAAGTCTGACCCTGATCTTGTTTTACAGGAATCTATTTTTGCAGAGCAGGGCTGCACAAGCGATCACAGCCCTGCTATGCAGAAATACACTCCCCATAGCCGGTGTCTAGTTGACTGCACGGGCAGCAAAATAATGCTGCGTGCAATCAACTCAGAATGACCCCCTTAGTGTGATGTGAATACACTTTTACCTTTTCAAAGTCTCCGCTGTTTGTTTCTATTGGGATGTATACAGAGGTTCTAGAAGGCACCAGAGCCATAGAGCCAAACTTGGGAGTGAGTGCCGGTCCAATAGCACACTATATATATATATATATATATATATATTGTGACAAGAACACTGGGATAGTGTTTGAGGGCAGGTATGTTTGTCCCAGGTTCTTGTCATACATGTTTTAGAAAATGAAAACTTCTAGGAAAAATGCTTTTGTTTTGTCAGTACCTTTTCAGTTTGCTGTAAAAGTTGGGTAAAGGCTCTGAAGAGAGAGATAAGGCGAGTTCTAGACATTGGGCCCAGTTCGGGTCTTTGGCCTCACAGAGGGCTAATCAGGGTTTCAGCTGTGTAAGAGTGTTATAGGGCTGCTAGCCTGATTAGTATGGGCAGACTGCCTGGGAAGACTGGAGGGATCTGTGTGAGAGAAACACGCTTCCGGATACAAGTGAGCTATACAGTGTTTACTGGAGAACCCTGTGTTTTTGTTTAGTGATAGTTAGGAACATCTTGTGTTTAGTTAGTGCCGGACAGGCAAGGTATTTTCTTTTGGTGTTTGTTTTATTTTCTGTTTCAATAAAACTGGCCGGGGCCAGTTGTACCAGAAACTGGACTTGTGTTGTTCCTCAGCTGCTGCGTGCTGCCATATTCCCCAGGAAGAGGCGCCTTGCACCCCTACAGTGTTACAACTTGGTGGAGAATGCGAGCATGCCGCTCTGCGCATAAGTGAAAGCAGCAGCTTTATGAGGCCTGCAGAAAACGGTGGTTTATGCAGATACAGCCCAGTGTGAAGTTGTTGAGTCTCACCCCGAGGGTTTGATATATGTCCTGGGTGAAAGCAGCTACAAAGCCGCCTGAAAAATCTGTCGACATGGAGGAACTGCTTAAAGCCCTGCTGCAAGCTACAGCGGCTCAGCAAGAGGCCAACAGACAGCAGCAGGTGGCTATGGAGGAAAATTGGAGACTACAGCAGGTGGCAATGGAGGAAAATTGGAGGCAACAGCGTCAGGATAGAGAGGTCTTAGCAGAAGTGGTGCAGAGACTTGCAGCTCGGGTTGGAGATGTGGCCGTCAGTGCTCCGACCAGCTCTAGTTCTATACGGGCCAGTCACTTCCTGCAGAAAATGACAGAGGCTGATGATGTGGAGGCCTACCTGACCACGTTTGAAAGGACTGCCGAGCGTGAGAACTGGCCGAAAGCGCAGTGGGCCAGTCTGCTGGCACCTTTTTTGTCAGGAGAGCCCCAAAAAGCGTACTTTGATTTAAGCCCTGCTGAGGCTCGGGACTATGATAAACTAAAGACTGAGATCCTGACCCGCCTGGGAGTCACGCTGTCAGTACGAGCACAACGGGTGCACCGTTGGGTGTACGCCATGGAGAAGCCTCCGCGCTCCCAGATGCACGACCTTATTCAGCTAACAAAAAAATGGCTACAGCCAGAGACATTAACTGGTCCCCAGATGGTTGAAAGAGTCGTCATGGACCGCTACTTATGGTCTTTGCCCATGGTCCTGCGCAAGTGGGTGAGCCATGGAAACCCGGGTACTACTGACCAATTAGTGGACATGGTAGAGCGGTATTTGGCAGCAGAGGAACTACTGATGACCACCCAGCAACCCATAGATCCTCGACAGCGCCCTTCAGTAAAGACTGGTAAGACTGTTCCGTGGGAAAACGTTGCTGGGCGGTTAAGAGAACGCAAGGCTGGAGAGACTGTAAACACTGGCCCTGGAGACAGGCCAATGGGGCTAGAATGGTCTATGTTGCCCAAACGGGTTGATAATCGTGTGGTTAAATGTTTTAGATGTGGTATGCCAGGTCATGTTATTGCCAATTGCCTAGTCATGCAAGAACCCATGCAATGTGATGCTGCCTTTGAATGTCGCAGAATGTCTTTCTTTGCTAGGTTAGCCTGTACTGTGGTACCTTCACCTGAGCTGGAAAAACAAATGTGTGATGTGTTCTTAGAGGGTAACCGGGTAGAGGCCTTGCTAGATTCAGGAAGTTTAGTTACCCTCGTGAAAGCTGGGTTAGTGAACCCCTTAAAGGTCCAGCAAATACCTATTGGGGTAACTTGCATACATGGGGATACCCAATATTATGTCACTGCTGAAGTGAATATAGAAACTTGTTGTGGGTCAGCAATGGTTAAAGTAGGACTGGTCCCCACCTTGGTGCATAAGGCCATAATAGGGAGGGATTTTCCTCATTTTTGGAAACTGTGGGAATCACGTTTATCAACAGATGTGAGAAGTAAAGAGCCAGTTGGTAATACCGGTGATTGTATGGATGTACGTGTGTCTTCGGAACTTTCTGACCCTTTGCCTTTTGCCAGTTTGGCTGGGGAAGTGACAGACGGGGAGTCCAGTGAGGACCCTCTTGCTGGGAACAGAGACATAGTGGTTAGAAACGAAAGTGTGCCTGACCTGGAGGTAAAAAAGGATCTGTTTGCATCTGAACAGTTAAAGGATCCTACCTTGATAAAGGCTAGAGAGAATGTTAAGATTGTTAATGGGGAGCCTGTGGTACCAGGTGACAGGGTTACGTATCCCCACATGGCCATCTGTAATGAGCTCTTGTACCACATTGTCAAAAAGGGTGAGGATGTGGTGGAACAGCTGGTAGTACCCCAGCCTTATCGGAGAACGGTACTAGATTTAGCTCATAGTCACGTTACAGCAGGACATTTAGGGGCAGAAAAAACCACTGAAAGAGTTTTACAAAGGTTCTTTTGGCCAGGGGTTTATAAAGAAGTGTCTGAATATTGTTCTTCCTGTCCTGAATGCCAGTATCATGCCCCTAGACCCCATTTCAGGAGCCCACTAGTTCCCATGCCTATTATAGAGGTCCCGTTTGACAGAATAGCCATGGATCTCATGGGGCCCTTGTTAAAGTCCGCTCGGGGCCATCAGTATATCCTGGTAATAATGGACTATGCCACTCGATATCCTGAGGCTATCCCTTTATGCACTATCACAACCAAGGCGATAGCTAGGGAGCTGGTGCAGGTTTTTAGTAGAGTGGGAATACCAAAAGAAATTTTGACTGACCAAGGTACTCCATTTATGTCAAGGGTCATGAAAGAATTGTGCAAATTATTTAAGGTCACTCACCTCAGCACGTCCATTTACCATCCCCAAACTGATGGGTTGGTGGAAAGGTTTAATAAAACATTAAAAAGTATGTTAAAAAAGGTGGTTGATAAAGATGGGAAAAACTGGGATTGTTTGTTGCCCTACTTGTTAATGGCCGTCAGAGAAGTTCCTCAGTCCTCTACGGGGTTTTCTCCATTTGATTTGTTGTATGGTAGACACCCCAGAGGGCTGTTGGACGTGGCCAAAGAGACGTGGGAAGGACAGCCCACTCCTTATAGAAGCGTTATTGAACATGTAACACAAATGCAGGATAGGATTGCAGCCGTGGTACCTGTTGTCAGAGAGCACAAGAAACAGGCCCAAAGTGCTCAACAGAGGGTCATTAACCGGAGTGCCAAGATACGGGAATTTGCTCCTGGAGATAGAGTTCTTGTTTTGGTACCCACTGTGGAAAGCAAATTCCTAGCTAAATGGCAGGGTCCATTTGAGATTAGGGAAAAAGTGAATGAGGTTAATTACAAAGTATACCAGCCGGGAAAGAGAAAACCCGAACAGATCTACCATGTTAACTTAATCAAACCCTGGAAAGATAGGTTGTCTCTGTCAGCGGAGCCTTGCCCTTCGGTGTCTTCACCCCGGTTGCTTCCCGCAGTGAAGGTGTCAGAGACATTATCAGCTGATCAGAACAATCAGGTTAAAGAATTTCTCATCCAAAATAGGGAGATATTTTCAGAGCTGCATGGCCGAACGACCATAATAAAACATGACATTGTCACAGAACCAGGGGTCAGGGTTCATTTAAAGCCATATAGGATTCCTGAAGCTCAGCGAGAAGCTATTTCTAAAGAAGTTAAAACCATGTTAGAACTTGGAGTCATAGAGGAGTCTAACAGTGAGTGGTCCAGTCCCATAGTGCTCATCCCGAAGCCCGATGGTAGCATACGCTTCTGTAATGACTTTCGTAAGTTAAATGAGGTGTCCAAGTTTGACGCATACCCCATGCCCCGTGTGGATGAGCTTGTAGAAAGGCTGGGAACAGCCAGGTTTCTCACCACATTGGACCTGACCAAAGGTTACTGGCAAATACCTTTATCTGATAGCGCCAAAGAAAAAACAGCCTTCTCGGTTCCGGAGGGGCTGTACCAGTATAAGATGTTACCCTTTGGGTTGCATGGGGCTCCAGCAACCTTTCAACGGGCGATGGATAAAATTTTGAGGCCCCATAGAAAATATGCAGCTGCCTATTTGGATGATGTGGTAATTCACAGTACAGACTGGGGGTCCCATTTGGTTAAAGTACAAGCAGTACTGGACTCAATCAGAGAGGCAGGGTTAACTGCTAACCCAAAGAAGTGCTGCCTCGCAATGGAGGAGGTCAAATACTTGGGCTTCACCATAGGCAGAGGTCTGATTAGGCCCCAATTGAATAAAATTGATGCTATTCAAAACTGGCCTCGTCCAGTGAATAAAAAACAGGTAAGGGCTTTTTTGGGAATTACTGGGTACTATAGACGGTTTATTCCCAATTTTGCGACCACAGCGGTGCCGTTGTCAGACCTTACCAAAGGGAAGCAGTCAAATATGGTGAAATGGAACCCTGATGCAGAAAAAGCGTTCCAAGCATTAAAAGTGGCTTTGTGTTCACAACCGGTGTTGATAACACCAGATTTTTCAAAAGAATTTGTGGTACAGACAGATGCCTCAGAGGTAGGGATAGGTGCTGTGCTGTCCCAAACCAGAGATGGGGACGAACACCCTATCATTTATTTGAGTAGGAAACTCAATGAGCATGAAAAAAAGGTATGCCATTGTGGAAAAAGAGGCTTTGGCCATTAAGTGGGCACTAGATACCTTGAGATATTACCTCTTGGGTAGACAATTCAGACTAGTGACAGACCATGCCCCTTTAAAATGGATGTATGTAAATAGAGGCAAGAATGCTCGTGTAACTAGATGGTTTCTAGCGTTGCAGGACTTTAAGTTTACGGTCGAACATAGACCGGGAACACAATTGGCCAACGCAGATGCATTGTCTCGCATCTTCTGTTTGGGGGCTACAAGTGTTCCGGCCCCTAGGTCGAAACAGGGGAGGGGGATATGTGACAAGAACACTGGGATAGTGTTTGAGGGCAGGTATGTTTGTCCCAGGTTCTTGTCTTACATGTTTTAGAAAATGAAAACTTCTAGGAAAAATGCTTTTGTTTTGTCAGTACCTTTTCAGTTTGCTGTAAAAGCTGGGTAAAGGCTCTGAGAGAGAGATAAGGCGAGTTCTAGACATTGGGCCCAGTTCGGGTCTTTGGCCTCACAGAGGGCTAATCAGGGTTTCAGCTGTGTAAGAGTGTTATAGGGCTGCTAGCCTGATTAGTATGGGCAGACTGCCTGGGAAGACTGGAGGGATCTGTGTGAGAGAAACACGCTTCCGGATACAAGTGAGCTATACAGTGTTTACTGGAGAACCCTGTGTTTTTGTTTAGTGATAGTTAGGAACATCTTGTGTTTAGTTAGTGCCGGACAGGCAAGGTATTTTCTTTTGGTGTTTGTTTTATTTTCTGTTTCAATAAAACTGGCCGGGGCCAGTTGTACCAGAAACTGGACTTGTGTTGTTCCTCAGCTGCTGCGTGCTGCCATATTCCCCAGGAAGAGGCGCCTTGCACCCCTACAGTGTTACAATATATATATATATATATATATATATATATATATAATACTGCTAGTGCATGCATGATAATGTGCCAGATTAATAACTGCAATGCACTGTAGAAAATATACCACAGTCCTGTGCAATATACTGTAAGGTAACATGTATAAGTCAAGTGCACAGACTAGAACCTGAACCCTAGAGGAGGAAGTGGGCTCCCAGGCCGTGGGGCCCACCGGGGGTTTCCCCCTGTACCCCCTTTGTAGAGCAACCCCTTAACATTTTCTTGGCAATCCGTGTATAAATGCCCTGTTAAGTATTTTCTTTTACATCTGCTGCTTTGTTGCTTTTTTGTACACTTGTGTTTCCCGTAATAAAATCATTATTTTAGGCACCAAACTCCCTATTCTAGTATATAGTTATCGCATGCCTACATCAAGCAAATCGCTTCCATTCTGGTCAGCCTAAACTGAAGGGTTGTTCTTAAAAAAACCTTAAAGCTTTTGTCATTAATTACATTGTTCACTGCATACAGAAATTTCATTGAAATGAGTGGGCCATTGAAAGAATTAGAAAAGCTCTGCACAGTATGTAAATAATAAAAGAAAAAATTGGGCAGAACCTCCCCTCTCGTCAAAATCATTAAGAAGCCCCAGAGCTATAATAGCTTATCACATGTGATGAGTTTAGAGTACTGGTAATTCTAATAATGGTTATGCCCATTGGAGACCCATTCCATAAGGTCTCCATGGTTCTTAAATGTAACCACGTGGCTCAGGTATTGTAAGTTGTATACTGTATAGGTTTTCTTTTTGAATTGTATACTTTGGGCTTATGCAGAGTCAGAAACTGTGCTGGCATTGGATGCAAGTGGCCAATGTTTTCAGTCTGTGCATGCATCCTGTTGGTTACTGCACAAAGACACAGACCGAAACTGCATGCAGATCCATGCAATTTTGATGGGCGTTTCTGGGTGGTAACTAGGGTGGTGCCCAGCCAGATGTGGGTGTGTCGCTGATGTGTCTCGGTCATGCATACTGCGTCTCCATAGGGTTGGTGCAATGTCCAATGGTAAGACCAATGGTGCGACCAATAGTGCATCTTTTCACGCATTGCAGCAGATTAGCGCCACAGACAGTGAGTTTCTCAGCAGGAATTAGCATAAAGTCACAGTAGTGGCTGCACCAAAATACACAGTTGTCCACCCTAATTCAGGCTCACTATCATTGAAAGAACTTGGCGACACAGTATGGGCTGTTGTGGCCAGACGAGACTGGACATATGATTGGACAAACAAGACTAAGTCAATATGGGTCTACCTTACTGGAAACATCGGTCAGCTTGATGGGGCTGAAGACTACAAAGTCCACTAAGGGGTTAAGTCAGCGAAAACAATGTGTCTGTTCTTGGTCCGCTCCTTTTCTCTCTCTATACGTCCTCTTTAGGTGAACTCATTAGTTATTTTAACTTCCAATACCACCTCTATGCTGATGACACTTAAATCTACCTCTCCTCCCCGATCTCTCCCCCGCTCTCCTCACTCGTACCTCCAACTGTCTTTCTGCTATCTCTTCCTGGATGTCCCAGCGCTTTCTTAAACTCAACATGTCTAAGCTCCCAGCGCTCAATTAAATCATGTAAAGGAAAAACCCACAATGAGCTGAAATAGCTTAATAAAATGGTATAAAGTAAAAAGTTCAAATGGAGATGGTGAGGTACTGTGGCAAGGAGGTAATTCTGAAACTGTCAAATTCTTTCCGTCTGTAGAAGTATCCAAAAAAACCTTTCAGAACCACACTTACTTTTTAACCCCTTGTGTCGTTCCTCAAAAGGTATCTTTGTAATCCCTCTATACGTGTCAGTGTACTTTCAGCAAGGAGAGAAAAGCCCATCTGTGTATCAGCAGTAATTCAGACACCCGCTCTCTGTGGAGGCTGTATAATCCCTCTGTACGTGTATGTGTACTTTCAGCGAGGAGAGGAAAAGCCCGTCAGTGTGTCAGCGGCAATCCAGACACCCAATCATAAAAAGATTAAAATTATCCAGTGAGGATTTTAATGGTAATAAATGACACTTGAGCACATTTGAACTTTTTACTTTATACCATTTTATTAAGCTATTTCAGCTCATTGTGGGTTTTTCCTTTACATTATTTAATTGAGCGCTGGGAGCTTTACCTTCTTTTTTCTGTGAATGTATTGATTGGTGTAGGTGGACACCATTAGGTAAAGATCGGCTACTATAAAAAGGCGCTGTGTAAAGGTTTCCTTTTTCTGTCAACATGTCTAAGACTGAGCTGATCATCTTCCCATCCTCCCGCACAGCCTCACCTCCCACAATCTCATTATCCATTGATGGCATGACTATCTCCTCTAGTCCCCAAGTGCGCTGTCTTGGCATAATTCTTGACTCCTCCTTCTCCTTCAAACCACACATTCAGCACCTCTCATAAACCTGTCATTTTCATCTCAATTACATTTCAAGGATCAGACCTTTTCTCACCCAGGATGCCACTAAGATCATTATTCAGTCACTGATTATTTCCAGACTGGACTACTGTAATCTCCTCCTAACTGGCCTCCCTGACAATTACCTCTCTCCACTCCAATCTATCCTCAATGCTGCTGCCCGGCTCATCTTCCTCACCAAACGCACTACGTCCACCTCCCCTCTCCTACAAGCCCTTCACTGGCTTCTCTTCCCTTTCAGAATCCAATTCAAACTTCTCACACTCTCCAATTTACATCTCTGACCTTACCTCCCTTTACTCTCCTACCCGTCCTCTTCGCTCTGCTAATGCACGCTGACTCTCCTGTCTTCTGATTACTTCCTCCCACTCCTATCTCCAAGATTTTTCACGTGCTGCTCCCTTTCTCTGGAATTTTTTACCTCTTCCCCTCAGACTCTCCACCTCTCTACAAAACTTCAAACGGGCTCTTAAGACTCACTTCTTTACCAAACCCAGCCAAATCTCATCCTAACCCTCTGTCCTACGCTCTCTATGTACCCCATCTGTGTCACCCCTGTCTGTCTACCCCTCCCCATAGAATGTAAGCTCTCATGAGTAGGGCCCTCTTCCCTCATGTGCTTATCCTTTTCTTACTTTAGTAATCCTCAACTGCCCAAATCCTGCAGTTTTTTGGCCACCTTGGAACTTATCTCTATGTCATTTACTGGTGTAGTTATGCTTAGTTACCCTGTAATTGTCCTTTATTGTCTTCAACTGTAAGTCACTGTTTTCCTGTTTTGATTATGTGCACATGTACTCTGTAATTGGGCGCTACAGAACCCTTGTGGCCCTATATAAATAAAGGATAATAAATAATAATAATAATAATAATAATAATAATGTTATATCCGGAAATGATTAAGCCCCTTTGTTAAAGATGTTTGAAAACAACAGCCAAAACACTTTATTTCCATACAGCTTTTAGGCCTCAGCATCAGTGGGTCATAGGATAGGGGCAGAGAATATGAGAACTCCAATTGAGACTAAGGAATGTGTCCCCTCCTTCTACCTGCCCGATGATGTAGGAAGGAACCACAGATGGGATAAAAAATTAAGCTGGAGTTCCCAATTGTGATTTAGGATATCTAGAATGAGACTACTGGACTAGACTTGTCATGTGCCAGATTTCCACAATCTAGCAACCAGACAAGAAGAGCTGGAACCTTACTGGCCTATGCTGCATGGTGTACCTCCCAAAAAATTGAGTGACATGACATTAGACATGGATAAAAGACTAGGGATTTGATGGATCCTGTTCCATGGATTGGCTAACTGTTGTATATATTCATTCAAGTTATGTTACCTTTGTCAAATTGTACTACAGTACCTGTATGTTGTATAAACTGTGTTATTACACTTTATTTTTTAACAGATACTTGCCCAGGTGTTGACAGAACTAATAGCAGATATTCCGGGAGTCACTAACGTATAACTGCAGGAAAAACTCTCATTCAATTGGTGCAGGCAAATAGTTTAAGACTGAGAGCACTATAAAAGGGCGATAATAAAGTTGGATCCCTCTGTCATAGCGATAGCCAAACTCTTTACAACACAACTGGGCTGTAGGTGTCCAAGGAAAAGAAAGTTAGTAATTTCTAAAATTGATATTCCTGGAGTGGCAACTTCACTGTCTTAGTGGTCCAAGATAGAATCTTCAAAGGGATTCAGTATGGTTCCAATTCCAGAGGACACAGGGTATACAGTATAAAGAGAAGAGACATAGATCTGCTGGATATAATAGACCTGTTGCCATGGGCTTTTGTTGGGCATGTGGCAGCCAGAAATTGCCCTAAGAATTGGTGGGTGCCAAAGAAACAGAATTTTAGGAAGCAGCAGCTGGTTAAACAAGCATTGCTGGAATGGATCATTGACTTTTTTTAAAGTAATATGGGTCTTTCTAGAAAGAGATCTAAATGGTAGAAATTTAAATGCACTCAATTTACAGGCCATCTCTTTTGCTGGCTTCTGTTGATGAAGGGGTTTTGGAATGTCTTTAATTATGAGTTTACCTTGATTGATGCTTATATTAGTTACTCTTCCTTGTAATTGGTGCATCTTTCATTTGACTTCCTAAATTTGTTATATTACCTACAGTATGGTAAATGTTGCCTCTTTTAGAAATCTGGAGAAATATTCGCTGTCCAGAATTCCTGGTCAAATTTTCAAATTTCCTTGTTAAAATCCCCCATGGCTTCGGTCTAGCAATGCGGTCCAAAATCATTTTGCTGCAGTCAGAGCTATACAGCCATGAACCAAACATATTGAGGACTTTAGACTAAAATAGACAGTATTTCAGGGTAAATGGGGTGGCCTTAAAATGTTTCTATGTAGGAAGCAAGGGTGAACTGGCCATCTGTCACTTCTGGCCTGTTGGCTGGTCTGGTAACACAGAGTGCTGGGCTCACTGAGCAGCACAGTCTTCTGGCTCACTGCTTGAAACAAACACACACGTCTTCACTCTTTACCCAGATAGATGGGAGCATGCCACGTGGCCAGGCCCACCCTGACTCATGGCATGCCCCCTCAGCCATGGCCACATCCCTTGGCACTCGCGCGCACATAGTGAAATTTAATGGCTGCTTTATGGTCCCAGTCCATCCCTGGTAGGAAGTTCTTTGATGTAACATTTTCACCCTTCCAGTCATCTGCACTGACAATTGAAGAAAGTAGGAGCTAGTCAATTATAACGGAGGTAGTTCCAAACACTGGCATGTGAGTGTGAACCAGTGATTTAGTAATTAGGTCTGTTTGCACAAATAGACAACTCTGCACCTTGAAGCTTTTCAGTTTGTTAAACTCCCTTCATAGTTGTGTGTTTGAAAAAAGCCTTTGAGCTACCAAAAAATATGAATTATCACTGAGCCCTCTTTTACACATTATGCCAGAGCCCCCTTTTACACATTACGCCAGACAAAGCTCCTTATGACACATAATGCCAGGCAGAGCCCCCTATTTACATATTACACTAGGTAGAGCCCCCTTTTTACAAATTACGCCATGTGTAGTCCCCTTTTACTCATTATGCCAGATAGATTCCCCATTTTACACATTATGCCAGGCAAGGCCCCCTTTTACACATTAGGCCAGGCAGCGCCCCCTTTTTACATATTACATCAGGTAGAGTCCCCTTTTTACACATTATGCCAGGTAGAGCCCCCTTTTACACAGTATGCCAGGTAGAGCCCCCTTTTACACATTACGTCAGGTAGAGCCCACTTTTACACATTACGTGAAGCAGAGTACTCTTTTACATATTTAGCCAGAGCCCCCTTATACATATTATGCCAGGTAGAGTCCCCTTTTACTCATTACTCCAGGTGGAGTCCCCTTTTTACACATTACACCAGCAGAGATCCCTTTTTACACATTATGCCAGGCAGAGTCCCCTTTTTACACATTATGCCAGGCAGAGCCCCCCCTTTTACACATTATGCCAGGTAAAGCCCCTTTTTACACATTAAGACAGGCAGAACCCCCATTTTACACATTACACCAGGCAGAGTCCCCTTTTCACACATTACGCCAAGCAGAGCCACGTTTTACAAATTACGCCAGAGCCCCCTTTTACACATTATGCCAGACAGAGCCCCCTTTTACATGTTGTGCCAGAGTCCCCTTTTTACATATTACACCAAGCAGAGCCCCCTTTTTTACACATTACGCCAGGTAGAGTCCCCTTTTACACATATTCCATCAGCTGGCTGTCTCTTCTGCCTTCTTCTCTTTCCCACCCTAATGCTGCAGCTCTTAGCAGCACAGGGTACTGTGGGCAGGCTGGGAGAGACGTCATCTCTCCCAGAAGATGTGGGGGGGGGAGAGAAAAGGGGGTGCCGGGAGGTGGGGCGGATAAGCTGCAGCACTGCCTGGCTACCTATGTGAGAAGAGGTAGCCGGACAATGCAGCTGAGCAGTGACGGTAGGCGAGTGGTGAGGCGAACACCACTGTGTGGCGGTGTGGCCAAGTGGGTGTTGCCATTGGTCCTGCGTCCAGAGTGCATATGCGCTTTGTGCCAGGCACCACTGGCACACCGCTAGTTATGGACCTGCACTTTGTATGTGGTTATCTCAGAAAGCACATTTACTGTTTACGGTGTGTTGTTATTCTATAGATCCTGTTCACCTATATCAATATTTTAACTATATTCTATGGGGCTGCTTCCAAGTAAAATGGGTCTCTTTGAACGGACGCAAATAGCGTTGACCTAGAGGTTAGTAAATTTGATGAGATGCAAATCCATTGGTAAAACACTGATAATATGCCAGGATTTCAAAGCCTCCACTTTTCCCCCCTATACAGTAGTTCCTAGAAGGACATAAATAAATAATATCTTTGTGCAAATAAGGGTCATTAAAATTATTTACGTTACAGAACTTCACAGGAAAGACTAAAGAACCACAAAAAGAGGAGAGTGGGCTAGATGGAACAGGGAGATCTGTTGTAAATAGAATATGCTGCCGCTATATAAGTAAAGGGAGGCATTTGATATGCCAGATGTCGGGATCCCGGCGCTCAGCATACCGATGCCAGGATCCCGACAGCTGGCATACCGACATCTATTCTCCCTCTTGGGGTGTCCACGACACCCCTGGAGGAAGAATAAATAGCGTGGTGCGCATAGATCGCCACCGGTATGCTGGGCACCGGGATCCCGATCGTCGGTATATCGTAGTACACCCATAAGTAAAGGTAATATTAATAATGTTTAATAGTTTTCAAATACTGTATATCAAGCTTTAACAAGATACAGCAGAAACGCATTCTACAGAGGCAGAGACGTATTGGAATAAAAGGACATCCACTAAAACTGCAAGGTAACAAGTTTAGGTTTCATTTGAGGACATTTACAGAAAAGACAGTAAACAGTTGGAGATTCCTTCCAACAGAGGTGGTAATGGGGAATTTAAACATGCTTGCTAGATAGACATAAGACTATCCTAATAGAGAGCTGATTATGGAAGAGTGGCAGATTTTATTTACCAACAAAACACAGGAATACAGTATAATAGTATTTCTTAATTAAAACACTACAATAAATGTATTATGACATGGGCCCTCATTCCGAGTTGATCGCACATAGCAACTTTTTGCTGCTCGTGCGATCAACTTGACGCCGCCTAAGGGGGAGTGTATTTTAGCATAGCAGGGCTGCGATCGCTTGTACAGCCCTGCTATGCTAAAATAGTTTCCTGCAAAACAAGACCAGGGTAAGAGTTACTTACCCTGTGCGACGGATCCAGCAACGAAGGTCCCGGGATTGACGTCAGAAATCCGCCCTCCAAACGCCTGGATCCGCCTGCGTTCGCCTCACCACACCTTGAAAACGGTCAGTTGACGCCCTGGAACACCTCCCGCCTGTCTGTCTTCATGTGTTTGCCGCTGCAATCATGCGCATGTGCATTACGGGCGCCGCGCAGCCGCAGTCCCGACCCGTTCGCACCCCTGCGACAACTAGCAGCATGCGAACGGGTCAGAATGACCCCCTAAATCCCAACGTTTCGGGGCTCGCCTGCCCCTTTGTCAACAAACAACCGTAAACAACATACCTTTATAGGAGAAGGGGTCGGAATGACCCCCATAGTAAGATAAGAGTTGACTCAAATATGTACATGTCATTTTTTCAATTTAGTAGAAATACAATATACCATTGTATACATAAAACTCTAAAAAAAAGATTTACAACCACATTTGTATATAAAGGATGGAATCGCACAGTACATTTTTACAATGACCGATGAGGGGTGGCACCAGTGGCGGAACTACCGCCAGTGCAAGCAGTGCCTTGCACTGGGGCCCACCACTGTCCAGGGGCCCAAAGCAGCGCGGCATGTAATGAGTCAAACTGACTCATTACATGCCGCTGTGTGCTGCAGGCAACCGCCGCCCGCAGCACACAGCCGCCGAGGAGAGGAGCGCAGCGGCCACGGGGGAGAAGGAGGGAGGTGGAAGAGGGAGCCGTAGCAGCGCTGTGTAATTGGTGGAGGCGCTGCTACTGCTGTCCCTTTCCTTCACCATAGGCTGTCCTCCGCCGCTGTGAATGCTGGGAAGCGCATCCCAGCATTCACAGCGGCGGAGGACAGCCTATGGTGAAGGACAGCTGCAGCAGCGCCTCCACCAATTACATTGCGCTGCTGCGGCTCCCTCCTCCCACTCCCTCCTTCTCCCCTGCCCGGGATCTCTGCTAGAAGAAGCTGCCCGAGGAGCCTGACTGCCAGCGGAGACAGTAAGTATAATTCTTTCTTTCTTTCTTTCTTTCTTTCTTTCTTTCTTTCTTTCTATTCTGTCTGCCTTAATATGTAAAAAAGGGGGCGCTGTCTGCCGTAATGTGTAAAAAGGGGATGCTGTCTACCGTTATGTGTAAAAAAAAGGGGACGCTGTCTGCCATAATGTGTAAAAAGGGGACGCCGTCTGCCATAATGTGTAAAAAGGGGACACCGTCTGCTGTAATGTGTAAAAAGGATACGCCATCTGCCGTAATGTGTAAAAAGGGGACGCCGGATGCCGTAATGTGTAAAAAGGGGACGCTGTCTGCTGTAATGTGTTAAAAGGGGACGCTGTCTGCCGTAATGTGTAAAAAAGGTAATCTGTCTGCCGTAAGGTATAAAAGGGGCTCTACCTGGTATAGTGGTGCTACTGTGCGGCGTAATTTGAATAATGGAGACTACTGTGCACCGTTATATGAATTGGTATTATTTTGTGGCCACACCCCTTCCCCACAAAGCTGCGCCCCTATATTTTTTGCGCATGCCTACGGCGCACACTGCCCCTGTTTTACATGGAGGGGGCAGCTCCGATGCCGTTTCTTGCACACAGTGCTAAAATGTTTAGTTACCCAAAATGGAGAAATAAATCCAAAGTGTGCAATTAATGTTACAATGGGCAGCCGTCACACAATAAAAAGGGAACACCACGTCCCTAGATAAATACCGAACAAGAAATTATATTATGTGCATAGGCGCCCTTGTAACAAAGATGAAGAAATGGCATAAAAAGTGTTTATAAATAAAAACACAAGTTTATTAGCACAATTGTGACATAAAACGTAAAATATAAAATATAAACATATATAGATGTATTGCACTGATCCCAAATAGTTTCTCACCCTCTTTTTGATTTGCGGTGGGCAGAAAGCTTTTAAGCAAAAAAGCAATCAAGTCCCGGTGGAATTCAAATAGCACCACCGCAAAAGGCTTTTTCTTTAGGAGGCTGAGTAGGGAGTCCAGCAGTGTGCTCACAAGAGGATATCCATATCGTCCAAACGATGCGTTTCGGAGCAAAATCTCCTTTTTCAAGCTTGGATATGGATATCCTCTTGTGAGCACACTGCTGGAGCCGCCCACACGTTCATCCAAACCAATAAAATTCTCCTATTATACAGTGTTGCAAATCAAATTAAAAAAGCAAATATATTACTGGTAAGTGTGGATGTCCAATATATGGTTTATATCCAGCTCCATCATTATATATCATATATTCTTTATAATCCTAACTTGATTTTATGGTGATACTAACTGTTCTACCCGATCTTGGCACGAGAGTTTCTGATTTTCATGGTTGTAAATATAGATGAGTGTTAAAAATTTGGTAACTCTATACAGATGTAAGTTTGAGACGTGTTAATGTAAGTAAATATTAATCCATAGTTCTTGGCGTTACCTGAGGAGCACCCGAAGCAGATATGGTAAAAAGTGACAGGACCATTTTTGTAGTTTATTCAATTCTACCCACTGGAGGTGCAATACAAATTATGATCCAATTGTCCGTTTGGGCATTATTGTTCACACAATGCAGCCACACATTGGTAATGACGTCATTATGTCATCCCCCTTTTCACCCCCTTAGGGGAGGTTTATTAACATTCTAATTACTTAGTTTTCCTATTTCCCACCTGAAGAATTCCTATGTTACATTTTAGCTTCCTAACATATCGGGAAGTAAGAGAATTAACGATGAGTCAGTGAGTGATTGAGTCAGTGAGTAAGTGAGTGAATGAGGGCTGTCGCATTTATATAAGGAGAGTTATGCTAGACTGACCATTGTTAACCCTCTTTCTGCGAGCAACATTGGTTTCCACAGGGAAACATCAGTGTGTAAAGTGGATCTTGATCCAGAGGCACCAATAGGCTAAAGCTTTAGGCTTTCTCAGGATGCATTAGGGCCTCCTCTATAACTGTGAGCTCAGTTTCGTTAACCAGTCCAATGCAGGAGCTGGTAAGATAGAAGGTAGAGGTTAGTCACATAGAACCACATTCTCACGACAGGAGACGGGACCAGTGGCTAATGCCATACAAACCCATAGAAGCTAGGTGCGTCAGGGTGGGCGCCCTGTGGAAGCCAATGTACCTCGCAGAAAGAGAGTTAACAATGGTAAGTCTACCATAACTCTCCTTTTTTGCAGCAGGTTACATTGGGTTTCACAGGGAAACATCAGGGATGTCCTAAAGCAGTTCCTCAAGGGAGGGGATGCGCCTTAGCAGGTATGAGAACTCGGCGTCCAAAGGAAGCATCCTGGGAGGTGTAAATATCAAAGATATAGAACCTAATAAACGTGTTCACAGAGAACCACATAGCCGCCTTGCACAATTGTTCTCCAGACGTGCCACGGCGGGCCACCCAAGAAGGTCCAACAGCAAGAGCAATAGCAGCAAGAGCTGGGAGACGAACCTGCATATAAGCTTGTGCAATCACCATTCCAATCCATCTGGCCAAGGTTTGCTTATTCGCAGGCCAGACACGTTTGTGTAAAACAAACAAAATAAAAAGGGAATCTGACCTCCTGATAGAGACAGTCCTCTCCACATATATATACGGAGAGCCCATACCACATCCAAAGACCGCTCTTTGGAGGACAAATCAGAAGAGATAAAGGCCAGAACCACAATCTCTTGATTAGGTGAAAGATGATACCACCTTAGGTAAATAACCTGGGTGAGTTCTAAGAACTGCCCGTTCATGATGAAATATTAGAAAGGGTGGATGACAGGACAATGCGCCTAAGTCCAACACCATTCTTGCAGAGGCAATATCCAGTAAGAACAGGACCTTGGCTGTGAGCCATTTAAAGTCCACTGTCTCAAGAGGTTTAAATGGAGTCTCTTGCAGGGCATTCAGGACAACAGACAGATCCCATGGAGCCACAGGAGGGACATAGGGAGGCAGAATCCGAAAGACACCCTGAGTGAATGTTTGAATGTCAGGTATAGATTTTCTCTGAAACCATACCGACATGGCAGATATGTGAACCTTGAGGGAGGCCAGAAGAAGGGCTAAGTCCAGGCCTCTTTGCAGAAAAGCCAGAATTCTGGAAGTTCTGACTCTGTATGCATCATAATTCTTATCAGCACACCAGGAGAAGTAAGAATTCCAGACCCTGTAATAAATCCAAGCAGATGACCACCTCAGAGAATCCTTTGGCTCTCAGGAGTGATCCCTCAAGAGGCACGCTGTCAAAGCCAGCCTGGCCAGGTCCAGATAAAGACAAGGGCCCTGTACAAGGAGGTCTGGGCGCTGAGAAAGTAGAAGAGGATGCTTTGTCGATAGACCCTGCAGGTCTGAGAACCAATGCCGTCTGAGCCACGCTGGAGCAACTAGAAGTAGAAATCCTCCTTCTTGTTTGAACTTCCGCAGGACCCTTGGCAGGAGTGACAATGTAAGGAACACGTAGGGCAGCCAAAAGTTCCATGGAATTGCCAGTGCATCCACGAACGCTGATTGAGGATCCCTGGTCCTTGATCCGAAGACCGGAACCTTGTGATTGTGTCGAAACGCCATCAGGTCTACGTCTGGTAGGCCTCACTTGTCCACTAGGAGTTGAAAGACTTCTGGATGAAGACTCCACACTCCAGCATGCACGTCCGCTTCCCAGATTAGGACGCCCGGAATAAACACTGCCGATATTGCTGGCGTTGAGTGCCGCCTTGATGGTTTATGTTTTATGTATGCCACCATAGTGGCATTGTCTGACTGTACTTGAACTGGCCTGTTCTGTACCAGAGGCAGGGCGAGAGTCAATGCATGGAACACTGCCCGCAACTCCAGAATGTTTATTGGGAGGAGTGACTCCTCCTTGGTCCAGCGACCCTGGAAAGAGTGTTGCTCCATACTGCACCCCATCCCCTCAGACTGGTGTCCGTTGTCAGAAGGATGCAGTCGGGGATCCAGAAGGGACTGCCCCTGCTCAATTGCTGGTCCTGTTGCCACCAGGTCAGTGCCAACGAACCTCCGGAGTCAAAGTGATCATGTGAGATCTGATCCGATGAGGTAGGATGTCCCACTTGGAAAGGATTAACCTCTGCAGAGGGTGAGAATGAAATTGAGCGTACTCTACCATGTCGAAATCCGACACCATCAGGCCAAGTACTTGCATCGCAGAATGTATCGACACTCTGGGGTGACAAAGGAAGCATCTTATCCTGACTTGAAGTCTCAGAACTTATTCTGGAGACAGAAACAGTCATTGCCTGTGTGTGTCCAGGAGTGCCCCCAGGTGCACCATGCTCTGAGCTGGGACCAGCGAGGATTTGTAACATAGTATCTAAGGTTGAAAAAAGACAATTGTCCATCGGGTTCAACCTATTTGTGGTCTCCTATGCACGATTATTTTGTATAAAATTTTGACTGAAGTTGATGACTGCCGTTACGTTTTACCCCTCTTTTTTATAATAACCATAGTGAGTGACTATGCCCCGTATCCCTGGATATCCTTATCCATTAGGAATTTATCTAACCCATTCTTAAAGGTGTTGACTGAGTCGGCCATTACAACTCCCTCAGGCAGGGAATTCCAAACACGTATCGTCCTTACCGTAAAAAAGCCTTTACGCCGTATTGTGCGGAATCTCCTCTCCTCTAACCTGAGCAAGTGTCCACGAGTTCTCTGTGTTGATCTAACCAAAAACAGGTCCTGCGCAAGATCTGTATATTGTCCCCTTATATATTTGTAAATGTTGATAATGTCCCCTCTTAATCTCCTCTTTTCCAGTGTAAACAGGCCTAGTCTTGCAAGACTTTCCTCGTATTCCAGCGTCTCCATACCCTTAATTAGTTTGGTCGCCCGCCTTTGAACCTTTTCTAGCTCCAGGATATCCTTTTTGTAGTAAGGTGCCCCGAATTGTACACAGTATTCAAGGTGTGGCCTCACAAGTGATTTATATAATGGGAGTATAATACTCTCGTCCCTAGCATCAATTCCCCGTTTTATGCATGCTAATATCTTATTAGCCTTCTTTGCTGCAGTCCTACTTTGGGTACTACTGCTTAGTTTGCTATCTATGAGGACACCTAAGTCCTTTTCCAGTACAGAATCCCCTAATTTTACCCCATTTAGTAGGTAGGTGTTATTTTTGTTCTTGTTACCACAGTGCATTACCTTACACTTGTCTGTATTGAAGCGCATTCTCCATTTCGCTGCCCAAGCTTCTAATTTAACTAAGTAATTCTGTAGCGACTCAGCATCCCCCTCCGCATTTATAACTTTACACAATTTGGTATCATCTGCAAAAATTGACACCATGCTCTCTAGACCTTCTGTTAGGTCATTAATGAAAATATTGAACAATAGCAGTCCTAATACTGAGCCTTGCGGCACACCACTTAGCACTTCAGTCCAAGTTGAAAAAGATCCATTAACCACAACACGCTGCTCCCTATTATCTAACCAGTTTTTGACCCAAGTGCATATTGTGCTTCCTAGCCCTGATTCTTGTAGCTTGTAGATAAGTCTCAGTGTCGAACGCTTTGGCAAAATCTAAAAAGATTACATCCACCTCTTTACCCTGATCTAGGTTTGCGCTTACTGTTTCATAAAAGCCAAGTAAGTTGGTTTGACAGGATCTGTCCTTCATAAACCCATGTTGATTCCTTTTAATGACCTTATTGACTTCAAGGAACTTCTGAATACTATCTCTTAGAATACTTTTCAATACTTTCCCCACTATAGATGTAAGACTAACTGGTCTATAATTACCTGGTTCAGCTTTACTTCCCTTTTTGAATATAGGCACTACTTCCGCTATACACCAGTCTTTGGGAACCATACCTGATATTACTGAATCCTTTAAGATCAAAAATAGCGGTTTTGCAAGTTCAGAGTGAAGCTCCATTAGAACCCTTGGGTGAATACTAGAGATGTGCACTTGAAATTTTTCGGGTTTTGTGTTTTGGTTTTGGGTTCGGTTCCGCGGCCGTGTTTTGGGTTCGACCGCGTTTTGGCAAAACCTCACCGAATTTTTTTTGTCGGATTCGGGTGTGTTTTGGATTCGGGTGTTTTTTTCAAAAAACCCTAAAAAAACAGCTTAAATCATAGAATTTGGGGGTCATTTTGATCCCAAAGTATTATTAACCTCAAAAACCATAATTTCCACTCATTTTCAGTCTATTCTGAACACCTCACACCTCACAATATTATTTTTAGTCCTAAAATTTGCACCGAGGTCGCTGGATGACTAAGCTAAGCGACCCAAGTGGCCGACACAAACACCTGGCCCATCTAGCAGTGGCACTGCAGTGTCACGCAGGATGGCCCTTCCAAAAAACACTCCCCAAACAGCACATGACGCAAAGAAAAAAAGAGGCGCAATGAGGTAGCTGTGTGAGTAAGCTAAGCGACCCTAGTGGCCGACACAAACACCTGGCCCATCTAGGAGTGGCACTGCAGTGTCACGCAGGATGGCCCTTCCAAAAAACACTCCCCAAACAGCACATGACGCAAAGAAAAAAAGAGGCGCAATGAGGTAGCTGTGTCAGTAAACTAAGCGACCCTAGTGGCCGACACAAACACCTGGCCCATCTAGGAGTGGCACTGCAGTGTCACGCAGGATGGCCCTTCCAAAAAACACTCCCCAAACAGCACATGACGCAAAGAAAAAAAGAGGCGCAATGAGGTAGCTGTGTGAGTAAGCTAAGCGACCCTAGTGGCCGACACAAACACCTGGCCCATCTAGGAGTGGCACTGCAGTGTCACGCAGGATGGCCCTTCCAAAAAACACTCCCCAAACAGCACATGACGCAAAGAAAAAAAGAGGCGCAATGAGGTAGCTGTGTCAGTAAACTAAGCGACCCTAGTGGCCGACACAAACACCTGGCCCATCTAGGAGTGGCACTGCAGTGTCACGCAGGATGGCCCTTCCAAAAAACACTCCCCAAACAGCACATGACGCAAAGAAAAAAAGAGGTGCAATGAGGTAGCTGTGTGAGTAAGCTAAGCGACCCTAGTGGCCGACACAAACACCTGGCCCATCTAGGGGTGGCACTGCAGTGTCACGCAGGATGGCCCTTCCAAAAAACACTCCCCAAACAGCACATGACGCAAAGAAAAAAAGAGGCGCAATGAGGTAGCTGTGTGAGTAAGCTAAGCGACCCTAGTGGCCGACACAAACACCTGGCCCATCTAGGAGTGGCACTGCAGTGTCACGCAGGATGGCCCTTCCAAAAAACACTCCCCAAACGGCACATGACGCAAAGAAAAATTAAAGAAAAAAGAGGTGCAAGATGGAATTGTCCTTGGGCCCTCCCACCCACCCTTATGTTGTATAAACAGGACATGCACACTTTAACCAACCCATCATTTCAGTGACAGGGTCTGCCACACGACTGTGACTGAAATGACGGGTTGGTTTGGACCCCCACCAAAAAAGAAGCAATTAATCTCTCCTTGCACAAACTGGCTCTACAGAGGCTAGATGTCCACCTCATCATCATCCTCCGATATATCACCGTGTACATCCCCCTCCTCACAGATTATCAATTCGTCCCCACTGGAATCCACCATCTCAGCTCCCTGTGTACTTTGTGGAGGCAATTGCTGCTGGTCAATGTCTCCACGGAGGAATTGATTATAATTCATTTTAATGAACATCATCTTCTCCACATTTTCTGGAAGTAACCTCGTACGCCGATTGCTGACAAGGTGAGCGGCGGCACTAAACACTCTTTCGGAGTACACACTTGTGGGAGGGAAACTTAGGTAGAATAAAGCCAGTTTGTGCAAGGGCCTCCAAATTGCCTCTTTTTCCTGCCAGTATAAGTACGGACTGTCTGACGTGCCTACTTGGATGCGATCACTCATATAATCCTCCACCATTCTTTCAATGGGGAGAGAATCATATGCAGTGACAGTAGACGACATGTCCGTAATCGTTGTCAGGTCCTTCAGTCCGGACCAGATGTCAGCATCAGCAGTCGCTCCAGACTGCCCTGCATCACCGCCAGCGGGTGGGCTCGGAATTCTGAGCCTTTTCCTCGCACCCCCAGTTGCGGGAGAATGTGAAGGAGGAGATGTTGACAGGTCGCGTTCCGCTTGACTTGACAATTTTCTCACCAGCAGGTCTTTGAACCCCTGCAGACTTGTGTCTGCCGGAAAGAGAGATCCAAGGTAGGTTTTAAATCTAGGATCGAGCACGGTGGCCAAAATGTA
The DNA here is from genome assembly GCF_028390025.1 of Pseudophryne corroboree. NCBI lineage: Eukaryota > Metazoa > Chordata > Amphibia > Anura > Myobatrachidae > Pseudophryne > Pseudophryne corroboree. Next base: position 1,100,672,973 of record NC_086444.1, on the reverse strand, counting down.
GTGATCTGATTTCAACAGATTGACCACCCGTGAATCCTTGTTAAGCGAATTAAGGGCTCCATCCACAAGTCCCACATGCCTAGCGGAATCGTTCCGTGTTAGCTCCTCCTTCAATGTCTCCAGCTTCTTCTGCAAAAGCCTGATGAGGGGAATGACCTGACTCAGGCTGGCAGTGTCTGAACTGACTTCACGTGTGGCAAGTTCAAAGGGCAGCAGAACCTTGCACAACGTTGAAATCATTCTCCACTGCGCTTGAGACAGGTGCATTCTACCTCCTATATCGTGCTCAATTGTATAGGCTTGAATGGCCTTTTGCTGCTCCTCCAACCTCTGAAGCATATATAGGGTTGAATTCCACCTCGTTACCACTTCTTGCTTCAGATGATGGCAGGGCAGGTTCAGGCGTTTTTGGTGTTGCTCCAGTCTTTTGTACGTGGTGCCTGTACGCCGAAAGTGTCCCGCAATTCTTCTGGCCACCGACAGCATCTTTTGCACGCCCCTGTCGTTTTTTAAAAAATTCTGCACCACCAAATTCAAGGTATGTGCAAAACATGGGACGTGCTGGAATTTGCCCATATTTAATGCACACACAATATTGCTGGCGTTGTCCGATGCCACAAATCCACAGGAGAGTCCAATTGGGGTAAGCCATTCCACGATGATCTTCCTCAGTTGCCGTAAGAGGTTTTCAGCTGTGTGCGTATTCTGGAAACCGGTGATACAAAGCGTAGCCTGCCTAGGAAAGAGTTGGCGTTTGCGAGATGCTGCTACTGGTGCCGCCGCTGCTGTTCTTGCGGCGGGAGTCCATACATCTACCCAGTGGGCTGTCACAGTCATATAGTTCTGACCCTGCCCTGCTCCACTTGTCCACATGTCCGTGGTTAAGTGGACATTGGGTACAACTGCATTTTTTAGGACACTGGTGAGTCTTTTTCTGACGTCCGTGTACATTCTCGGTATCGCCTGCCTAGAGAAGTGGAACCTAGATGGTATTTGGTAACGGGGGCACACTACCTCAAGAAATTGTCTAGCTCCCTGTGAACTAACGGCGGATTCCGGACGCACGTCTAACACCAACATAGTTGTCAAGGCCTCAGTTATCCGCTTTGCAACAGGATGACTGCTGTGATATTTCATCTTCCTCGCAAAGGACTGTTGGACAGTCAATTGCTTGGTGGAAGTAGTAAAAGTGGGCTTACGACTTCCCCTCTGGGATGACCATCGACTCCCAGCAGCAACAACAGCAGCGCCAGCAGCAGTAGGCGTTACACGCAAGGATGCATCGGAGGAATCCCAGGCAGGAGAGGACTCGTCAGAATTGCCAGTGACATGGCCTGCAGGACTATTGGCATTCCTGGGGAAGGAGGAAATTGACAGTGAGGGAGTTTGTGGGGTGGTTTGCGTGAGCTTGGTTACAAGAGGAAGGGATTTACTGGTCAGTGGACTGCTTCCGCTGTCGCCCAAAGTTTTTGAACTTGTCACTGACTTATTATGAATGCGCTGCAGGTGACGTATAAGGGAGGATGTTCTGAGGTGGTTAACGTCCTTACCCCTACTTATTACAGCTTGACAAAGGCAACACACGGCTTGACAAATGTTGTCCGCATTTCTGTTGAAATACTTCCACACCGAAGAGCTGATTTTTTTGGTATTTTCACCAGGCATGTCAACGGCCATATTCCTCCCACGGACAACAGGTGTCTCCCCGGGTGCCTGACTTAAACAAACCACCTCACCATCAGAATCCTCCTTGTCAATTTCCTCCCCAGCGCCAGCAACACCCATATCCTCCTCATCCTGGTGTACTTCAACACTGACATCTTCAATCTGACTATCAGGAACTGGACTGCGGGTGCTCCTTCCAGCACTTGCAGGGGGCGTGCAAATGGTGGAAGGCGCATGCTCTTCACGTCCAGTGTTGGGAAGGTCAGGCATCGCAACCGACACAATTGGACTCTCCTTGTGGATTTGGGATTTCGAAGAACGCACAGTTCTTTGTGGTGCTTTTGCCAGCTTGAGTCTTTTCATTTTTCTAGCGAGAGGCTGAGTGCTTCCATCCTCATGTGAAGCTGAACCACTAGCCATGAACATAGGCCAGGGCCTCAGCCGTTCCTTGCCACTCCGTGTGGTAAATGGCATATTGGCAAGTTTACGCTTCTCCTCCGACAATTTTATTTTAGATTTTTGAGTCCTTTTTTTACTGATATTTGGTGTTTTGGATTTTACATGCTCTGTACTATGACATCGGGCATCGGCCTTGGCAGACGACGTTGATGGCATTTCATCGTCTCGGCCATGACTAGTGGCAGCAGCTTCAGCACGAGGTGGAAGTCGATCTTGAGCTTTCCCTAATTTTGGAACCTCAACATTTTTGTTCTCCATATTTTAATAGGCACAACTAAAAGGCACCTCAGGTAAACAATGGAGATGGATGGATACTAGTATACTTATGGATGGACGAGCGACTGCCGACACAGAGGTAGCTACAGCCGTGGACTACCGTACTGTGTCTGCTGCTAATATTGACTGGATGATAATGAGATAAAATTAAAATATATATATATATATATATCACACTAGTACTGCAGCCGGACAGGTATATATATTATGTAATGACGGACCTGCTGGACACTGTCTGTCAGCACTGCAGACTCCTAAAGTAAGCTACTAGTATCAAGAAGATAGAAAAAAAAAAAACCACGGGTAGGTGGTATACAATTATGGATGGACGAGCGACTGCCGACACAGAGGTAGCTACAGCCGTGGACTACCGTACTGTGTCTGCTGCTAATATAGACTGGATGATAATGAGATAAAATTAAAATATATATATATATCACACTAGTACTGCAGCCGGACAGGTATATATATTATGTAATGACGGACCTGCTGGACACTGTCTGTCAGCACTGCAGACTCCTAAAGTAAGCTACTAGTATCAAGAAGATAGAAAAAAAAAATAAACCACGGGTAGGTGGTATACAATTATGGATGGACGAGCGGCTGCCGACACAGAGGTAGCTACAGCCGTGGACTACCGTACTGTGTCTGCTGCTAATATAGACTGGATGATAATGAGATAAAATTAAAATATATATATATATCACACTAGTACTGCAGCCGGACAGGTATATATATTATGTAATGACGGACCTGCTGGACACTGTCTGCAGAATGCGTTTATAAAAACACCACACGACGAGTGTTTAACTTTTTCAGGCAGACAATCACAATATACTGGTGGTCAGCAGACAATCACAATACTGGTGGTCAGTGGTCACTGGTCACGTCAGTCACACTGGCAGTGGCAGTGTGCACTGTACTTAAAATATGTACTCCTGCTATAACTGCTCCCCAGTCTCCCCCACAATTAAGCTGTGTGAGCAGTGAGCACTCAGCAGTCAGATAATGATATATTACAGTATATGATGCAGCACACTGGGCTGAGCACAGATATGGTATGTGTGACTGTGTCACACTGTGTATCGTTTTTTTTCAGGCAGAGAACGGATTCATTAAACTGGTGGCACTGGTCACTGGTCACACTATCAGCAGCAAGTAGTACTCCTCCTATATTATGCTCCCCAAAATTTGTGTCTCTCTCTCTCTAGTACTATTAGTCACTCTAAACGGAGAGGACGCCAGCCACGTCCTCTCCCTATCAATCTCAATGCACGTGTGAAAATGGCGGCGACGCGCGGCTCCTTATATAGAATCCGAGTCTCGCGATAGAATCCGAGCCTCGCGAGAATCCGACAGCGGGATGATGACGTTCGGGCGCGCTCGGGTTAACCGAGCAAGGCGGGAGGATCCGAGCCTGCTCGGCCCCGTGTAAAAAAAGCTGAAGTTCGGCGGGTTCGGATTCCGAGAAACCGAACCCGCTCATCTCTAGTGAATACCATCGGGACCTGGTGACTTATTAATCTTTAAATGTTTTAATCGGTCACAGACTACTTCCTCGCTTAAATAAGTACCTATCAGTGGGATATTCTCATTATTGAGATTATGTGTTAGTCCCTGAATTGGGTCCTCTCTAGTAAATACTGTTGAAAAAAACTCATTTAGTGTGTCCGCTATGTCATTATCATTTTTTCATTTTTTATTTTTCAATTGATGAGCCAACTGTGGGCTTGTAGGAAGCTTACCGTCAGTTGTAGATGACTGGGGAGGACATCGTGGAAGTTTGCCAGAATCAGCAAGTCATCCAGATACGGCAGGATCCTGACTCCCTGGTGACGGAGATGGGCCGTCATTACTGCCATGACCTTGGTGAAGATCCGAGTAGCCGTAGCCAGTCCAAATGGCAGAGTATGGAACTGATAGTGGAGGTCGCCAATAGCAAACCGCAGATACTGCTGATGCGACATGGCAATAGGTATATGCAGGTATGCATCCTGTATATCCAGGGATGCCGTATAGTCTCCGGGTTCCATAGCTAGTATAATTGAGTGCAATGTTTCCATTTGGAACATGGACACTCTCACAAACTTGTTCACTGATATGAGGTTGAGAATAGGCCGGAAAGACCCATTGGGTTTCGGAACTAAAAACAGGGTCGAGTAGTAACCTCTGCCTCTCTGGGCCAGAGGAATCGGCACTACCACTTCTGTATTCAGGAGAGAACTCCCTTTTGCAAAGCTTGTGCCTTTAACGGATCCGAAGGGATAACCATGGTGCAAAACTGGTGAGGGGGTCGTCTCTTGAAGGAGACTGCATACCCGTGAGAGACAACTTCTCGCACCCATGCATCTGAAGTGGTCATTAACCAGACCTAAGGTGAACTGCCGATGTCGGCCTCCCACCCTGGGGTCCCCCAGGGGTAGGCCCGCCCCATCATGTGGCAGGTTTGTCTTGTTTAGAAGCAGGCTGACGGATCGCCCAGGACTGCTTTGCCTTGGGCATAGTGGTTTTTGGAGCACGAGATTGTGTCAGGTATGCCTGACCTTTTGCTTTCCCTTGAGGCCGAAAGGAATGAAAAGTGGTACCTTTAGCCTTCTGTACAGAGGGATCAGTATTTGGGAGAAAGGCAGTCTTAGCAGCTGCCAATTCAGACACAATTTTATTTAGGTCTTCCCCAAACAAAATGTCCCCCTTAAAGGGGAGTACCTCCAATGTCTTTTTGGTGTCTAGGTCCACCTTCCATGACCTCAACCACAGAATACGGCAAGCCAGGACAGATGTAGTCGACGCCTTGGCTGCCAACACATCCACCTCAGAGGATGCCTCCTGAATGTAATAGATGGCTGTGGTAATGTGAGACAGGTATTGTCTGGCACTGTCAGATACAGTATATCCTCGGGCAGCTCTTCCTCTAATGCCTGAACCCAAGCCTCAATTCCTTTTGCAGCCCAAGAGGCCGCAATAGTGGGTCTATGTACAGCACCTGTAAGGGAATAAATAGATTTCAGGCATCCCTCAACACGCTTATCTGTTGGTTCCTTCAGTGAAGTGACAGTGGTGACAGGCAGAGTGGACAACACCACTAGGCACGTGACATGAGAATCCACCGGCGGTGATTTTTGCCACTTGTTACATAACTTTGCAGGGAGAGAATAGCGAGACAAGGCCCGTTTAGACAGAGGGAATTTCTTCCCTGGATTAGACCAGGACTCCTGCCTGATGTCCACCAAATGGTCAGAATGGGGTAATAAATTTTAACCACCTTCTGCCATTTAAACATATCAGTTTTCTTAGCCACATTGGTGGAATCCTCATCATCAGTGATTTGTAGGATTTGCTTAATAGCAACCACAAGGGCAGGGACATCAATTTGCAATGAAGAATCCTTGTCAGAAACACCTGATTCAGTGTCTGACAGGACAGTATGCTCTCCCTCCTCTTCAGATGAAACATCTGAAAGATTTGTGGATTGTAAGGAGGAAGCAGCCCACTTAGATGACACAGATACACTAGAGTGACCTGCAGTAGATTTTTGTCTGACCAAGGAATGATTTAATTGCTGCAACTGGTTAGACAAATTGTCCGTCCAAGGTGGATTAACCATAGGGACAATTTTTGGTTGTAATAGCACAGGTGGTCTCATAGGGGACGTAAGGCGTTCCACCAGAGTACCCAGTAAGTTTGTGAACGCAGCCCAGGGTGGCTCCTGATTGGTTACAGAAGCTGCGGACTGACTGGGAGATGTATGAAACATAGTACACAGACCATCATACACAGCTTCCTCCTCTAGTAAATCTTTTGTGCATGCTCTGCATGATGCAGGAGCGTCCACAGACTTACTGCCCTTCATGTTAGAGATTGTACACAAATGCAACAGAGCGATTTAGTAAGATAAAGCCAGACAGAGTACAATACCTGCAAATAAATCTGTTAGTATGTGACTGTAGACACAGTACCCAATACCAGCGAATAAATCCAGTATTATGTGACTGAGTACACAGTAGAATAAACGTAATAGGTAAATACTGTGACGCACTATATATATGACCCCGACGCACCTAGTCCCTTAGGGTACAGAATATAGTGTTAGATATACAGTCAGGATCATAAATATTGGGACATCGACACAATTCTCATATTTTGAGCTCTATACACCACCACAATGGATTTGAAATGAAACAAACAAGATGTGCTTTAACTGCGGACTTTCCGCTTTAATGTGAGGGTATTTACATCCAAATCAGGTGAATGGTGTAGGAATTACAACAGTTTCTATATGTGCATCCCACTTTTTAAGGGACCAAAAGTAATGGGACAAACTAAACAATCCTAAATCAAACTTTCACTTTGTAAAACTTTGTTGCAAATCCTTTGCAGTCAATTACAGCCTGAAGTCTGGAATGCATAGACATCACCAGACGCTGGGTTTCATCCCTGGTGATGCTCTGCCAGGCCTCTACTGCAAATGTCTTCAGTTCCTGCTTGTTCTTGGGGCATTTTCCCTTCAGTTTTGCCTTCATCAAGTGAAATGCATGCTCAATCGGATTCAGGTCAGGTGATTGACTTGGCCATTGCATAACATTCCACTTATTTGCCTTAAAAAACTCTTTGGTTGCTTTCGCAGTATGCTTCGGGTCATTGTCCATCTGCACCGTGAAGCGCCGTCCAATGAGTTCTGAAGCATTTGACTGAATATGAGCAGATAATATTGCCCGAAACAGTTCAGAATTCATCCTGCTGCTTTTGTCAGCAGTCACATTATCAATAAATACAAGGGAACCAGTTCCATTGGCAGCCATACATGCCCACGCCATGACACTACCACCACCATGCTTCACTGATGAGGTGGTATGTTTTGGATCATGAGTAGTTCCTTTCCTTCTCCATACCCTTCTCTTCCCATCACTCTGGTACAAGTTGATCTTTGTCTCATCTCCATAGGATGTTGTTCCAGAACTGTAAAGGCTTTTTTAGATGTTGTTTGGCAAACTCTAATCTGGACTTCCTGTTTTTGTGGCTCACCAATGGTTTACAGCTTGTGGTGAACCCTCTATAGTCACTCTTGTGAAGTCTTCTCTTGATTGTTGACTATGACACATATACACCTAGCTCCCGGGGAGTGTTCTTGATCTGGGCAACTGTTGTGAAGGGGTTTTTCTTCACCAGGGAAATAATTCTTCTGTCACCCACCACAGTTGTTTTCCGTGGTCTTCCAGGTCTTTTGGTGTTGCTGAGCTCTCTGGTGCGTCCAAAAAGTTGATTTGGCCACACCTAATGTTTTTGCTATCTCTCTGATGGGTTTGTTTTGATTTTTCAGCCTAATGATGGCTTGCTTCACTGATAGTGGCAGCTCTTTGAATCTTATAATGAGAGTCGACAGCAACAGATTCCAGATGCAAATGTCACACCTGGAATCTACTCCAGACCCTTTTCCTGCATAATTGATGATGAAATAACAAGGGAATAGTTCACTCCTGTCCATGAAATAGCTTCTGAGTCGAATGTCCCATTACTTTTGGTCCCTTAAAAAGTGGGAGGCACATATAGAAACCTTTGTAATTCCTACATCGTTCACCTGATTTGGATGTAAATACCCTCAAATTAAAGCGGAACGTCTGCAGTTAAAGCACATCTTGTTTGTTTCATTTCAAATCCATTGTGGTGGTGTATAGAGCCCAAAATATGAGAATTGTGTCGATGTCCCAATATTTATGGACCTGACTGTATCTGGGATAAATGAAAGTGAAACCACACAGCAGATACAGGCACACACAGTCACAGGCAATGCAGATAATTATTATGACAATAAAACTGCACCGGACTAGTATATGTACAAAGGTTAACCCCTTCAGTGCCACGGCCGCCATTACACATGTGGCTAGGGGGTCTGATACATACCTCTGGTATAGGACCATGCTGTGATATATATATATATATATATATATACATATAAAACACAGTATGGTCCTAGACCGGAGGTATATACTGTATCAGACCCCCTAGCCACATGTGTAATGGCGGCCGTGGCACTGAAGGGGTTAACCCTTAGCTGCCCGGCGCGAATATGAGGACAATAGGCGCTTGGCGCCACTGTTAAATGTACTTATGGTGCCTGGAGCGGACTATTTAAAAATATGTTTAATGATGTGTTTTAACATGTCATATGTAGTGCTCTGTGCACAGTTGTAGGATTGCATTTTTAAATGTATTTATATTTAAGATGTGGTCACATATATTTTATAGGGAAAAATACACTGACTATACATGACTGAATAAGACTCCCCTACCTTCAGTGACTAGGAAATGGGATGCTAATTGCCCTCTCCTAGCAGATCGGGTGAATGACAAAACCTTTTTGATGTTGGACAGTGCCCGGCAGGTAAATGCTGGGAGTGTGAATATGTAAAGTTGTATGGATTGGTATGGATTTGGAACCTGTATTTATTTATGTAGCTGGTTTAATTGATATACGAATCCTGCATAGTATATGAAGGAAAAGGATGAGGAGCATTTGTTTGGGAAATCAAATACAAACCGTATTTTGAAGCTATGTGATAAATGAATCAAAGGTTAATTGCAACCTACCAGGTGGTAAGGAATGGAGTTTAAATGACACCAAACTTTGTGTGTGTGACATGAAGGAGGAAATTGCTTCATGCACTTATATCCTTTTAAAATATAATTTATTTATTTATTTATATTTTGTAAGATATCCTGATTGGATGGAAAGGACTCAGGAGGGGGGGGGGAACTACCCCCTGAGATGCATTGTGGTTTTACTATATAAAAAAAGAAGGCCTGTGAGCTTCAAAGGTGTATTATACCATTTTCATTCTGCTGTAACATCTTCCTGTATTGCTGAGTACTTTAAATAACTATTTTTGGCATATAAACATCATCTGCCTCAAGACGACCGCTTCATCTTGTGACCTGCAGGGCTAGGCGAAACATAGCTCAGTTTTCCGGCTATCCAAGGTACACCCAGCGTCTCCAAGCTCCGCCTTCCTCCTGCTACCGTGCTGTGCTAAGGCAAGCGATGATTGGGGGATTTGTCAACACCACACAGGGGTGGTAAGACAGCGTGTCGACGCATACAGAGCACAACCGTGGGTCCAGACGCCACGGCGTATAGGAGCCTGGTGGTGGCAGCGTAGTACCCACCCACTGCGCAGTGGGTGGAGTCAGTAACAGGCGGTTACTGACGGTAAGTGGGAATCCCCTATGTGGCCAGGTCGCGTGTGACCTAAAACTCCATTCTGTGACTGGGGACGGGACGCGAAGCTGTGCGGGCTCTTGTACGGGACCGTCTGGTCTCAAATATATCATAATACGTACACTTTTTCATAAATAACGCTGTCTGTATAAAGACATGTAGAATACTCATGTGTCTGTAAAGTCACAGCGCTGTATACAGGCTGCATTACAAGGGAGGCCTTACTCTGCAGTCCCTGAGACTAGCCGCAACTATGCTATTAAGATGGCACCCAGCGTCTCAGTCACGGAGTGAGGGAGAGTGTGAGGCAGCTCCAGGGTGAGAAAATCTGCAGTAGATGTTGCCCTGGGCTGCAGAGAGGCTACAGGTCAAGCGCCAGCCCCCTATGCTGGAATTCTACCTCAGGTACTAGCGAGCCTTATTAAATGGGGCATTAGTACACCCGACCTGTTCTAGTGGGGTCCCTGCTCGGTGACAATGTCAACACCAGCGCCGCAACCCGTCTACCTAGGTCGCAGATGGAACGCGATTTAACGGTGGGACCCATCTGGAGAACAATCTTAGCTCCTCCCCGTAGCAGCCACGCAAACCAGGAGAGCGACTGCGACCGTGTGCCTAAAGCTGGAGCCTCTCCGCCGCAAGTACCCGGGAACAGGCCGCAGGAGTATGCAACGCAGCTTGGGAGGTGATGGAGCTGCAGCGCTGACGTGTCACCATGACATACAGCGCTGACAACCCAGTTTTGAATACATTTTCTGTCAGAAAAAGCTTTTTTAGGCTATAGCCTAAAGCTTTAGCCTGTTGGTGCCTCTGGATCAAGGTCCACTCTACACCCCGATGTTTCCCTGTGGAAACCAATGTAACCTGCTGCAGAAATATAGATTATTATTACAATTGGAGTGGGGGAAAAGTATTTTCAGCCAAATAGGGGGGAAGTCACAAGCCCTCCAGTCAGGGGCAAATTCTAATTCCTGTTAAGGAGACACATAATACCTGTGATATAGCCACAGTAGCCAGGCCGGTGGCACAACATTGGGAAAGTGACAGATCTGACTTCCTCTTGGTGGTGCCATTATTGCATACTGTTATCTGTAGACATGCAGTCATGCAGATGTATTGTGGCTGGGTGTAGTAAGGCATTCTTCACTTGCTGGATTATGCAAACAAGTTTGTTCATACAATTGTTATAATTGCTGTAATTAGATATAAATAGACATATTTTAAGCTGATGCATACCATTCAGGGTATGCCAGGCAGCTGCTATGTATTTTTTTTTTGTTAGAGTAAAAACTCTTTAAAAAAAACAAAAATATTAAGACTTTTCACATTTGAAAGTAAAAGCAGGCTATTGTCCCACACCAAAATATCATACAAACAGCATTTATATAGAAACGTACTAGACAGTTTTGTTCTGTTCTTTTTGTGTTTCATTCAGACAATGTCAGCCTTCAAATGGCGTCAGGTCAGTGGCGTAACTACTGCCCCCGCAGTCCTCGCGGTGGCTTGGGGGCGAGGGGCTGCGGGGGCGCCACTGATTACAGCAGACTGACATGCGGGCGACGAGCGCCCGCATGTCAGACTGCTTTCTCCTTCCCGCCGCCGCTTGTTGGAGGGACACGGACGGCACAGCGTGTGCCTCTCCTGTGTCCCTCCTGCATCATCTCCGGCGGCCGCGGGTCTAATAGGGGGAAGTGCCGTCCGTGAGCTCTAATTGGCTCACGGACGGCACTTCCCCCTATTAGACCCGCGGCCGCCGGAGATGATGCAGCAGGAGGGACACAGGAGAGGCGATCTGTGCCCTCCGTGTCCCTCCAATAAGCGGCGGCGGCGACGGCGGCACTGGGAGGAATATCTGGCACTGGGGGGGGGGGATGTCTGGCACTGGGGCATATATGGCACTGGGGGGGAGATGTCTGGCACTAGGGGGGATATCTGGCACTGGGGCATATATGGCACTGGGGGGGGGGATGTCTGGCACTGGGGGGGATATCTGGCACTGGGGGGGGGGGATGTCTGGCACTGGGGCATATATGGCACTGGGGGGGGTATGTCTGGCACTGGGGGGGATATCTGGCACTGGGGGGGGGATGTCTGGCACTGGGGCATATATGGCACTGGGGGGGGGAGATGTCTGGCACTAGGGGGGATATCTGGCACTGGGGCATATATGGCACTGGGGGGGGGGGATATCTGGCACCGGGGGGGAGGGGATGTCTGGCACTGGGGGGGATATCTGGCACTGGGGGGGGGGTGTCTGGCACTGGGGCATATATGGCACTGGGGGGGGATGTCTGGCACTGGGGCATATATGGCACTGGGGGGGGATGTCTGGCACTGGGGGGGATATCTGGCACTGGGGGGGGGATGTCTGGCACTGGGGCATATATGGCACTGGGGGGGGGATGTCTGGCACTAGGGGGGATATCTGGCACTGGGGGAATATCTGGCACTGGGGGCATATGTGGCACTGGGGGGGAATATATGGCACTGGCGGCATATCTGGCATGGGGGGAATATCTGGCACTGGGGGCATATGTGGCACTGGGGGGGAATATCTGGCACTGGGGGCATATGTGGCACTGGGGGGGGGGGGGTATATGTGTACCTGGCACATGGGGGGGCTATATTTGGCACCGGGGGCATGTGAGTACCTGGCACCGTGGGGGAATATCTGGCACTGGGGTCATATGTGGCACTGGGAGCACAGCCCTAGCAACAAGGACTACCTCCTAGCAACGAGCATGACACCCAGTGCATGAAACACCTGACAACGAGCATGACACCCAGTGCATGAAACACCTGGCAACGAGCATGACACCCAGTGCATGAAACCCCTGACAACGAGAAGGTAATTGAAAAGTAATTAGAAGCCTTACTGTAGGACTTAATGTGTAATGGGCATTACGGTGTGTGGCATAATGTATCACGGACATTGCGGTGTGTGTCATAATGTGTCACAGGCATTACGGTGTATGGTATACTATATCGCGGGCATTGTGATATGTGGTATAATGTCTCAGGGTCATTGCAGTGTGTGGCATAATGTATCACGGACATTGCGGTGTGTGTCATAATGTGTCAGGCATTACGGTGTGTGGTATACTATATCACGGGCATTGTGGTATGTGGTATAATGTCTCAGGGTCATTGCAGTGTGGCATAATACATAACGGGCATTGCGGTGTGTGGCATAGGGTATAACGGGCAGGGCATTGCGGTATGTGTCACAGGCATTACGGTGTATGGTATACTATATCACGGGCATTGTGGTATAATGTCTCAAGGTCATTGCGGTGTGTGTCATAATGTGTCACAGGCATTGTATGTGCTATAATGTATCAGGGGCATTGCAGTGTATAGCATAATGTATAACGGGCATTGCGATTCCTGTCATAATGTGTCGGGGGCATTACGGTGTGTGGCATAATGTGTCACAGGCATTACGGTGTGTGGCATAATGTGTCGGGGGCATTATGGTGTGTGGCATAATGTGTCATGTGCATTATTGTGTGTGGAATAATGTCTAAGGGCCATTGCAGTATGTGGCATAATGTATACTGGGCATTACTATAAGGAGGAAAAATGACAAATAATGTAAGGGGCATGAATCAGGATTATTTTTCTTTCCTGTGGTGGCTAACGTCTGGGCGTGCAGGTTGCAAAACTGGGGTATAAGGTAGTCTTTTCCTGCAATACCACGCCCCTTTACGAGAAACCACGCCCATTCCAACAAAACCACGCCCCTTTTTTTGCAGCGCGCGCCTTCGGCGCGCGCATATTTATCCCTTTCTTGCTCCCAATTATGCGGCGGGTGGGGGTGGGGGTGGGGGGGCGCCAAAGAATTTTTTGGCTTGGGGGAGAAAAATTTCTAGTTACGCCACTGCGTCAGGTGCTTATTTATTAAACCACAAATTGTGGTCCAAATGTATATTTTCGCAAGGTTTTTTTCAGCATCTGGGTTTTCAACAAAGGGATGCTGCAGCATATATTGGTAGGGTGCAGTCCATCTGTGGATGGGCCAGGTTGTGGATGAAACAATGCTCTGAATACATGGACTGATCGCCACAGGAGAAAGCCCGGAGGAGGAGACTGGGTGACCATTAAATAAATCGGCATTTTAAAAAATAGTGCTTTTATTATGGACAAGTGAGGTCCTTCCGTTTATTGAATTACCCCTGGTTCACCCCGCAAATAGCATCCCCTAGTCAGAGACTTCTGAAGGTAGGAGGGTGTGGATCATTGGGTCGACCCTAACTAGGTCGACAGTCACTAGGTCGACCACTATTGGTCGACATACACTAGTTTGACACAGGAAAAAGTTTGACATGGACTAAACGACATGAAAAAGGTCAACACAGGTAAAGGTCGACATGGGTTTAAAAAAAAAAATTGGTGTCGTTTGCACTGTAGAATCAGCAAGAACCTCAATTAGTGCACCGCATCCTTTCACAGGGCTCGCTTCGCTAGTCATGCTTCGGGCTGTTCACAATCGTAGTCCACGTGGATCAGAAAGTATGACATTTTTTTAATTTTTTTAAAAGTCACGTCAACCTTTCCCTGTGTCATCGTTTGACATGTCGACCAATAGTCAATGTCGACCTAATGCATGTTGACCGATAGTAGTCATCCTATTGTTGTCGACTTAACAACCACATACCAGGTAGGCAAGGGAGATAGTATCTGATTGTGATTGTGTCTCTGATTGCACTATTTCCAGTACTCTTGAATTGTGCATTGTGTCTGTGATGCTAGATAAGGAAGCCCACAACACCCACTGTTTAATTGTGCTGACAAAATCATAGTTGCGAGGGGAAATTCTAAATTTTGTTATTGTTGCAGTTGGCATTAGTGGGGTGGTACACTGTAGCCGGTAGCTAGTCAGGCACCTATGCTGGAGGTCACTGTTGTGTGTTTTGTAGGTAATGTTAATTAAGTGCAGGTGCTGCATGAAGACTTGCCATATAGCCACAGTGAGTGCGTTTTGTGTTGGTCTCTCCGGGTTTCATTCCTTGTGGACATGTTTACTGCCTACAAGAACTTAGTTTCCTTCATAGGCTAGATCAAAGCAGCAAAAGTGTGTTGGAGTGTGGCCAGGGCAGGATCTTCCATTAGGCAGCTTTAGGCGGCTGCCTAGGGGTGTCGGCCCTTGGAGGGCGCCACTGAATTCATCAAGCAATAAATTGAAGGATATCTCTGTACGAGACATCCTCCTTTTACACTGCACTGGCAGCGGCTGCAGGTCTAATCAGGCATAGTGACTCAGCGCTTCCTCCGTGCCTACACATGTATCATCAAATCATGTAAAAGCACATAGGAGGTGGATGTAAGTATGGCTCTCGAGGGGCGCCCCCATGGCGGCTCCTCATAGCCTTAATGCACCTCCTGCAGGAGCCTGGATCCCGGCTCTCCAGCAGCAAGTTGAACCTGACTACATGTCTGCACCCAGCAGCGTCGCTGTAATGCTGCTGCTGACTGTAAGAGGAACACTGCCAATGATGAGGTAAAACAACATAAGGTAAGTAACCCATGGGGGTTTCTGCAGGACCACAGAGGCTGGGGGTATGGGTGGTGCGGGGTGGGGGTTTGCGTAGCACATTAGAGAAAACGCAGGATTAAAAAAATATGTAGGTGCGTATATATGTTTGTATACACATACAATTAAATATCCCCACCAGATGTATATCACTCATCATAAAAGTGACACCGGCCTCAGTGTCCTATTCAATTCCTAACATGCCACCTAACATTTATTTTATACATATTACAATATATCTCTTCATTTTAAAAGTCCTTGAGTGTCATCCCTTTTCTCTGTCTATGGTGGTCATTCAGAGTTGTTCGCTCGTTGCCGATTTTCGCTATGCTGCGATTTGCTGCTAAATGCACATGCGCATGGTACGCAGAGCGCATGCGCTAAGTTATTTAACACAAAACTTAGCAGTTTTGCTGGTGTTCGTACAACGCTTTTCAGTCGCACTGCTGATCGGTAAATGATTGACAGGAAAAGGGCGTTTCTGGGAGGTAACTGAGCGTTTTCCGGGAGTGTGCTAAAAAACGCAGGCGGGTCATGGAAAAAGGCGGGAGTGTCTGGAGAAACGGGGGAGTGGCTGGCTGAACGCAGGGCGTGTTTGTGATGTCAAACCAGGAACTAAACGGACTGAGCTGATCGCAATCTGTGAGTAGGTCTGGAGCTACTCAGAAACTGCAAAGAATTATTTAGTAGCAGTTCTGCTAATCTTTCGTTCACTATTCTGCTAAGCTAAGATACACTCCCAGGGGGCGGCGGCCTAGGGTGTGCAATGCTGCTAAAAGCAGCTAGCGAGCGAACAACTTGGAATGAGGGCCTATGTACTCTGCTCAAAAAAATAAAGGGTACACTAAAATAACACATCCTAGATCTGAATGAATGACATATTCTTATTAAATACTTTGTTCTTTACATAGTTGAATGTGCTGACAACAAAATCACACAAAAATTATCAATGGAAATCAAATTTATTAACCCATGGAGGTCTGGATTTGGGGTCACACTCAAAATTAAAGTGGAAAAACACACTACAGGCTGATCCAACTTTGATGTAATGTCCTTAAAACAAGTCAAAATGAGGCTCAGTAGTGTGTGTGGCCTCCACGTGCCTGTATGACCTCCCTACAACGCCTGGGCATGCTCCTGATGAGGTGGCGGATGGTCTCCTGAGGGATTTCCTCCCAGACCTGGACTAAAGCATCCGCCAACTCCTGGACAGTCTGTGGTGCAACGTGGCCTTGGTGGATGGAGCGAGACATGATGTCCCAGATGTGCTCAATTGGATTCAGGTCTGGGGAACGGGCGGGCCAGTCCATAGCATCAATGCCTTCGTCTTGCAGGAACTGCTGACACACTCCAGCCACATGAGGTCTAGCATTGTCTTGCATTAGGGGGAACCCAGGGCCAACCGCACCAGCATATGGTCTCACAAGGGGTCTGAGGATCTCATCTCGGTACCTAATGGCAGTCAGGCTACCTCTGGCGAGCACATGGAGGGCTGTGCGGCCCCCCAAAGAAATGCCACCCCACACCATTACTGACCCACTGCCAAACCGGTCATGCTGGAGGATGTTGCAGGCAGCAGAATGTTCTTCTTGGCGTCTCCAGACTCTGTCACGTCTGTCACATGTGCTCAGTGAGAACCTGCTTTCATCTGTGAAAAGGACAGGGTGCCAGTGGCAAATTTGCCAATCTTGGTGTTCTCTGGCAAATGCCAAACGTCCTGCACGGTGTTGGGCTGTAAGCACAACTCCCACCTGTGGACGTCGGGCCCTCATGCCACCCTCATGGAGTCTGTTTCTGATCATTTGAGTAGACACATGCACATTTGTGGCTTGCTGGAGGTCATTTTGCAGGGCTCTGGCAGTGCTCCTCCTGTTCCTCCTTGCACAAAGGCGGAGGTAGCGGTCCTGCTGCTGGGTTGTTGCCCTCCTACGGCCTCCTCCACGTCTCCTGATGTACTGGCCTGTCTCCTGGTAGCGCCTCCATGCTCTGGACACTACGCTGACAGACACAGCAAACCTTCTTGCCACAGCTTGCATTGATGTGCCATCCTGGATGAGCTGCTCTACCTGAGCCACTTGTGTGGGTTGTAGACTCCGTCTCATGCTACCACTAGAGTGAAAGCACCGCCAGCTTTCAAAAGTGACCAAAACATCAGCCAGAAAGCATAGGAGCTGAGAAGTGGACTGTGGTCACCACCTGCAGAACAACTCCTTTATTGGGGGTGTCTTGCTAATTGCCTATAATTTCCACCTGTTGTCTATTCCATTTGCACAACAGCATGTGAATTGATTGTCAATCAGTGTTGCTTCCTAAGTGGACAGTTTGATTTCACAGAAGTGTGATTGACTTGGAGTTACATTGTGTTGTTTAAGTGTTCCCTTTATTTTTTGAGCAGTGTATAACGATAACTTCGGGAGGTGGTGAGGAGGATTGGGGGTGGGTGGGTTTGCAGATTAGGGGGCGCTAGGCTGAAACTTTGCCTAGGATGCAGAGAGTCCTTGCACCGGCCCTGAGTGTGGCTATGTTGCCACACGCCTGTCACTGGAGCTAACCACTCCCACACAAGAAGTGTGTACAGACTGTAAATGTATGACCTGCCAGGACCTGGCAGGAAGTGATGTCTGTTGTTGCCATGCATGCTCAATGGTTCCTGTTTCCCTGAAGTCAGTCTAGTTTAGTTTGTGATGCCAAGTAAACGTGTTCTTCTACACTCCAGTCCTTCTACACCCACATCTACATGATATAAGAAGTGCGATGCCATGTATAGAAAAGTATCTCTTGAGTTTGGCAATAACAGTAGTACTAGTGAGATTAGGCAGGCAATCGATCTCAAACCATAAAGGAGTCCAATTAGACTAGGGGGTATATTTACTAAGCTCCTGATTTTGACAGATTTGGTGTTTTTCCATCAAAGTGTCATCTCGGGAGTTTACTAAACTGAAATCACGGCAGTGATGAGGGCATTCGTATTTTTTTGGAAGTCAAAGAAAAAATATACGAATGAATACACCATCGGTCAAATACGCCTGTTATTTTACACAACTCGGTAATTTACTAAAAATTCGAATTCACAATCACTTTCGGCAATAGCCAGACACTGCCGTGAAAAAGTACAAATCGTAAAAAAAAGCAGTTTTCAAATAGACCTGCTTTTTTTTTTACCCTGTTCTGATAGCCATGCACGGATCCGTGAGATCCATGCATGTTTATCAGTGGGAAGGGGTGTGAAAGAGTTAAAAATCTGGAAAAAAAAATGCGTGGGGTCCCCCCTCCTAAGCATAACCAGCCTCGGGCTCTTTGAGCCAGTCCTGGTTGTAAAAATACGGGGGGAAAATTTACAGGGGTTCCCCCATATTTTAACAA
The DNA here is from genome assembly GCF_028390025.1 of Pseudophryne corroboree. Taxonomy (NCBI): domain Eukaryota; kingdom Metazoa; phylum Chordata; class Amphibia; order Anura; family Myobatrachidae; genus Pseudophryne; species Pseudophryne corroboree. The sequence goes on along the minus strand of NC_086444.1, from coordinate 1,100,654,464 downwards.
CCAACACCGGGCTCTGCGCCTGGTCCTGGTGCAAAAAATACGGTGGACAAAAGACGTAGGGGTCCCCCGTATTTTTAACACCAGAATCTGGCTCCACTAGTCAGATAGATAATGCCACAGCCGGGGAACACCTTTATATTGGTCCCTGCGGCCGTGGCATTAAATCACCAACTAGTCACCCCTGGCTGGGGTACCCTGGAGGAGTGGGGACTCCTTAAATCAAGGGGTCCCCCCCTCCAGCCACCCAAGGGCCAGGGGAGAAGCCCGAGGCTGTCCCCCCCCCCCCCCCCATCCAAGGGCGGCGGATGGGAGGCTGATAGCCATAGTGTAAAAAAAAAAATATTGTTTTTTGTAGCAGTACTACAAGTCCCAGCAAGCCTCCCCCGCAAGCTGGTACTTGGAGAACCACAAGTACCAGCATGCAGGGGAAAAAATGGGCCTGCTGGTACCTGTAGTTCTACTACAAAAAAAAATACCCAAATAAAAACAAAACACACACCATGATAGTAAAATTTTATTAAACATACATGCACACTTACATTCATACATACTTACCTATGTTGATACGAAGCAGTCGGCCCCCTTGTCCAGTAGAATCACGGGATACCTGTAAATAAAAATTATACTTACAAAAAATCCGGGGTAGATCGGTCCTCTTCTTTAAGTTTGTAATCCAGGGACTTGGTAAAATAAAAAAACAGATTACCCGAACCACGCACTGAAAGGGGATCCACGTTTACACATGGATCCCCTTTCCCCGACTGGCGGGACCCCCCGTGACTGCTGTCAAAGAGGGTCCCTTCAGCCAATCAAGGAGCGCCACGTCATGGCACTCCCTGATCAGTCAGGCTGCGCACTGTACATACAATGTAGTGCATAGGCGTTCCATTGTATCCAATGGTGGGAACTATGCGGTCAACCACAAGAGTGACCTCACTTAACCTTGCAGTCTACCGCAGACCGCAAAGTTCCTATGTAATACCCTCACATATGTGTATATGTGATATAATAATCCCTAGGTAAGATAAAAGAGTAATGTAATAAAAGTAGATGTATGTATGGTAAGGTTATTAACGTGGTGCTACCACCACAGAGGGAAAGTACTTTTATTGTAAACCCCTCATGGAGGGTAGATAGGGCAACGGGAGCGGTTGGTGGCCCAACAGAAACATGAGCGAGGCTCCAGGGACTGAGCTGTGCTGTGAGCCTGCACGAGCAACAGTAAGTGCGTGCGATGCACGTGAAGAGGGAGCTGGCAGACCGTTGGGAGAGATCGACAACGACTGAAGGGCGGACGGAGCAAGGTGAGCTGCACCTAGAAAAAAGACGCCAAGCGACTAACCCAGCTACACGGTATCGCGATTCCCGACAGCACTCACCAGAGACGGGCAGTGGAACAGACTGAGGTACCTGAGTTCAGCTGTACCCGGCGGCGGAGAACACCCGGTGGCTATTGTGTGGGACGAGGCTTCCGCAGAGACTGGAGCGGTGAGCCGCAGCGGGATCCGCCATCGTCATCTGCTGTGGGGAGGAACAGAGGAGGCGGCTCCGAGTAAGGTTCAGTGCGGCTGTGGGGAGTGCTAACCCAGGGATCTGAGAGCGGCACCTCCCTCTGGGCGGACCATTAATAGAGCTGCCGGGGATTGAATTTACCGAGGCGGGACTGAGCAGTGAGTGGCAGGTGGGGATAACCCTCGGATCTTTCTCCCCCCGCAAATTAAGCAGCGGGCGGTCTGGGATGAAGAACCCTAAATCCCTTATAAGGTAGACTGTGTAGTTGACGGTGGCAGCACATCAGGATAGTTATTATAGTAACTGATGTAATTACTGCCAATACACGTCATGAATAGCCCTTGCTAAGGAGTACAGCTTAAGTGAACCTACTTGAGGGACATTATCAGTGGCAGTTACAATCCCTAAGCGACACCACATCATAACAAATAAGTGTCTTAGCGGAATACCAAAATAAGCTGTAATTGGTAATATTCTTGACAACCTCATTAGCAGAAACCGCCTTTAGAAGCAGCCAGGAAATTAGCGATAACTGCGGTATTTGAAGCCTATTGAGTCAGGAACTGATTATTCATCATATGACCCGGTTATACTATATATATATATTTACTACGGATTGCTTCCATTAAAGAAACAAGGGATTAACAAGTTGCATCGTGATCACCATCATACTAAAATCCCTTTTAAGGAGTTTGCGGCTATACTATCTCCGCTATTGGAATATATATGTAAAGTGAACTTAAGGGCCCCAACTGTGCACCAACGACTAGCTCCTCATCCTAATATTAAACGCCACGATGAGATACCACTAGAATACCACCCAATAGGGTCGGGACTTTAATTATACATGCTGTAAATCATTTGGTTGGTATCAACTATCCTGTAGAACCGGTTCTACAAATACATTCTTATAGATCTGTACGTTAGGATGAAATAACAAGAGGGTACCTAGTGTATTAATGTATTGTTATGTTATTAATTGTAACCTGTAATGATATGGTATGAAATGGTCCACTGCTCAAAGTTTTGATGCTACCTATATATCTATATATGAATAAGATATAGAAGTTTTAATAAAATATTTAAGGATTTACTTACCTGAATATTGCATTCCAGAGGAGAACTCTTTAATATATCTGTAAGAACAAAGGTGGGTACAAATTGTATTAATTGTAATTCATTGTCTTCTGCTAATGTCACCTACTAAAACTAAAACAATTCAGTTATATTCCTTTGTTTATAAATAAAACGGACTATACTTTTAGAACTATCCAATACTGGTGGAGTGTACGTCCATCAACTTACTATCTTTGTTAAACTAAGGAAGAATCCAGGGAAAGGTACGTCTTCAGAGAGAGAGTAATTCCACAGCCTTAATATCAAATAAGAGTATATTACACCTACCATTGGATACAATGGAGCGCCTATGCGCTACATTGTATCTACAGTGCGCAGCCTGACTGACAGCTCAGGAGCGCACAGCCAATTAGGAGAGTGCCATGACGTGGCACTCCCTGATTGGCTGAAGGGACCCTCTTTGACAGCCGCCCTTGGATGGTGGGGACAGCCTCGGGCTTCACCCCTGGCCCTTGGTTGGCTGGAGGGGGGGACCCCTTGATTTAAGGGGTCCCCACTCCTCCAGGGTACCCCGGCCAGGGGTGACTAGTTGGTGATTTAATGCCAGGGCTGCAGGGACCAATATAAAAGTGCCCCCCGGCTGTGGCATTATCTCTCTGACTAGTGGAGCCCGGTGCTGGTGTTAAAAATATGGGTGACCCCTACATCTTTTGTCCCTCGTATTTTTTGCACCAGGACCAGGCGCAGAGCCCGCTGCTGGTTGTTAAAATATGGGGGAACCCCTGTCAATTTCCCCCCCGTATTTTTACAACCAGGCCCGAGGCTGGTTATGCTTAGGAGGGGGGACCCCACGCATTTTTTTTCCAGAATTTTTAACACTTTAAACACTTTTTTTTAAGGTACACAATGAAGCCCTGCACGGATCTCACAGATCCGGCCAGGATTCATTGTGTTAAATTCGGCAGTGTTTTACTAATCACTCCCGTAAAACACTGCCTGACATTACGAATTACATCGACATCTGAAAACACGACAATGCAGAATACGACAGCATAGTAAATGAGGCGTAAAAAAAACAAAAAGTTGCACATTCACACATTCGATGTCATTCGTGTTTAAGCTCCCTCGAAATCCCGACAATTACGAATCTTAGTAAATATACCCCTAGATGTTCCTTTCCGTCCATTTGAAGTCATCTGAAGCAGTGATAGAACACAGTAGGTCAGGATTCTTGTGTAGGTGCAGACGTTCCATCGGCTGATGTGCTTTGACAGCACTGCAGCTACCCCATATGGAGACTTCTCTCTCACTGTCACTGAATATGGTGGACCAATATAGCGATACTCTGGCCTGTGTTGGTGGCTTCAAGGTCCAGATGGCCCTGCTGGAGCTGCTTTGCATAGTACATCTACACAGACCATTACCCATCTGCTATTTCTTTAATAGGCCTGTGTCCAGGTTGCTTTTGGAAAAGTGCACAGTAGTTAAGTTTCTTCACAGAGCAGACGTCCAGAAGTTTTAAGGTAGCTACAAAGCAAGAGCTTGTGAGTGTGATGGGGACATAGATATTAAATGTGACTGCTGCAGGTTTGCTGGTGTCAAAGAGTAGCCAACCATATTGACAGAACTAAAACACTTGCCAAGGGTCCCTATAAGCTGCCTAAAAAGCAGGGGAAGGCCATGTCTAGCCCAGAGGAAAACAGAGAGCAAGCTACCAAACCAGAGAAGCAGAGTGAGTACAGACACACCACCAAGAAATCTAGGGAGAATCTGCAAATCACCACAGGACTACAAAAGTGTGTCTTTACTCACTGAATAATACAGAGGCACTTCCTGTATAACAAACACTTCCTGTAAGTGGATGGCAATAATGTAATTTCTACTATCCACATACAGCATAGATCTACACAATCCACCACAAAACAGCTGCAAATTTTTTTTTTTTTAACCAGACGTTTTGCAAACACCATCAAGATTTTTGACATGTAACAAATACAAACCACTGTATACTGTATATTAACTGCAGAAGAGAGACTGCTTGAGAGGGACTGACCATCTATTATGTAGGCAGACACCTAGACACTGATTCTTGTTCTTACAACCAATGAATAAAGTATATACCTGAATCACATCAATTCAGAAAAAAAATTACAGCAATTTGTGCTGGCTATATTATAACATAAAGTGTGTGTGTGTGTGTGTGTGTGTGTGTGTGTGTGTGGGGGGGGGTTAGTAATAATGTCAACAATGACAATGTTGACATTCATATTGTCTACACCACAATATAAAAATGTCTGCTGACAATGTGTTGGCATTCTCAAAATGTCGACAGGTGAAATGTTGACATTATGATTCTTCTGAGGAAACAGCCGCTGCAATTTGGCTGAGAAACGCGTCAAGAGTTGCTCCAGAGCAATGTGGACATCAGTTTCTGAAAGCGGCATAGGAGCGTCCATCAAGGGCATCTAATTTTGCCATTCCAAGTAGATGTGACACGGTGAGCCCAGCCGAGAATACAGCCGATTATCCTGAGGTCTGCAGTGAATGCTGATAGCGCGACCTGGACAGCGGGAGGCGGGCCACTATACTTTGGACGGCAGCAAGGTGCTTCTACAAGACAGAGGCAAAGATCTAACGAGAGGCGCAGCCATGGAGAATACTCTGCCAGATACTACGAGGTGGTCGCCGGATCACTAACGGCAGAAAGACGGTGCAGTGCGCATGAATTAGAACTTATGCCCATTAGGAGACGCAGCCGCAAATACATGGTGAGACACAACCATTTTAAACTCTATACAGCCTGATACAGAACTGCATCTATGAAGGAGCATGGTAATTGCAATTACTAAAGTGGAATTTAGATAAATTATTCTCATAATACAGACACGGGGACGCCCGTGAGGGAACATCAGACACCCGGTTTGAGCACTCCCGGGGAAGATAACCCACAGATTAGCAATTGTTGTTTGCTCCAAATAATGAGTATGTTCTAAATCTAGTGACATTGAACTTCCGGAATTTTATGATCTTCCCAGTGGAAGGATTTTAGTGATTTTTAATTATCATAGATCTATACTCTATAACTGGGACTGTGATTTACTGATCATATAATCATTAGGAAGGTAATTAATTTATTCAGAAAGGCTGTTAAGTAGATTGTCTTAATTGATGCATATTGTGGGGGACTAATTGTGGTATTACCCTTATAAGCCATAGATACATTGTTGTCTTTTAGTGAGATGTTCAGGTCATATTAAAATTGTATCCACTGTGCACAGTTGTGTCTCTAAGAAGTATTACAGGGACAAAAGAAGTCCTTGAATTACTTTATGTCCACTATTGGACTCATTAATAATAGACACCTTTTGGATTAATATTTAATGTGGATGTATTTAATTTTGTTTTTTTTAAATTAATTTTAATAAAATACTCTTTAAATTTGGACAGCGCTTTCAATATATTTTTCTGACATTATGGTTAGGCTGTGGTGGGAGGTTATGGTTTGGCTGTGGAGGGGGTTTAGGGTTAGGCTGCAGGGGAAAGTTAGGGTTAGGCTGCGGAGGGAGGTTAGGGTTAGACTGTGGAGGGAGGTTAGGGTTAGACTGTGGAGGGAGGTTAGGGTTAGACTGTGGAGGGAGGTTAGGGTTAGGCAGCAGAGGAAGGTTATGGTTAGGCTGCGGAGGGAGGTTAGGCTGCGGAGGGAGGTTAGGGTTAGGCTCTGTGGGGAGGGTTAGACTGTGGAGGGAGGTTAGGGTTAGGCTGCAGAGGGAAGTTAGGGCTAGGCACTAGAAGGAGGGTTAGGGATAGGGATTAGGGATGGGGCAGAAATACTCACTGGAACAACAGAGAATCAGACATCTGACATGGAAGTGACTGTTACACAACCACCAGGTCATCGGTCATCACTGGGTCACCAGGGACTATATGTTGATGTTCTAACATGTCGACATTTCATCACGATCTACATGATAAATGTTATGACTGTATCGACATTGTAAATGTTAATATTATGACTGCGTACATATCATACCAGACCCTATGCACAATACAGGGAAGTCTCATGGCTTAACGAGACAGGAGAAAAGGAGAGTTAGGAGAGTGTGATGTACCACTATTCTGCTCCAGTGCTAATGATATGTGCTGAGCTGTATGGTGTTTCTGGCCAGCCTACACCACATGAGAGTTCCAACCGGGACCCTAACCCTCTAGTATGTCTTCTGAGATCCAGTGTTACCACTCTGCGAAGTTTTCTTCCAAATCCATCCAGTGGCAGGCCCAGAACAGCCTACTTGGGTCAAAGTTCTGCCAAGTTTTAGTTCATGGATTGTACAATGCATTTAAGCTTGCAGCCTAACATCAAGGGACTACATCTATCATCTAGACTTTTAAAAACCTGGCCACTGTTATCAACCTGGAATTAAAATGGATTGTTGGAATGTTTGTATCATTTCATTCACAGAACATGCCTACAACTTTGAAGATGTTTTTTTTTTATTGTGAACCAAACAACAAATAGGACAAAATAACAGAAAACTTCAGCGTGCATAACTATTCACCCCCCTAAAGTCAGTACTTCGTAGAGCCACCTTTTGAGGCAATTATGGCTGAAAGTTGCTTTGGATAAGTCTCTATGAGCTTGCCACTGAGATTTTTGCCCATTCCTCAAGGCAAAACTGCTCCAGCTCCTTCATGGTGGATGGTTTCCGATTGTGAACAGCAATCTTCAAGTCTGACCACAGATTCTCAATTGGATTGAGAACTGTGCTTTGACTAGGCCATTCCAACACATTTAAATGTGTCCCCTTAAACCACTTGAGTGTTGCTATAGCAGTATGCTTCAGGCCATGTTTCACTGTGGGGATGGTGTTCTTGGGGTGATGGGATGTGTTTGTTAGGCGCCGAGGGTCCGCTCGTCAGTGCGGCCGGCGCCTAGCAACGGGGACGCCACTGTCGGATCGTGTTCCCCGTTGCTGGGTCTAAGTTTATATCATCACTGGTTTCCTGGCTGTGTAGCATGCAGCTGCACGGCATGTTGTAATTATCACTCATCTGTTTTCCTGGCCATGCAGCTTGTCAGCTGCATGGCATTTAATCCAATCAGCCTCCAAACAGCTGATTGGAAGACTCTCTGTTAAAAGCACTCCCAGGACTCCTCACAGACGCCGGTGATAGCTTCCTGTTTGCCTGATTCTGCTGCAGAGAGAGTTCCCAGTCCCGGTCTGTTCGTTTGTTCCTGTTCTCAGTGATCCTGTACTCGGAAGTTACCATCTGTTCCTGGAGTCTGATCGAGCACCTTTAACATCTGGTGGCGTTCGTGAGTCGCGGCGCAGCCGTGTGTTGCGGCTTGTCCGCTACTATTTATTATTGTGTTTATTTTGAGTTCTGGAGCTTTGCGGAGGATTCCGCTTCCACAAGATCCACTCTGGTGTCCAGCGGTGCCGGATAGGAGTGTCGGATCCGTGGATCTTTGGTTGTCCTTTTCCCTGGCGGCTAGTCCGCACATACCTTTTGATTTAGTTTAGTTAGCTTGTAACCCCTGGCTTGGTTGCTTAGTCAGAGGGCCCCTTGTTATCACCCTGTCTCGGACTTCCCCTTGTCTCCCATTAAGACCTGCGGGGGCATCGGGGTTGGGCAGACATAATCCGCCCTTCGAACGCGGCTGCCATGGGCTCAAGCAACCATAGTCTCGCAGGGGATTTCTGATAACACGGGCGAGACAACGGAGTTAGGGCGCCAGGGGTTACTAGGCTCTCCAGCTCCCACAACCTGTATTTCATTCCTGTACTCAGATCTCTGCCATAAGATCTTCTCCAGTCTGGAGTACAGGAATCGTAACATTATCACCGGCCAGACAAAAGAAAAAATTTTCAACAGGAGTTAATTTTTTCACTTATCCAGTTGGGAGAATTTTGTCGGCCTCATGAATCCCACCGGTGTTGGGCCAAATCCTGGCCAGTTTTTGGTTAGTCAGATTCAGGAACTTACCCAGATGGTTCAGGATCTGTCCCTCCGGGTGAGCTCACAGGAAGATCTGTTACGGACTTCCCCGAGGGTCATCCCTGAACCAAAAATGCATCTGCCTGACCGTTTTTCTGGGGATAGAAAACAGTTTTTTAATTTTAAAGAGTCTTGTAAACTGTATTTTCGTTTAAGACCAGTTTCCTCAGGTACGGAGGCTCAGCGGGTTGGAATTATAATTTCTCTGCTTCAGGGGGATCCTCAGACCTGGGCTTTTGGTTTAAAGACAGACGATCCGGCCTTATCGTCTGTAGACGCCTTTTTTAAATCTTTAGGGCTATTGTATGACGACCCTGATAGAGAGGCATCCGCAGAAAGTCAGTTGCGTGCTCTAAGACAGGGTAGGAATCCTGCAGAGAATTATTGTACAGAGTTTCGCCGTTGGTCGAACGACTGTGGCTGGAATGATCCTGCCCTGCGCAGTCAGTTTCGCCTCGGCTTATCTGAATCTATAAAAGACAGCCTCCTTCAGTATCCCGCTCCTGAGAACCTTGATAAACTCATGGAGCTCTCTATTAAAATAGATCGTAGGCTCAGAGAGCGGAGGACTGAGAAAGGGGCATCTGTAGTTTCTTTTCCCTGTGTTTCTTCCGTTCAGGTAGACATGGAGGAGCCTATGCAGATTGGTCTCTCCAAATTGTCTCCGGAAGAAAGAACCAGGAGGCAAAATTCTGGTCTGTGTTTGTACTGCGGAGGTAAGGGACATTTTGCCCGTAGTTGCCCAAACAAGTCGGGAAACTTCCTGACCAAGTGAATAGTGAGGGGGTTCACTTTGGTCTACAGCTCATCTCCTCAAATAATTCACTATTGGTTCCTGCTAAAGTTTCTTATGACAGCCTCTGTTCCTCGGTCTCTGCTTTTGTGGACAGTGGAGCTGCAGGAAACTTTATGGACTTAACATGGGCCAAGGCCTTAGGTATTCCTCAGTTAACCTTAAGTAGGTGTATCACCATGCATGGTTTAGATGGGAGTCCCTTATCCAATGGGGTTATTTCTCTATGTACACCTCCTGTTTTGCTCTCGGTGGGAGCTCTACATTCTGAAAAGATTGAGTTTTTTCTTACCCATTGTCCAGCAGTTCCTGTGGTTCTGGGTCACCCTTGGCTGGCCTTTCATAATCCCATCATAGATTGGCAGTCTGGGGAGATCCTACAATGGAGTACCATCTGTGATAAAGAATGTATTACACTTCCTATCCGAGTAGCTGCTGCCAGGTCCGCACATATTCCTGGAGAATACCAAGATTTTTTGGATGTGTTTTCCAAGGGCAATGCGGATATTTTGCCTCCCCATAGGCCTTATGATTGTACCATTGAGTTAATTCCTGGTGCCACGTTGCCTAAAGGAAGGTTATATGCATTGTCTGGTCCTGAAACTGTGGCCATGAATGAGTATGTGAAAGAAAGTCTTGAGAAAGGGTTTATCAGGCCATCTAAATCCCCTTTAAGTGCAGGTTTTTTCTTCGTAGAGAAGAAGGATGGTTCCCTCAGACCCTGCATTGACTTTCGAGCCCTGAATAAAATCTCAGTAAAGAATACTTACCCTCTGCCTCTGATCTCTGTCCTCTTTGATCAGCTACGTTCGGCTGTTATTTTTTCCAAGATTGACCTGAGAGGAGCATATAATCTCATTAGAATCAGATCAGGGGATGAGTGGAAAACGGCATTCAGTACTCAATCAGGTCACTATGAGTATCTGGTCATGCCATTCGGCCTATCTAACGCTCCGGCAGTCTTTCAGGATCTCATTAATGATGTGCTCCGTGAGTTTCTGGGAAGATTCGTTGTGGTCTATTTAGACGACATTTTGATTTATTCTGACTCTATAGAACAACATGTTACCCAGGTGCGTCAGGTACTTAAGAAATTACGTGAAAATCACTTGTATGCCAAACCGGAGAAGTGTGAATTTCACGTCACGGAGGTATCCTTTTTAGGGTACATTATTTCCCCTCGGGGATTCCGAATGGAACCTAAGAAGCTCCAAGCCATCCTGAGTTGGGCGCAACCCACCAACTTAAAAGCAATTCAGCGCTTTTTAGGGTTTGCAAACTACTATAGAAGGTTTATTCACTCTTTCTCTGACATAGTTGCTCCCATTGTGGCACTCACTAAGAAGGGAGCAGATCCTACCAATTGGTCATGTGAAGCTAAAGTATCTTTTCAGGCCTTGAAACAAGCCTTTGTCTCAGCCCCTGTCCTTAGACATCCCAACCCAGAATTGCCTTTCATCGTTGAGGTAGATGCCTCGGAGGTTGGTGTAGGGGCTATCCTTTCTCAGAAGGATCCAGATTCCCTTGAGTTACATCCTTGTGCCTTTATGTCCAGGAAATTCTCATCTGCTGAATCCAACTACGATGTTGGTAATCGGGAGTTGCTGGCTATTAAATGGGCTTTTGAGGAGTGGAGACATTGGCTTGAAGGAGCGACCCATACCATTTCTGTTTTGACGGATCACAAAAATCTTCAATACATTGAATCAGCTAAGCGACTGAATGCCCGACAGGCTCGTTGGGCTTTATTTTTCACTCGTTTCAAATTCATTATCACCTTCAGACCTGGTTCCAAGAATACCAAGGCAGATGCCCTCTCACGCAGTTTTCTTCCCGTTCAAGACAACAGTCCGGTTACTCTCATACTTCCGCCTTCAGTCATTCAGGCAGGTCTCACACAGGATGTTTTTTCTCAATTGAAGCTGCTTCAACATCAAGCTCCGGGAAATACTCCTGCTGGCCGTCTTTTTGTTCCTGAGTTTTTGAGAGCAACTGTTTTGGAGGAATTTCATGATAGCAAAGTTGCAGGGCATCTGGGAGTCGCTAAAACTTTTGAATTGGTATCCCGCTCAGTGTGGTGGCCTGGTCTTTCTAAAGACATTAAAGAGTTTGTTGTTTCGTGTCAGGTCTGTGCACAGCATAAAGTTCCCCGTTCTTTGCCTATTGGTCAACGTATGCCATTGAATGTTCCCCTTAGACCATGGTCGCATATCTCCATGGATTTTGTGGTGGATCTCCCTCTGTCAGCTGGATGCACAGTCATATGGGTGGTAGTGGACCGTTTTAGTAAGATGGCTCATTTTATTGGTCTTCCCCGATTGCCATCTGCCCAGGGATTGGCAGTCTTGTTCCTCCGTCATGTTTTCAGACTCCATGGGTTACCCACTGATATTGTTTCTGACAGGGGTCCACAATTCATTGCACAGTTTTGGAAGTCTTTTTGTGCTTCGTTAAAAATGAAATTATCATTAACCTCCGGTTATCATCCACAATCAAATGGACAGACTGAGCGAGTGAACCAATCCTTAAAACAATATTTGCGTTTGTACTCGGCCAAACTCCAAAATGACTGGTCTGAGTTTCTTCCATTGGCAGAGTTTGCTTATAATAATGCCTGTCATTCCTCCACCAATGTGTCTCCATTTTTTGCAGTTTTTGGTTTCCACCCCAGAGCTAATTCATTTTTCCAACATTCCTCTGTCTCCTCTCTGGCCCTGACCTCTCATCTTAAACTTATTTGGAAAAAAGTGCACATAGCTCTCAGAAAAGCAGCTTTCAGGGAAAAAGAATTTTCGGACAGGTTCCGGCGGCCGTGCACTTTTAGAGTAGGAGACAGGGTGTGGCTGTCGACTCGCAATATCAAACTTCGACAAACCTCAGCCAGATTGGGTCCTAAATTTATTGGACCATTTCTCATTATCAAAAAAGTCAATCCAGTTGCTTTCCGGTTACAGCTACCAAAAACGTTACGGATCGGAAATACCTTCCATTGCTCTTTGCTCAAACCATATGTTTCATCTAGCAGATTTCCTCGTAAAAAACCTCAGGGGAGATCACCAGTTAATGTACAGGGTCAGCAGGAGTTCGTGGTTGAGAAGGTTCTCGATTCCAAGTTGTCCCGGGGTCGGCTTTATTTTTTGGTGCATTGGAGAGGTTATGGTCCTGAGGAAAGGTCGTGGGTCCTAGATGAGGACCTTCATGCCCCAAGGCTCAAAAGGGCATTTTTTCAAGAATTTCCTCAGAAACCCGGATTTAGGGGTTCCTTGACCCCTCCTCAAGGGGGGGGTACTGTTAGGCGCCGAGGGTCCGCTCGTCAGTGCGGCCGGCGCCTAGCAACGGGGACGCCACTGTCGGATCGTGTTCCCCGTTGCTGGGTCTAAGTTTATATCATCACTGGTTTCCTGGCTGTGTAGCATGCAGCTGCACGGCATGTTGTAATTATCACTCATCTGTTTTCCTGGCCATGCAGCTTGTCAGCTGCATGGCATTTAATCCAATCAGCCTCCAAACAGCTGATTGGAAGACTCTCTGTTAAAAGCACTCCCAGGACTCCTCACAGACGCCGGTGATAGCTTCCTGTTTGCCTGATTCTGCTGCAGAGAGAGTTCCCAGTCCCGGTCTGTTCGTTTGTTCCTGTTCTCAGTGATCCTGTACTCGGAAGTTACCATCTGTTCCTGGAGTCTGATCGAGCACCTTTAACATCTGGTGGCGTTCGTGAGTCGCGGCGCAGCCGTGTGTTGCGGCTTGTCCGCTACTATTTATTATTGTGTTTATTTTGAGTTCTGGAGCTTTGCGGAGGATTCCGCTTCCACAAGATCCACTCTGGTGTCCAGCGGTGCCGGATAGGAGTGTCGGATCCGTGGATCTTTGGTTGTCCTTTTCCCTGGCGGCTAGTCCGCACATACCTTTTGATTTAGTTTAGTTAGCTTGTAACCCCTGGCTTGGTTGCTTAGTCAGAGGGCCCCTTGTTATCACCCTGTCTCGGACTTCCCCTTGTCTCCCATTAAGACCTGCGGGGGCATCGGGGTTGGGCAGACATAATCCGCCCTTCGAACGCGGCTGCCATGGGCTCAAGCAACCATAGTCTCGCAGGGGATTTCTGATAACACGGGCGAGACAACGGAGTTAGGGCGCCAGGGGTTACTAGGCTCTCCAGCTCCCACAACCTGTATTTCATTCCTGTACTCAGATCTCTGCCATAAGATCTTCTCCAGTCTGGAGTACAGGAATCGTAACAGTGTTTGGGTTTGCACCAGACATAGCGTTTTCCTTGGTTCAATTTTAGTCTCATCTGACCAGAGCACCTTCCTCCATACATTTGGGGAGTCGTCCACATACCTTTTGGCAAACTCAAAACGTGCCTTCTTATTTTTACACTAAGTAATGGCTTTTTTTCTGGCCACTCTTCCATAAAGCCCATCTCTATGGAATGTACAGCTTATTGTTGTCACATGCACAGATACACCAGTCTCTACTGTGGAACTCTGCAGCTCCCTCAGGGTTACTTTTGGTCTCTGTGCTATCTCTCTGATTATTGCCCTCCTTGCCCGGTCTCTGAGTTTTGGTGGCTGGCCCTCTCTTGGCAGGTTTGTTGTGGTACCATGTTCTTTCCATTTGAAGATGATGATTTGATGGTGTTCCGGGGGATCATCAAAGATTTGGATTTTTTTTATAACCCAACCCTGACTTGTACTTCTCAACAACTTTGTCCCTGACTTGTTTGGAGAGCTCCTTGGTCTTCATGGTGTGATGCCTCTTCCTTAGTGGTGTTGCAGCCTCTGGGGCCTTTCAGAAAATGTGTGTTTATACTGACAGATCATGTGACACTTAGATTGCACACAGGTGGACTTCATTTCACTAATTATGTGACTTCTGAAGGTAATTGGTTGCACCAGAATTTTTGAGGGGCTTCATAGCAAAGGGGCTGAATATATATGCACATGCCAATTTTAAAATTTTTATTTATAAAAATTATTTTTTATATAAAGTATTCTCATTTCACTTCACCAACTTAGACTATTTTGTGTAGATCCATCACATAAAATCCAGATTTAAAAAAAAAATTAAATTACAGGTTGTAATGTAACAAAATAGGTAAAAAGCCAAGGGGGTGAATATATACATATATATATATATATATATATATATATATGAGAGAGAGAGAGAGAGAGAGAGAGAGAGAGAGAATATGACCCTGGCCCCAAAAGTGGTGGATTTTAGCACTTAAAACCTTGCCAGCATTTTTAAGTATGAAAAGTATATGTACCAAGTTTGGTCCAGATCCATCAAGCCGTGTAGGAGCCTATGTAGAACATACATACATACATACATACATACATACATACATTGTTTTGTGATACTGTAACACAAAGCATATTCTCCCAGATGGTTGAATATTTTTGAAATTTTCCTGTGAAATTTTCCTGTGAACTTGAGGTCCTAAGTATCACACGTTCTTTTTTAGAAACTATCAGGCACAATTGGCCACGTGTATAATATTATGTGTCCTGTCTGGTTGATGTGAGTGTCCAAGAGCATTTTTCCCATGGTACAATCTTTTAATGGTAACCCCTTAAGTGAGATATACCCCTGATGAAATCTCGGAACGAGACAAGATGCGTTGGGTTATCTGTCTTTTTTTATGTGACCTCCAATCTACCCTAAAAGAAGGAGGAGAGCTTTAAAGAAATATCTGTACACTTGTGCCTATCTTGACCCCCATTACATGTTGGTAAGGAGCTTATTCACCAAAGAGTATTCATATGTATATGGCCACTGATGCTGCTTTTTATGAATTTTAAATATACATATATATATATATATATATGGCTCTGGACCCGAAAGGGGTGGATTTTTAGTTGAAAACTTGCCAGTATCTTTAGTTGGATAATGAAGTGTCTGTGTAACTGTTAATAATTTCTATTTTCCTATGACTCTCATTAATCACGCTCTAAGTCTGCCGCTGCCTCATTGCACTAAGCTGCCCTTATCTCTGTCCAGTCACTAACCTTATGTAAATAGCTTTTCTGGTGATATCACCTACTGCTGGTGAGTTGTGTGTTGTCAGGGTTCTGAAGGAGTATGAGACAGAGCAGCAGCAGCACAGTCCTGGTATAGGCAGTTGCTACTACTATGACATCACAGCATGACCTCACAGACAGACAGACACACAAACAAACAGACCAGTCCATTTTCTATATGCATTTTCGGGATCGGGGCCCTGGCCCCACAAGGGTAGGATTTTTTCACTTGAACCCCCATCCCCCCAGTATTATGAGACGGATAATGAAGGGTATGTGTACCAGGTTTGGTCCAGATCCATCAAGTTGTATGTGTATGTATGTATGTATATATATATATATATATATATATATATAGAGAGAGAGAGAGAGAGAGAGAGAGAGAGAGAGAGAGAGAGAGAGATCTATATATGTATATATATATTTATTTTTATTCTTCTTATTATTATTATTATTTAAAAAATCTGAGCCTAGGGCCCTCATTCTGAGTTGATCGCTCGCTGCCGTTTTTCGCAGCGCAGCGATTAAGTGAAAAAGCGGCAATTCTGCGCATGCGCATTGTACGCAGCGCGCATGCGCTAAGTACTTTCACACAATACTTTGTAGTTTTACCCAAGTTCGAGCAACGTTTTTCATTCGCTCAAGTGATCGTAGTATGATTGACAGGAAGTGGGCGTTTCTGGGCGACAACTCTACATTTTCAAGGAGTGTGCTAAAAAACGCAGGCGTGTCAGGCAAAAACGCAGGAGTGGCTGGAGAAACGGGGGAGAGGCTGGCCGAACGCAGGGCCTGTTTGTGACGTCAAACCAGGAACTAAACAGACTGCATTCATCGCAAGGTAGGAGTTCTGCTAATCTTTTTCGTTCGCACTTCTGCTAAGCTAAGATACACTCCCAGAGGGCGGCGGCCTAGCGTGTGCAATGCTGCTAAAAGCAGCTAGCGAGCGATCAACTCGGAATAAGGGCCATGGTGTGTTAACGGTGTTTGTTGTACAACCCCCCTTTGGGAAATAAAAAACAGCTGTGGAACCCATAGCAGGTGTTTACCCCTGCTGTATGAAACAATTTGTTTTATTTCAGAGTATAGCAGGTAAAAAAATAGGGCACTGAAAATAAACCGAAAACAAACGCTGACCGATTATGCAAATATATAGATAATAAATAAACATGAATAAGAAAAAGTGTACTATGTGTTTTAGTAAACACGGCTGTAGGGAATATTCAAGGCAATAAATAAAATCAAATAAAAGCAATTTGTGTATCTAGTTTTATTATACTCAGTTTTGTTTGCAACATTATTGACTTTAAAAAAAAAAACTTTATAAAATACATACCTTCCAACGTATGGGAATATGGAAACGGGATTCAGCACATGCTGGAGACATGCCCCAAAAAGGGTGTGAATTTGCGGCAATGCTGTGTGGCCTCAAGGCATGCTGGCATTTCTGTCACTCGGTGGGTATGCCCAATGCTCCTCAAGCAGCTGGCATGTTCCCATGCTTTTTCTGCATGGTGAGTGCTTCCCAACTTCTCTCCCCACGGAACACTGCGGCCTGTGGGAGGAACAGTGGAACAGTGCCTAAAAAGCAGGACTGTACTGCCAAAAGCGGTTGAGGGGTATGTAAAATGTTCATACAATAATACAAAAAATATATATAAACTAATGGAGAATTTTTTTTTTTTATAATTGCAATATTATTTCAGATGATTTCTGATAATTTATTAATTAAACTGTGCTTTAAATAGGATCTCATTATGGCTAACAAAGAACTGTTTGGTTGGCACCAATCAGAAAAAAAAAAGCATTATAGTGCCACCTGCCTGCTGTGGACGGTACTGCAAGTGAAATCTGCAAAAGACAAACCTAAATTTGAAATTCAAATGACAAAACAGGACCATAGAAGTCAATAATGCCATTTTACAGAACGCTAAACTGTACAAGCCAGCTATAGGGGTCAGTTCAATGGCTGTGGCTCATAGGGTCGACCACAGTTAGGCCGACAGTCATTTGGTCGACCACTATTAGTCGAAGAGTGACTAGGTCAACACCTGAAATAGGTCGACACGGTCATTAGGTCGACATGGAAAACGGTCAACATGAGTTTTTTTGTTTTGTGACGTTTTCATCGTAAAGTGAGTGGGAACCCTAATTAGTGCACCATGGGGGTCATTCCGGCCTGATCGCACGCTGCCGTTTTTTGTAGTGCAGCGATCAGGTCACTACTGTGCATGCATATGCACCGCAATGCGCAGGCGCGTCGTACGGGTACAAAGCGGATCGTTGCTGAGCGATGGATTTAACGAAGAATCCATTCGCACAGCCGATCGCAAGGTGATTGGCTGGAAGAGGGCGTTTATGGGTGTCAAGTGACCGTTTTATGGGAGTGTTTGGGAAAATGCAGGTGTGTCCAAGCGTTTGCAGGGCGGATGTCTGATGTCAATTCCGGGACCAGACAGGCTGAAGTGATCGCAGGGGCTGAGTAAGTTTAGACCTACTCAGAAACTGCACAAAATGTTTTTGCAGAGCTCAGCTGCACAGGCGTTCACACACTTGCAAAGCGAAAATACACTCCCCTATAGGCGGCGACTATCTGATCGCAGCGCTGCAAAAAGTAACTAGTGAGTGGTACACTTGGAATGACCCCCAATGTCCCCTCACATGGCAAGCAATCTCTCCGCTACCGCTGCGCTCGACACAGGTTACCGTTCCCAATCGTAGTCCATGTGGATCGTAAAGTATGAAAAAGTTCAAAAAATGGAAAAACTTTTGAAAAACTCATGTTGACCTTTTTAACACATTAGTGTAGTGTATCCTGCCTGTGTGCATCAATGATACGGGATCAAAGGAAGGGAGGCATTCATTTTGCTGGCTTTTTGCCGGTCCACGCCACCACCCAAGGGGGAATATAACCCTGTGGAGACTGAAGGTCACCACCGCGCCCAATGCGTGGTGAGTGCAGCAAGCCCACGAGGGAACATGCTGCGTTCGCCACCAGTATTCCGGCTGTCTAGATCCCAGCGTCAGTCTCCTGGTCCCCGGGATCCCGACAACCGGCTGCCAGCGCTTGTCACTCTGACAGGCAGCAGTGTCGCCGGCAGCATGAAAAGCGGCTCTCCCCTCTCTGCCTCCTTACTGAGGGAGCGGCACAGTCTCCATCTCTGCTCCAGCCCCAGTCACCCAGCAGCGAGCTGTCTGGCCACTGCCTGTTCTGCTGTTAACGCTTCCGCATCAGGTGGCTTTCATAGCCATACCATCTGACGCGGAGCACTGACAGCTTAAACGGCAGTGGCCCGCGGATCATAGCTCCAAGTACTGGAGAGACATCTGCACCACCCGGCAGGTTCATCGTGGAAGCATCTGCAGGCGCCAACCGGGATTTAGCCGTGCTGGCCACATACATTCAAGCATACACACGGCCGGCCAGAGAAGTAAGTGGTATGGGATTTGAAGTTTATGTTTTACTGCTCAGAGCAGTAAAATATAAACTACAAATCCCATGGTGCATTGCGCCCCTTACAACGGACTGCACATGGATTATCCCTGGAGGCTTCTCAGTAAGGATGCTACCCAGCCAGCCCGGGGCATAGATCGAAGGGAGACAGATATGGGGACTACTGCCTTAACCAGCAAAACGCTGGCAGAGTGAGTAACCACAGGTGGCTGTTGGGAGAACACCAGCTGGAATATCCTTCAATCCCTTTGCTTAGGCTTTATTGGTTCCTCCCCATTCCTGTGCCTCGGACAACATTAAACATCTTGGTTTAAATCTAAATTCAAGTAGACTAAAGTAAATTGCCCCACCCCCTGCCCCTCCACTTACCCTAATCCTCTCCTCCCGCAGCCTAACCCTAACTATCCCCCCCACAGACTAACCTTAACTGCCCCCTATGCAGCCTAACCCTAACCATCCCCCCACAGCCTAACCCTAACTGTCCACCCACCGCATCCTAACCCTAACCATCCTGCCCCCACTCCCAGCTTAACCCTGAATGCCCCCCTCCTCCAGCCTAACCCTGACCATCCTGCTCCCTGTAGCCTAAGCATCCTATATATGGTAATCGACAGTCGGTGGGGATGGCTCTCCGTATGTTATAATCTGTATATGAATGTTTAATCCACACTTGGATTTAGAGTATTTTATTTATTCTAATAAAGCAATTTTGATAGGCCCCTTCCCTCACTCTCTCTGTAAGTCCACCCTCGAGGCCCCTGTCCTCACTCTCCCTGTAACTCCCCCCTCAATGCCCCTGCCTTCACCCTCCCTTTAACACCCCATCAGCGTCCATGCCCTCACCCTCCCTGTAACCCCCCGTCAGCGTCCCTTCCCTCACCCTCCATGTAACTTCCTGTCAGCGTCCCTGCCCTCACCCTCCATGTAGCTCCCCCCCAGTGCCCATTCCCTCACCCTCCCTGTAACTCCTCCCTCAGTGTTACATAGTTACATAGTTACATAGTATCTAAGGTTGAAAAAAGACAATTGTCCATCGAGTTCAAACTATTTGTGGTCTCCTATGCACGATTATTTTGTATAAAATTTTGACTGAAGTTGATGACTGCCGTTATGTTTTACCCCTCTTTTTTATAATAACCACAGTGTGTGACTATGCCCCGTAACCCTGGATATCCTTATCCATTAGGAATTTATCTAACCCATTCTTAAAGGTGTTGACTGAGTCGGCCATTACAACTCCCTCAGGCAGGGAATTCCAAACACATATCGTCCTTACCGTAAAAAAGCCTTTACGCCGTTTTGTGCAGAATCTCCTCTCCTCTAACCTGAGCAAGTGTCCACAAGTTCTCTGTGTTGATCTAACCAAAAACAGGTCCTGCGCAAGATCTGCATATTGTCCCCTTATATATTTGTAAATGTTGATCATGTCCCCTCTTAATCTCCTCTTTTCCAGTATAAACATGCCTAGTCTTGCAAGCTTTTCCTCGTATTCCAGCGTCTCCATACCCTTAATTAGTTTGGTCGCCCGCCTCTGAACCTTTTCTAGCTCCAGGATATCCTTTTTGTAGTAAGGTGCCCAGAATTGTACACAGTATTCAAGGTGTGGCCTCACAAGTGATTTATATAACCGGAGTATAATACTCTCGTCCCTAGCATCAATTCCCCGTTTTATGCATGCTAATATCTTATTAGCCTTCTTTGCTGCAGTCCTACTTTGGGTACTACTGCTTAGTTTGCTATCTATGAGGACACCTAAGTCCTTTTCCAGTACAGAATCCCCTAATTATACCCCATTTAGTAGGTAGGTGTTATTTATGTTCTCGTTACCACAGTGCATTACCTTACACTTGTCTGTATTGAAGTGCATTCTTCATTTCACTGCCCAAGCTTCTAATTTAACTAAGTCGTGAAGCGACTCAGCATCCCCCTCCGCATTTATAACTTTACACAATTTGGCATCATCTGCAAAAATTGATACCATGCTCTCTAGACCTTCTGTTAGGTCGTTAATGAAAATATTGAACAATAGCGGTCCTAATACTGAGCCTTGTGGCACACCACTTAGCACTTCAGTCCAATTTGAAAAAGATCCATTAACCACAACGCGCTGTTCCCTATTATCTAACCAGTTTTTGACCCAAGTGCATATTGTGCTTCCTAGCCCTGTTTCTTGTAGCTTGTAGATAAGTCTCATGTGTGGTACAGTGTCGAATGCTTTGGCAAAATCTAAAAAGATTACATCCACCTCTTTACCCTGATCTAGGTTTGCGCTTACTGTTTCATAAAAGCCAAGTAAGTTGGTTTGACAGGATCTGTCCTTCATAAACCCATGTTGATTCCTTTTAATGACCTTATTGACTTCAAGGAACTTCTGAATACTATCTCTTAGAATACCTTTCAATACTTTCCCCACTATAGATGTAAGACTAACTGATCTATAATTACCTGGTTCAGCTTTACTTCCCTTTTTGAATATAGGCACTATTTCCGCTATACGCCAGTCTTTGGGAACCATACCTGATATTACTGAATCCTTAAAGATTCCTCACACTCTTTCTAACTCCCCCCTAATTTGCGTGGCCGCGCCCCCATTTCGGACATGTGCCCCCGGAGTCCGGCGCCCTGCCCCTTTTCACTCCTAGAGTGAACACTCAATGGCCACTACTATCATTCACCTCGACGCCAGCACTGCACTGGTCACTGCTAGTGCTTTATCTACTCTCCCTGCTACATGGGGCATGTGGTGGGAAACTAGAGGGACATGGGAGAGCGGAAGTGCTAATTTTGCTGTTCTGTGTTCAAATAGTCGCCACCTCCTGGAGGAGTGTATATTTGCGGTGCGATTGCATGTGTATGCCAAGCTGCTAAAATCCACTAAAATCCACTTTGTGCAGTCTCTGCGCAGCCCAGGACTTACTCCTACAGTGTGATCACATCAGGCTGATCGGGGCCGGAGGTGACGTCAGACACCCTCCCTGAAAATGCTTGGGCACGCCTGCGTTTTTCCGGACACTCCCAGTAAACAGTCAGTTACCACCCCCAAACCTCTTCCTCCTGTCAATCACCTTGTGAACGCAAATGCGATCGGATTTTTCACACCATCCCATCGCTGACCAGCGATGGCCTTTGCTGCTGTCCAACGCGCGTGTTCATTGTGGTGCATGCGCAGTTAGTACCTGATCGCACGCAGTGCGAAAATGTACGGCAGCGATCAGATATGAATGACCCCTTAGTGTAGATCTGGCCTTCTCAATGTATTTCATGTGGATCTGGCCTTCAGCGATTCAGCAATTTAGGGGCGCCAAAAAAAGATTATATCTTGCCGCCCCCCCCCCCCCCCCAACCTAAAGACGTTCTGACGCCCCTGGCTCCTACCACTGCATTCCCCCCGGTGGACCCTTCATGCCCCAGTCCGACACTGATACCTATCCTGCTTCTCAAGCCATGCATCCAATTGAAAATCTTGCTGACGCTACATAAATGCCCTTGAAATTGTTTAAGTGGTATATAGATATTTTACATAACAATGCAGACACGTTTGTTACAGGTGGAACATGCAGCTTCTTTTGAAAACAACGTAGTACAACACATTTTTTTGTCCTTTTGCCTTTATGATAAAGCAGAGGTGTTACAGGGGAGTAAAGAAGAACAAGTGGGAAGAAATAAAACCATAAAAAGTCATTGTGTAGGAGAGTCATTGTCTAGACTGTAGAAAAATACAGTAACTCTTCCTGCTGCTTTCGTTCTACCAAGTGACGTTATACAGCAGTCGCCTTGCAAGTAGTAAATTAGTCGTAAGGCATTGCAGACACTTTGCAGTGACCTGTTTGGTGGCAACCATAAACCATATGACATTTCTGAATACATTAAAAGGAACATTAAAGCTCTGAGTCACTCAAGAAAAACAGCTATACAAGCAACCAAAGAATGTCTAATACAGTTCTGTGGTTTACGTCTTATCTAAAGATAATCCATAATGTATCCTCATAGTTTAGTCTAATCTTGTAAACGTTTACTGCTATTAGCAAAGCTAATGATTATAAAATTCTCTTACTGATAGCAATCATTTTCAGATGTTCAGTATGTACAAGCATTTAGAGTTAAGTTACATTGTAATAATTAATGCTGCTTTTTCCAGATCATCCATTTAGAGAGAATATAAATTTCCCTTTTTACAGGTACTATATACCCAGATGGACAGATAGTCTACCAAAAATAAAAAAAATATAATATTATATATATGTCCGTTTGTGCATGTAATTTCAGGCGCAATAATAAAAACAAATTAATTATATATAATTTTACTCAAAAAGGATTTCTTACTAAAAACTGGTCACTACAAAGGTTATAAAACCTGCAAGCCGCTCCCACATAGTATTCTGAAGTTATACTAAAATGAAATTATACTATAATCTGTTGTTGTTCCTAAATTCCGTTTTTAAAGGTGCAGACTATAGACCAATATTGCACTTGGCTGTATCAAATTGTAGCACCTGAACTTTTGTTCTTTATTATGGCACAGTTGTTAAGAAGTTACTGCCAATCGACAGGTGATTTGTATATCATAAAGTCTCACCTCACCACAGTGTTAAAAATGGAAATTAGGAACAACAACAGATTTTTAAATACAAGATAAAACTACATTTATTCAAGTGATTCTTTCTGATTGTTATTTCTGGACTATAACTATTTTAAGTCACAATAGTGGGGGGGGGAAAGGAGTCAAAGTATCTTTTTCCATTTAAGAAGCAGCTTGCTATAGATAGAAAGTAAGGACTGTTAAGTGCCTATGAAAAGATATCATCTGTAGCTATAGAATTACAATTCACACTGTAATGTTTCAAAATAGCCCTTTGGTGTTTTTATGCAATTGTATGATTAATTGATCAAAACAAAATTATTTGTTTTTTTATTGTATAATAAATGGTTTAAAACTTAATGCATTTAGAGAGAACATTACATTACCACATGTAGCTGTTGGGTTTATTTAATGTCAATTATATGTACAGTATATATATATATATATATATATATATATATATATTTATTTATTTATTTCTTTATAGAAAGGGAGAGAACTGCGGCACTCACAGGATTTAACATATCAGCCAATCAGCCGTGTCCGGGCCATTTTAACCGGACACCCATATAGCTCGGTTAGCGCAGCATTCCTGTTATGCCAGCATTTTACTCTTTAGCTTTTTTGTCGCAGTGTCCGTTAGACACAGAGCTCTTTATGCTTCTCTCAGCTGGCTACAGGAATGCTCGACACTTTGAGCTCCTGTTTACATCTGATCTTTCACCCGGGTATAAGGCTTTCTCTATTAGTCACGTTTGTTTGGTTTCCATAGCTACTGCCGGGCCGGGTGCAGCGCTGTGAGGCGCACGTCGCAGGACTGTGACGTCACCGGACGGGCTCCCTGCACGAGACACACTCTGATGGAGGCACTGGGTGTTCTTCTATAAAGGTATGACTTGTTTTATGTTTCTTTTGGTCTGACGAAAGTTTAATTAATAAACTGAAACGTTACTGCAGCTTATGGTGTTCAGCACCTATCTTTTTCAGTGTTTTCTAAGACCTTGGAGTGCCGCCTTCCACCTGCTATTTCTATACGTTGCAAGACGTATTTTAGGAGGGCAACCAGGCAATTACCATATGTTTGTGAACGAGTGCCAGCTTTTTTTCATTTATATATATATATATATATATATAGTTATCCAAGAAAAACGGCACTCAGGGACTATCATATATGCAAGAAGTATATTGTAGTCAGATCAAACGTAAACGTTTTCGGGGACACAGCCCCTTCGTCAGGATCACAAGACAAGGATTGTCTTGTGATCCTGACGAAGGGGCTGTGTCCCCGAAAACGTTTACGTTTGATCTGACTACAATATACTTCTTGCATATATGATAGTCCCTGAGTGCCGTTTTTCTTGGATAACTATGGACTTTCTGTGAGCTGGACACCGGGGCAATTGTTTCCCTTCTGTGAGTGCCGACTGAATTGGAGTTGTATATATATATATATATATATATATATATATTTATTTCTTTATAGAAAGGGAGAGAACTGCGGCACTCACAGGATTTAACATATCAGCCAATCAGCCGTGTCCGGGCCATCTTAACCGGACACCCATATAGTGGTCAGCGTTTCATTTATTTAACATAAATTTCGTCAGGACAAGTATACAAAGGCACAATCTTATATAGAGACAGAAGTATCAGAATCCCGCCACGGGAACATTCACCCAGCCGTGCGGCGGGCGCCAGTGAACTCCAATGACATCACAAATAGCGCGGCACACTATCAAATACGGACTGTCCCACCGGAAATCAGGACGGTTGGACAGTACGGTTTTCATGCTTTCCCCCTTCCCCCCTGAAAGTCACAATTTTTGCTATACAAGGAGGGGGACTGAATTGATTTAGACAACGTCCTATTGATGAAGCTTGTCATCAATATCTTAGATCGAATGTATGGCACTGTTAGCTTCAGTTATTGCTGTTTTACATGTCTGTCACATTAAAGCTGCTGGTCTTCCTTTTCACTTAAGCATTAGGGAGCTTACAGAACCATATGGGCCCTGGGTCAAGTTCTGGGTCAAGTGGTGTGGCCTCTTGTTACTACTCCTCATGATTAGGTGCAGAAGCAAGAGAGACACTGGAGGTAAAGGAAACATGTAGAGTAGAAATAAAAATAAATTGAGATGGAAGGGTGAGTAGAACTAGCTATAGACAAAGAGTGAGGAAACAGAGAATATTGCAACTGAAATATTGATGGATGAAGAGAAGTTATAAGCAGGGGCAAGTGGATCAGATGAATACTGATGGTCAAAGAAGAAGCACAATCAGGAGCAAAAGCAGGGAAACAGGGTAGAAAGGGCAAGGTCTAGTAGACCAGAGGGTCCCCTCTCCCCAATATTACCTCAGAAAGAAATACCTGCAGAACCAGAGTAATAGAAAAAAGTAACCTTTATAGACAATGTACGTAATGTTTCCGCTAAGAGAGAGCTGGGTTCCAAGCTTTCACTGTCTCTTTGGGCACCTACAGTACATACAAAAGTTTTGAATATAAAACTATACGTGGCCACCGTGGTACTTGGAAAGGAAGGATTTCTGTGTTTTGTGGTATGTTTGCTTTCATAGTCGGTATCCCGTGTTGGATCTAACAGTGCCCGCATTCTCAGTGTCAACTTTTTGAGTGTCTAAAAAGGACTGCAGACTGTATGAAGTTTTGCTGCTACGAAGAATCAACTGCAGGTAATCAGAGTTAGAAGAACGTGACTCTATTCTGATAATGATGTGGAATATATAGAAGTGTGTGACCCAAAGGTGGAAGAACAGTCACATTCAGTAATAGAACCAACTAATATATGGGGAGCAGTTAAACATTATGGGGGTAGTCCAATTGAGAACATTATTTTTATACATTATATTTATAGCTGAATAGAAAAACTAAGTGTATATTGGTTTCAATGGAACCCTGATAAGTATAATATCTTATAGCTGCATAGCACAGTGATAAAACATTATTTTTAGAGATGTACGTGAACCCTGCTGTTTTGGTTTTGGTTCTAATTCATCATCGGGTTTTGGTTTTGGCAAAACCACCCTCAAGTGTTTTGGTCCGTATTCCATTTTTGGATTCCTTTTAAACTATAAAAAACGATAACAGCATCTAAAATCATGTAATTTGGACTTGTCTATAAGCAATCCAAACCTGAACTCGGTTTATAAATCCAAGTTCCAAATTGACATCAGCCCTGACTGGACTCGGTTCCACTCAGAACCCCAAAGTGATTCTGAACTGGGACTTGTTTTGACTTGGAGCCCCGAAGTTCAGATGTGTTCGTATTTCAGGAAAACTGAACCGCACATGTGTAGTTATTATAGTGTGGAAATAATAATAAAAAAATAAAATAAAACCACCCAGACCTTACCAGGACAGTGGCTCTTATAGGAACTTATCACGGTGAAGAGCCTAGCAGTAAAGTGCTAGGGATAGCTACTGCCCGCACTGATTCTGGGCCTGATTCAGAGTTGTACGCAATGGCCGCCCTGTACTCAGATACTGTGTAAAAATATCCAAATACTGGAGTCACCCGGTTGCTTTGCAAGTCCCAGTGGCTGTGTACAAGGATGCAGCATCAGCTGCAGATCAGTTGATTATCAAACTTCTGAGTAGACCTACAGTATGATCACCACTAGAAGTGACACGCAGAGCCACCTTTGCAGTCCCTCTGTGCACGTGTGGCCATAAGACCTTGCACGCACAATATTTTTATGTGATGCTCTCCCATAAGAACAGAGCGGCTAAAGTCATCTGAAGAAGCATTACATAATGGCACCTAGCTCTGAAACGCGTAGAAGCTTAGCCAAGACTATAGTCAGCATTGAGAATTACAGGGGCTGTGGTCTGCAGCATTACTTAGCCTAAATCCGATCATTTTATAGGGCATGTGAGAAAGTCAGTTGTCAGATGGTCACAGATGTCCCTTCTAAGGGCTTCAGTTCATATTTTACATGTATTCATGTATGTGCTTTGCCAAATTGGAAACCCAATTGCAGAAGTCTGCCAGTCACCTGAGCCAAATGATAAAAACTGTTCATTATCATCCCAAACTATACATTATCCGCCAAATCTACATTACACCAACATTTCTAAGTATATCCAGCCTCACCTTTACTAAGCCAAATGCTTGGGAAATCTGTTTTCTAGTGACAATATAAGGCATTGCCATTGGAGAATGGAAGAAGCTTATATGGAAATCCACGTACAGTAAGAACACTTTAACTAAAAGAATGAGAACGGCAATATAGACCTTTAAGCCACAACAATACATGCCTTCTCTCCTGAATCCCGGGTGGCTCTCTCGGACACCTTGAAGAACAGGCAAGTCTCCCCGAGTGTACACAGCTGCCCACTTACCTAGTGAAATGGGTGGTCCAGGCGGTTTAATGATGCCAGCTGATTTAAGCTGAGCTGCGTCATCATGGCCATGCCCTCCACTTTACAATGCTGGTAATCGTGGCATTGAGTAGTGGGGGGCAGGCCCACGCTCGCCCACTTGGCTGCACAGCATGGTGGACTTGGCTGCTCCTTCCTGAAGGGAGCAGCCAGAAGGTTTGCAAGAATGAGACAAGGCATTCCGATTCAAGAATATACTTCTGTGCATCACCATTTGCATCATGGCATCAGGTCAGAAGGTTGTAAAGCAGATTTCCTATCTGTGTTTTCAGTGACATCACTGAGGTATGAGGCATGTCACTGGATGGTAGTTAATTGAAATGCTGCATTCTTATGAATTATAGTTACAATGGATTTACCTTATCTGCTCTTTATTAATTGAATAGTTAGATAATTTGCTCAAATTATCTGTGCACTTTTCTCAAAAGTAGACAATTAGGCAAACACAATCAATGTCAGGATAAAAACTATAGTGGAAATAAGATATGCACTGCATTTGGAAATGACCACATTAATATTTTTGCATGGCAAACAATTGCTATACTGAGTAAAATATGAAAATATGGAGTTGAAAACCCAGTGACTTAGTGTAGGAGCAGAGATGAGTAAGAATGGCTGAGTTAGCTGCGAATAGAAAGTGAAAAGATAAAATATCTTGACTGAGATCACACAAATGTGGGCGTCAGGTACTACACATACTGTAGATGATGAAAGGGGAGATTAAAGGTGCTGTTTAGCATCTTCTTCCAGGAAGTCTTCATAGTGATTGAGGTGGCAAGTTTCAGAAGGACCGAAACAGTCTAGTAGGGTTGTTGTGGAAAATGTATTGTACTGTATAAATATATATATATGTATATATATACCAAGATAGATGAAGTGGCACTCACTATAAAAGCAGTATCGGCTGCTGGGGTGTCCAAATTCCAGGGAAAGTCCTGTTTTCACAAGGTCCCATAATATATCCAAGTAGAAAAGAAGGCACTCACCAGACTTGTATTAAATGCAGATAAAGCCGTTTATCAAATTCACAACGGTGATTAAATCATGGTTGGTCGACGTTTCGGTCCTAGCCGGACCTTCTTCCAGACCAATATGTGCAACCGTCACAATCACAGATCAAATGACCAGTATTATTGTAGAGCCCTAAATACCCAAACAGAGCCCGCCCTCTAATTAACTAATGATAATGTCGTGCACCTGAGTAAACACATGGTTCTATATTGAACTAGAAGTATAACAAGTAGAACATCACAAGTTTAACACATAGTGGGATGTAAACAATAGTCATGATATTCAATCTTAAAAGCGCTCACCAAGTTCCCTGTAGGTATTAAAATCATCAGTGGAACGCACGCCAGCCGTGACACGCACGGCGCTTCCTCTATATGTAAGAACATTACTTCCGGACTGACGATGCTGCACTAAGTATGCTGGTGGAACGCAGTGCGTCAATGACACGCAAAGCGCTTCCACCTGTGATGGTGTGCATGTTCCCTGTAGATGTAAGTGGAACACCAGCAAGCCGTGACCCGCACGGCAATTCCGTTATAAACAAAGCCATTACTTCCGGAAGAGTGTTACTGAATAATCAGGTGGAACGCAGTGCGTCAGTGACACGCAAAGCGCTTCCATCATAGATCAATATTACAAATACAAAGGGAGAACGGTGGCTCTATATAAAGATAGATACTCAGGCATGAATAAAATAAGTAGAGTGTTTCAAATCTCAACTCAGCCAATATTCAACTAGTAGGGCAGGTTTAAGGGATATATAGAGCTCTACAAGAAACAGCATAATTACTACATATAACATATATAACTAACAAGACAATACATTTAAAAACATATATATTAACCTAAACCATATTAAATAAACTAAACTACAGTGGACTGAAAAGCTAGGTGGCCACAGTGGATACCCTAAAACACAAAAATACTCTCAAAAAAGTTTCAAAAAAATCACAAAAAAATCGCGAAAAATCACGGTTGATTCATAGTTACAGAAACACACTGAGATGGTTCTGTTCGTTCAAACCCCTTGGGGATACAGTGCCCAGGTGATGTATCCAATATGCCTCTTTTTTCAGTAGTGATAACCCTCTATCACCTCCTCGTGGTGGTGGTGGGATCCAATCAATTATCATATGTCGTAATGTAGCTACTTGATGTTTGAACTGTAGAAAGTGAAGTGCTACAGGTTTATCGCTCTTGCCGCTGGTGAGTGCCAACTGTATCGAGGATCTATGTTGGTTGATCCGTTCACGGTACGTCCTAATAGTTTTCCCCACGTACATTTTTCCACAGGGGCATGTAAGATAATAAATCACATGGTCCATTAGGCATGTTAGATGATATCTTAATTCAATTTTAGTGCCGTGCAGTGGGTGATTGAAGAAACGTCCAGTTATCATGGCTCTGCAAGTCATACATTTCAAGCACTTAAAACAGCCAGGGTTCACATTTAGCCAAGTAGTGCCAGAAGATGTTGACGGTCGCATTGTAGGTCTCATCAACATGTCCTTCAAATTGGCACCTCTTTGTACGCTTAGTAGAGGTGGTCGAACGCCAACTTTCTTGAACTTTGGATCAGTGCTGATCATAGACCAATTTTTCTTGATCGATCTCTCCACGTTGCGTAAGCCAGTATTGCAACTGGTTTTAAAGATGACCCGATCACGGGACTTATTTTTGCTACTGGTCTTGTGTATGTGTAGATTGCGAGCCTTGGTCATGCATCTGTCAACCACTGCGGCTGTGTAACCACGTTCAATGAAGCGCTTTCTGCATTCAAATAATTGAGTCTCGGCATTTAACTCATTAGAGTTATTTCTTAATACTCTAAGAAATTGAGAGACAGGTAAATTAGACTTTAAACTGTCTGGGTGATGACTGGAAGCCCATAACAACGTGTTCCGGTCGGTGGGCTTGCGATACAAAGTATACTCCAGTACTGAAGGTAAATCAGGATTCTTGTATATTGAAATGTCCAAAAAATTAATCTTGGACTCACTTACTGTAACAGTGAGTTTAATGGGACTAGTGAGGGCATTTAGGGTATCCACCATGGTAAAAAGTAGTTCAACAGAGCCCCGCCAAACTATAAAAAGATCGTCAATGAATCTTTTGTAACACACAATGTGCTCCGCATAGTTACCCAAGATATTTTCGTGTTCATACTTGGCCATGTACAAATTGGCGAACCCCGGGGCTAAATTCGAGCCCATAGCGGTGCCCGCCAATTGCACATAGTACTCATCCTGGTATTGGAAATAGTTGCATTTAAGAACCAATCTGATCAAGCTTAGGATAAACTCAATAGGCGGACCCTCGTACGGGCCCTTGATAAGTGCCTCCCTTACGGCAGCAATTCCCTCCTCATGGGGGATAACCGTATACAAGGAAGTTACATCTAAGGTGGCTAATGTACAAGATGATAAATCATCAGTAATAAGGGCTAGCGTGCTTAGGAGGTCATTAGTATCACGGATGTAGCTGTCCATGACCCTCACACAAGGTTGAAGGAAATGGTCAACAAATTTGGCCAAAGGTTGTAGCAGTGATCCTTGTGCCGATATAATCGGCCTACCTGGTGGTGTGGTTAAGGATTTATGTACCTTGGGTAAGGTATAAATAATGGGGCAGATAGGATAAGCCACCGATAAATAATCAAAGACCTCATCATTGATCCAAGTGCATTGTAATGCCTGTAATAATAAATCATCTACTTCTTTCTTAAATCTCGGAGTAGGGTTATAGGGAATTTTGAGGTAGATGTTACTATCAGACAGCTGTTTTCTGATTTCGACATCATAATCAGCGAAATCCTGAAGGACCACTGCTCCCCCTTTGTCAGCATTTCTGATGACCACATTAGTATTTCGTTTAAGATCTCTCAACGCTTGCCATTCACTTTTTGATAGATTTGAGAATCCTTTGTTGTTACTGTGATTCAATAACACCTCATTATCAACAACCTGTAGAAAAGTTTTCAAGCTGGCGTTATTAGAGATAGGATCAAACTTGCTAGTATTTCTAAATATGCCAGATGAGCGTATATCAGACTGTGCTTGGTTGTTCATGAATTTGTTATCGAAAAATTCCCTAAGGCGTAATTGTCGCCCCATTTTATATTTTTGGATAGACCAATTAAACGATTTAAAGTGACAAGTGGGAATGAAGGACAAACCCTTCTTTAACAAGGAGGTTTCAGCCTCTGTAAGTACATGAGAGGACAAGTTAAATATTAAGTTCGAGAACCTCTCCCTCCCCGTCCTCGAGGTTTTGAACCTCCCCCTCCGCGGGTGGGGTCGCCTGTGGCGGTTTTGGCTCTCCGTGCCCTGGTGCCCGGTCCTAAAAAAGAGGATGAGGCACCAGATCCGGATGGGGGTACACTGTCAGTAAATTCAGAGTCGGAGGAGGAATAGCCCTGTGGGTGATTAAATCTTTGTTGTCTATGGTTATACCTATTTGATCGATTGTGTCGCCACCTGGTGGATGAATCATCCCCAGTCAGCCATTTGTATACCGAATGTTGCTGATAATCAGTTTCCACAGTTTCCCATTTTTTTCTCTTGAATGCTAGCAAGTCAGATCGGTATTTATCAATTTGTGTTTTAATTTTATCTAACCAATTATCCGACTTATCAGCCTTCAAGACAGAAACATGTTCTCGTTCAAACAGATCAATGTCACTTTTCACCTTTTTAAGTTCTACTCCGACCTCTTCAACAACCAGTATAAGGAGGTCAGAGGAACATTTGTTCAATATTCCACACCATTTCACACAAAAGGAAGGATTTTTCCTACCAATGGTGGGAGTATTGGCAATCCTAAATCCCCTAGGGATTCTTTTTTTCCGATAGTACTCGGATAGAAACTGTCCATGAAGAGTTAAATCTATTTCTCTCTTCTTTAATTTATTAAGTTTGTGAAAAAGGTCAAGTGGTGTACGGGCTGGTAATTGATCAAAGTCTGTTTGATTAAACAAGACTTTCTCAATATCGTCATCAGTGTAGCTGACAAAAGCATTCTCTGCTTCACTTAGAGAGTTCTCATCCAATATACCTACACCAAGAGACATTCTATACCAGGATGCAGTATGAACACTAGTGCACCAAGCGATTCAGTCCACAAAAAGTCAAACAGTTAAAATAACCAATCTTTGGTCAAATAGATATAGATAGTAAACGAATTGATTCAAAAAATTTAATCAAAAACAAATGAAAAAGACCTCATAGAGAAAAATATTCCAAAAAGATTTTTCAAAAAAAGGGTGCTCACTTAGAAGAATATCATAAAGATACCATCCAATATTCCAAGATAGATGAAGTGGCACTCACTATAAAAGCAGTATCGGCTGCTGGGGTGTCCAAATTCCAGGGAAAGTCCTGTTTTCACAAGGTCCCATAATATATCCAAGTAGAAAAGAAGGCACTCACCAGACTTGTATTAAATGCAGATAAAGCCGTTTATCAAATTCACAACGGTGATTAAATCATGGTTGGTCGACGTTTCGGTCCTAGCCGGACCTTCTTCCAGACCAATATGTGCAACCGTCACAATCACAGATCAAATGACCAGTATTATTGTAGAGCCCTAAATACCCAAACAGAGCCCGCCCTCTAATTAACTAATGATAATGTCGTGCACCTGAGTAAACACATGGTTCTATATTGAACTAGAAGTATAACAAGTAGAACATCACAAGTTTAACACATAGTGGGATGTAAACAATAGTCATGATATTCAATCTTAAAAGCGCTCACCAAGTTCCCTGTAGGTATTAAAATCATCAGTGGAACGCACGCCAGCCGTGACACGCACGGCGCTT
This sequence comes from Pseudophryne corroboree, assembly GCF_028390025.1. NCBI lineage: Eukaryota > Metazoa > Chordata > Amphibia > Anura > Myobatrachidae > Pseudophryne > Pseudophryne corroboree. The sequence goes on along the minus strand of NC_086444.1, from coordinate 1,100,620,809 downwards.
CCTCTATATGTAAGAACATTACTTCCGGACTGACGATGCTGCACTAAGTATGCTGGTGGAACGCAGTGCGTCAATGACACGCAAAGCGCTTCCACCTGTGATGGTGTGCATGTTCCCTGTAGATGTAAGTGGAACACCAGCAAGCCGTGACCCGCACGGCAATTCCGTTATAAACAAAGCCATTACTTCCGGAAGAGTGTTACTGAATAATCAGGTGGAACGCAGTGCGTCAGTGACACGCAAAGCGCTTCCATCATAGATCAATATTACAAATACAAAGGGAGAACGGTGGCTCTATATAAAGATAGATACTCAGGCATGAATAAAATAAGTAGAGTGTTTCAAATCTCAACTCAGCCAATATTCAACTAGTAGGGCAGGTTTAAGGGATATATAGAGCTCTACAAGAAACAGCATAATTACTACATATAACATATATAACTAACAAGACAATACATTTAAAAACATATATATTAACCTAAACCATATTAAATAAACTAAACTACAGTGGACTGAAAAGCTAGGTGGCCACAGTGGATACCCTAAAACACAAAAATACTCTCAAAAAAGTTTCAAAAAAATCACAAAAAAATCGCGAAAAATCACGGTTGATTCATAGTTACAGAAACACACTGAGATGGTTCTGTTCGTTCAAACCCCTTGGGGATACAGTGCCCAGGTGATGTATCCAATATGCCTCTTTTTTCAGTAGTGATAACCCTCTATCACCTCCTCGTGGTGGTGGTGGGATCCAATCAATTATCATATGTCGTAATGTAGCTACTTGATGTTTGAACTGTAGAAAGTGAAGTGCTACAGGTTTATCGCTCTTGCCGCTGGTGAGTGCCAACTGTATCGAGGATCTATGTTGGTTGATCCGTTCACGGTACGTCCTAATAGTTTTCCCCACGTACATTTTTCCACAGGGGCATGTAAGATAATAAATCACATGGTCCATTAGGCATGTTAGATGATATCTTAATTCAATTTTAGTGCCGTGCAGTGGGTGATTGAAGAAACGTCCAGTTATCATGGCTCTGCAAGTCATACATTTCAAGCACTTAAAACAGCCAGGGTTCACATTTAGCCAAGTAGTGCCAGAAGATGTTGACGGTCGCATTGTAGGTCTCATCAACATGTCCTTCAAATTGGCACCTCTTTGTACGCTTAGTAGAGGTGGTCGAACGCCAACTTTCTTGAACTTTGGATCAGTGCTGATCATAGACCAATTTTTCTTGATCGATCTCTCCACGTTGCGTAAGCCAGTATTGCAACTGGTTTTAAAGATGACCCGATCACGGGACTTATTTTTGCTACTGGTCTTGTGTATGTGTAGATTGCGAGCCTTGGTCATGCATCTGTCAACCACTGCGGCTGTGTAACCACGTTCAATGAAGCGCTTTCTGCATTCAAATAATTGAGTCTCGGCATTTAACTCATTAGAGTTATTTCTTAATACTCTAAGAAATTGAGAGACAGGTAAATTAGACTTTAAACTGTCTGGGTGATGACTGGAAGCCCATAACAACGTGTTCCGGTCGGTGGGCTTGCGATACAAAGTATACTCCAGATTAGAGTATAGATAAAATTAAAACACAAATTGATAAATACCGATCTGACTTGCTAGCATTCAAGAGAAAAAAATGGGAAACTGTGGAAACTGATTATCAGCAACATTCGGTATACAAATGGCTGACTGGGGATGATTCATCCACCAGGTGGCGACACAATCGATCAAATAGGTATAACCATAGACAACAAAGATTTAATCACCCACAGGGCTATTCCTCCTCCGACTCTGAATTTACTGACAGTGTACCCCCATCCGGATCTGGTGCCTCATCCTCTTTTTTAGGACCGGGCACCAGGGCACGGAGAGCCAAAACCGCCACAGGCGACCCCACCCGCGGAGGGGGAGGTTCAAAACCTCGAGGACGGGGAGGGAGAGGTTCTCGAACTTAATATTTAACTTGTCCTCTCATGTACTTACAGAGGCTGAAACCTCCTTGTTAAAGAAGGGTTTGTCCTTCATTCCCACTTGTCACTTTAAATCGTTTAATTGGTCTATCCAAAAATATAAAATGGGGCGACAATTACGCCTTAGGGAATTTTTCGATAACAAATTCATGAACAACCAAGCACAGTCTGATATACGCTCATCTGGCATATTTAGAAATACTAGCAAGTTTGATCCTATCTCTAATAACGCCAGCTTGAAAACTTTTCTACAGGTTGTTGATAATGAGGTGTTATTGAATCACAGTAACAACAAAGGATTCTCAAATCTATCAAAAAGTGAATGGCAAGCGTTGAGAGATCTTAAACGAAATACTAATGTGGTCATCAGAAATGCTGACAAAGGGGGAGCAGTGGTCCTTCAGGATTTCGCTGATTATGATGTCGAAATCAGAAAACAGCTGTCTGATAGTAACATCTACCTCAAAATTCCCTATAACCCTACTCCGAGATTTAAGAAAGAAGTAGATGATTTATTATTACAGGCATTACAATGCACTTGGATCAATGATGAGGTCTTTGATTATTTATCGGTGGCTTATCCTATCTGCCCCATTATTTATACCTTACCCAAGGTACATAAATCCTTAACCACACCACCAGGTAGGCCGATTATATCGGCACAAGGATCACTGCTACAACCTTTGGCCAAATTTGTTGACCATTTCCTTCAACCTTGTGTGAGGGTCATGGACAGCTACATCCGTGATACTAATGACCTCCTAAGCACGCTAGCCCTTATTACTGATGATTTATCATCTTGTACATTAGCCACCTTAGATGTAACTTCCTTGTATACGGTTATCCCCCATGAGGAGGGAATTGCTGCCGTAAGGGAGGCACTTATCAAGGGCCCGTACGAGGGTCCGCCTATTGAGTTTATCCTAAGCTTGATCAGATTGGTTCTTAAATGCAACTATTTCCAATACCAGGATGAGTACTATGTGCAATTGGCGGGCACCGCTATGGGCTCGAATTTAGCCCCGGGGTTCGCCAATTTGTACATGGCCAAGTATGAACACGAAAATATCTTGGGTAACTATGCGGAGCACATTGTGTGTTACAAAAGATTCATTGACGATCTTTTTATAGTTTGGCGGGGCTCTGTTGAACTACTTTTTACCATGGTGGATACCCTAAATGCCCTCACTAGTCCCATTAAACTCACTGTTACAGTAAGTGAGTCCAAGATTAATTTTTTGGACATTTCAATATACAAGAATCCTGATTTACCTTCAGTACTGGAGTATACTTTGTATCGCAAGCCCACCGACCGGAACACGTTGTTATGGGCTTCCAGTCATCACCCAGACAGTTTAAAGTCTAATTTACCTGTCTCTCAATTTCTTAGAGTATTAAGAAATAACTCTAATGAGTTAAATGCCGAGACTCAATTATTTGAATGCAGAAAGCGCTTCATTGAACGTGGTTACACAGCCGCAGTGGTTGACAGATGCATGACCAAGGCTCGCAATCTACACATACACAAGACCAGTAGCAAAAATAAGTCCCGTGATCGGGTCATCTTTAAAACCAGTTGCAATACTGGCTTACGCAACGTGGAGAGATCGATCAAGAAAAATTGGTCTATGATCAGCACTGATCCAAAGTTCAAGAAAGTTGGCGTTCGACCACCTCTACTAAGCGTACAAAGAGGTGCCAATTTGAAGGACATGTTGATGAGACCTACAATGCGACCGTCAACATCTTCTGGCACTACTTGGCTAAATGTGAACCCTGGCTGTTTTAAGTGCTTGAAATGTATGACTTGCAGAGCCATGATAACTGGACGTTTCTTCAATCACCCACTGCACGGCACTAAAATTGAATTAAGATATCATCTAACATGCCTAATGGACCATGTGATTTATTATCTTACATGCCCCTGTGGAAAAATGTACGTGGGGAAAACTATTAGGACGTACCGTGAACGGATCAACCAACATAGATCCTCGATACAGTTGGCACTCACCAGCGGCAAGAGCGATAAACCTGTAGCACTTCACTTTCTACAGTTCAAACATCAAGTAGCTACATTACGACATATGATAATTGATTGGATCCCACCACCACCACGAGGAGGTGATAGAGGGTTATCACTACTGAAAAAAGAGGCATATTGGATACATCACCTGGGCACTGTATCCCCAAGGGGTTTGAACGAACAGAACCATCTCAGTGTGTTTCTGTAACTATGAATCAACCGTGATTTTTCGCGATTTTTTTGTGATTTTTTTGAAACTTTTTTGAGAGTATTTTTGTGTTTTAGGGTATCCACTGTGGCCACCTAGCTTTTCAGTCCACTGTAGTTTAGTTTATTTAATATGGTTTAGGTTAATATATATGTTTTTAAATGTATTGTCTTGTTAGTTATATATGTTATATGTAGTAATTATGCTGTTTCTTGTAGAGCTCTATATATCCCTTAAACCTGCCCTACTAGTTGAATATTGGCTGAGTTGAGATTTGAAACACTCTACTTATTTTATTCATGCCTGAGTATCTATCTTTATATAGAGCCACCGTTCTCCCTTTGTATTTGTAATATTGATCTATGATGGAAGCGCTTTGCGTGTCACTGACGCACTGCGTTCCACCTGATTATTCAGTAACACTCTTCCGGAAGTAATGGCTTTGTTTATAACGGAATTGCCGTGCGGGTCACGGCTTGCTGGTGTTCCACTTACATCTACAGGGAACATGCACACCATCACAGGTGGAAGCGCTTTGCGTGTCATTGACGCACTGCGTTCCACCAGCATACTTAGTGCAGCATCGTCAGTCCGGAAGTAATGTTCTTACATATAGAGGAAGCGCCGTGCGTGTCACGGCTGGCGTGCGTTCCACTGATGATTTTAATACCTACAGGGAACTTGGTGAGCGCTTTTAAGATTGAATATCATGACTATTGTTTACATCCCACTATGTGTTAAACTTGTGATGTTCTACTTGTTATACTTCTAGTTCAATATAGAACCATGTGTTTACTCAGGTGCACGACATTATCATTAGTTAATTAGAGGGCGGGCTCTGTTTGGGTATTTAGGGCTCTACAATAATACTGGTCATTTGATCTGTGATTGTGACGGTTGCACATATTGGTCTGGAAGAAGGTCCGGCTAGGACCGAAACGTCGACCAACCATGATTTAATCACCGTTGTGAATTTGATAAACGGCTTTATCTGCATTTAATACAAGTCTGGTGAGTGCCTTCTTTTCTACTTGGATATGTATATATATATATATATATATATAGTAAAGAAGTGGCAAAAAGGCGCCTCCTAGTGCATTAAATATGATATTTCAAGGCAACATAAAAGGTATTTTTCCACATGTACCCAAATTAAAACCCAGGGTATACCATTTGTGCTAAAAGTACATGTATGAATAATAAATCCGGGAACTGGTTCTCAGCTTACACCATCCTCTCAGGATTTCATTTTGCAGTGAATAATATACAGTTGAAAAAGAAAAAAAATATATAGTGCAATATGTTTTAAAGAAATATATCACACATATACACAAAAACATAACTTAAGTGTACAAGATAAAATGTGCACAGATTTTTGGTCAGTGCAATAAAAGTTTATCTGAGCTCAAGGAAAGACACCAGCCTCAACGTGTTTCGTCCTTCTTCTCTTTACCAGGACCTCTCTTCAAGCTTAGCAAACAGACCCCATAGGGAGGAATAAAAATCCGGAGAGTCTGGAAAAGTTAGAGGATCCAGGGGAGCACATTCATTTTCACAGAATTCATTCTCCCTATCCATGAAATAAGGTGGCTAGACCAAGAAGTCAAGTCTGACTTCATTTGGTCTAAAATACAGGAAAAATTTGCTTGAAATATGTGGCGATGTGTTATGAAAATACCTAGAAAATGTATTATATTTTTAATCACTTGATAAATAGTCGGTAAACACATGGTGCTTTACTAATATCAATCCAATTAACAGAGATGTTTTAGGTATAAAATCAAAATTTCATAAGTTAAAATTGCATAAAGACTGAAAAATAAGGGTAATCCCGACTGATATTTGCATTAATATACAGCATAATCTAATTACATAACTGCAAAAAACGCTCATATAAATGCGTACTTACTTTCCTGCATATATTTGAATTGTGAGCTTGGTATTTCAACAATGTAATAAGTTTGAAAAGATAATTGTCAGAGCTTTCACATTGCTCTATTCTTTCATTATTATTATTATTGTTATTATTATTATTATTATTATTATTTCTTTATAGGGATGCACAAGAGCAGGGCCGTAACTAGGGGGGGCTAAGGGGCCACGTGCCCCGGGCGCTGTAATGAGGGGGGGGGGGCTCCCACAAAAACCTCCACCCAGCACCCCCACCACAGCGATCACCTCCCACAGCCAGCAACAGGACTGAGGGGGGCGGCATTGATGGTACATGCACTGTATAACTGGTGGTGTCCACGGATCTAATATGCAGCAGCAGCCGCCCCCACACACACCAGCTGCTGACTGGCCGTAACTGTAGACATATGTGATGTAGCCAGCCAGCAGCACAGCAGCAGTGCCTGACGCCTGCCCCCTTCCTCCAACATGGTGGCCGCTCCCGCCCCCGGGATCAGCCACCATTGTGCTTCTGATGTCCCTCCTGAGGCTCCGTCCCTCCTCTCTGAGCAGTGCGGCTGCAGGGTGGGCGTGTGGGGAAAGGTGGAGGAGCACTGTCAGAAGATGGCTAGCAGGACCGCGGCATGGGTTAAATGAAGGGGCTCACCTGTTCAGCAGTCGGACCCCACAGTTCGCCACACTGGTAAGAGTAATGCTCCACCAAACCTGTGCTCTTCCTCTCCTCTATGCTCAGTTCCTGTCTGAGGCTCTGAGCACCTCTGCCCCTGCCCTGCTCTCTTCACACTGTAAATTTTTGTCTTCACCAGTCACCAGTGTATCTATGTCACCACAACCCCCCTCACCCTAGTCACCAGTGTATGTCTCCAGCCACCCCAACACAAGTGAATATGTCCCACCAGGCCCCAGTGTATATTTCTCCATGTTCCCCTTTTGGTCGCAGTGTGTATTTATCCATGTTCTCCCTCCCCCAGTCACCAATGTCTATGTCTCTATGTGCTCCTCTATCATCTCCATGGCTCCTTCCCCCACCTCAGTCATAAATGTGTAGGTCTCCATGTTCCTCTTCTCCCACCGTAGTCACCAGTGTATATGTCTCCATGTCCTCCTTCCCCCCATTCACCAGTGTGGTACATTTCTATGTTCCTCTATCCCCTCCCACATGTCCCCCTCCTCCCTGTCACCAGTTTGTACATCTCCCCCTGTCACTGACCTAGGTTGGAGGTGTTGTGAACTCGGGGGTTCTCCCGATGGTAGGGGAGAGGAACCACAGTTGGGTCGGAACAGGGATGGCTTGATATAGGTCTTCCTCATACAGAACTCTGACAGTAAAGCTTGGTGAAAATATAAAAGAACTTTATTGCAGGAAGGGAGCAACACAATGTCACATAGCAGAGAAGGAACGTATGGGGGGAATGTCCAGGCTTATAGGAGAACTTGTAAGCAATGTTAAAGATTCCAGGAAAAGAAGTACTTGTGAGTGTTAGTACAAGATAATAGTGACTGAAGAACTTGTGAGTGATGTTTTTAAAGATACTGATGATTTGAAGAACTGGTGAACGGTGGTTAAAGACTCTGATGATTTGAAACACTTGTGAGCGGTGGTTAAAGACACTGATGATTTGTATGACTTGAGAGCGGTGACTAAAGATACTGATGATTTATAGAACTTGAGAGCGGTGGTTAAAGACACTGATGATTTGTATGACTTGAGAGCGGTGATTAAAGACACTGTAGAACTTGAGAACGGTGGTTAAAGACACTGATGATTTGTATGACTTGAGAGGGGTGATTAAAGACACTGTAGAACTTGAGAACGGTGGTTAAAGACACTGATGATTTGTATGACTTGAGAGCGGTGGTTAAAGACACTGGGAACTTGCAAAACTTGGGAGCGGTGGTTAAAGACACTGGTAACTTGCAAAACTTGGGAGCGGTGGTTAAAGACACTGATGACGTGTAGAACTTGAGAGCGGTGTTTAAAGACACTGATGACTTGTAGAACTTGAGAGCGGTGTTTAAAGACACTGATGACTTGTAGAACTTGAGAGCGGTGTTTAAAGACACTGATGACTTGTAGAACTTGAGAGCGGCGTTTAGCCCGCAGCCCACGCTGACTCCAAGAAGCACTGGTGACTGGATTGCAGAGGAACACACCAGCCGCTGTATACACTGGAACTGTGCAGCAACTGGCACCTGGAAGTGCCAGAGACACTGGGGTACGACTGCAGAGAGATTCGCCGGGAACAAGAGCACTGGCATCCACTTCAGGGGAAAAGACGATACTCAGTCGCCGAGGCTCTGCCGGGCGTCTGCCTTTGAATCTCTCGCCTCCGCTGGATTGGCGGAACAGTCTGATGACGTCACCCGCTCCCCGCCCACGTGATGCCGGGTGTCACGGCGGCGCCCCTGCCCCGGGGAACCGCCGGGAGCCGCGTCAGCCAGACGCCGGAGCCCGTGGACCACCGAAGGCGGAGGCCGCAACACAGACCAGCAGGCACGCAGGGGTAAGCGCGGTGAACGCCGCCTATGGTGTATGACAGTACCCCCTCCTCCAGGAGTGGCCCCCAGACACTTTCCAGGTTTTGTTGGATGTCTGGAATGGAAAATCCGCACCAGTCGGGGAGCCGTAACTTCAGTAGCCTTGACCCAGCTCCTCTCCTCGGGGCCAAAACCTTTCCACTCCACCAAATACTGTAGATTCATGTGAAGATAATGAGAGTCAAGAATAGCTTTGATTTCAAAGTCCGTTCCAGCTTCAGCCTCTGCAGAGGTTGGCCTCGGGGACTTTAAATGGATGGTTTAAAACAAGGGGGCGAAGGAGAGAGACATGAAAGGAGTTTGGTATCAGGAGGTGGGAAGGCAATCCCAATTTGCAGACAACCGGGTTCAGGACTTGTAACACGGGGTAAGGACCAATAAACTTTGGGGCGAACTTCATAGTGGGCACCCTTAACCGGAGGTTGCGGGTGGAAAGCCATACCCTGTCACCAACCTTGTATTGGGGAGTTGCTCGTCGCTTCCTATCCGCAAAGAACTTATAGCGGCCGGAGACTCTCTTGAGATTAGCATGAACTCGACTCCAAATTTGGCTGAAGTGCCGAAGAGTAGAGGCTGCAGCAGGAACATCCTCCGGAGGACAAATGGGTAATTCAGGAACTTGAGGATGGAACCCATAATTAATGAAAAATGGGGACTCACCAGTCGAAGAGTGGTACAGATGATTATGGGCAAACTCGGCCCATGGCAACAGTTCCACCCAATTATCTTGCGAGGGAGAAAGATAAACACGGAGAAAAGTCTCTAAATCTTGATTGACGCGTTCCGTTTGCCCATTGGTTTGTGGATGGTAAGCGGATGAAAACTTGAGTTTTATTTGTAAGGCCGTACAGTGAGCTCTCCAGAATCTTGCAGTGAATTGTACCCCCCGGTCAGAGACGATTTCCTGAGGTAAGCCGTGCAGGCGGAAATGTTCTCGGATAAATAACAAAGCCAACTTGGGAGCTGATGGTAACCCGGTCAAAGGTACAAAATGTGCCATCTTAGAGAAATGGTCGATAATTACCCAGACAGTATTGTGACCCTTGGAGAGGGGCAATTCGGTGACAAAGTCCATAGAGATATGGGTCCAAGGCCTCTGAGGAATGGACAGTGGATGCAACAACCCCGCAGGAGGCAAACGAAGAATTTTGTGCTGAGCACACTGAGGACATGAGTTGACATAATCTTGAATATCCTTCTTCATAGTGTCCCACCAGTAAGACCTTCGTAGAAACTCCCACATCTTTTGAACTCCAGGATGACCGGAAAACTTGGAAATATGAGCCCACTGCAACAACCTTGGTCGAAATTTAGCTGGCACAGACATTCTACCAGGAGGAGGACTCAGAGCGGTGGGAGCCGCTGACATAGAAACTGGACTGACAATCAAAGCCTTCACAACGGAATTCTCCTCATCCGAAGCTGTTAAGGAACGGGATAAAGCATCAGCCTTGGTGTTAAAAGTCCCAGCCCGGTACTTAATAACAAACGAAAACCGAGTAAAGAAGAGCGCCCATCTAGCTTGACGGGGATTCAAGCACTGGGCCGTCTTGAGGTACAGCAAATTCTTATGATCAGTGAAAATTGTAATTAGGTGTTTAGCACCTTCCAAAAGATATCTCCATTCCTCCAAGGCAGATTTTATTGCCAAAAGCTCTTTGTCTCCAATGGTGTAATTCTGTTCCGTAGGAGAGAATTTGCGAGAATGGAAACCACATGGATGTAACTTCCCATCTGGAGCGTACTGCGAAAGCACGGCACCTATGCCTACCGTGGAAGCATCAACCTCCAAAAAGAATGGTTTTGAAAAATTTGGTTGTTGAAGTACTGGAGCGGACATAAAGGCTGCCTTTAACTGAGCGAATGCTGCTACAGCTTCGGAGGACCAATGACTTGGGTCAGAACCCTTCTTGGTTAGGGCAGTAATAGGTGCCACGATGGTAGAGAATCCCTTTATGAATTTCCGGTAGTAATTTGCAAAACCCAGAAATCGTTGTACCGCTTTAAAGAAAGTGGCTGAGTCCAGTCCCGGATGGCAGTGAGTTTCTCTGGATCCATACGAAGCTCTGTGCCCGAAATGATGTAACCAAGAAATGGAATAGAAGGAACCTCAAAAGTACATTTGGAAATCTTGCCATAAAGATTATTCTCTCGCAATCGAAGAAGTACCTCTTTGACCTGTATTCTGTGCTCTGTGAGATTTTTAGAAAATATCAGAATGTCATCCAAATATACCACTACACTTAGGTATAGCATATCCCGAAAGACTTCGTTAATGAATCCCTGGAAGACGGCAGGGCGTTGCTGAGGCCAAACGGCATTACCAGATACTCGTAATGCCCGTCCCTGGTATTGAAGGCCGTCTTCCATTCGTCCCCCCGTCGGATACGTATCAAATTATAAGCTCCCCTTAAATCAAGCTTGGTGAAAACTCGGGCTCCGCGAACTCTATCAAAAAGCTCCGTAATGAGCGGCAAAGGATACTTAATCTGAATGGTGACCTCATTTAGACCACGATAGTCAATACATGGTCTCAGCCCTCCGTCCTTCTTCTTCACAAAAAAGAAACCCGCCCCCGCCGGGGAGGTAGAGGGGCGGATGAATCCTTTCTGCAGATTAGACTTGATATAGTCTGACATAGCTTGGGTCTCGGGCAATGATAAGGGATAAGTTCGACCACGAGGTGGCATTTTCCCCGGAATGAGCTCAATGGGGCAGTCCCAGGGTCTATGCGGTGGTAGTTGATCGGCCACTTGCTCCGAGAACACTTCAGAAAACTCCCGATAGGCCTCCGGAATGAGCCCTTCATCTGATTTGGAAGATACACGGAGCGGATAGACAGGGGTGAGACAATTTGAATGACAAAAAGAACTCCAAGATGTTATTTGTGTCGAACTCCAGTCGACGTGAGGGTTGTGAAGTTTAAGCCAAGGAAGGCCAAGAACCAGATCGTGGGGCATCTCCCGAATCACTAGGAACTCCAGGTGTTCTTGATGCAGAGCTCCCACTTGCAGTTTGATTGGTACTGTACAACTTGAAATCAGACCGTTAGAAATTTGGGTACCATTGATAGCAGTCAACGTAATAGGTCGCTCGACCGACCGTAGCTGAAGACCCAGATCCTGGGCACAGGAAAGGGAAATAAAATTCCCTGCAGCCCCTGAGTCCAGCAGAGCCTTAACGGGGTTGGCTATTGACTCGGAGAACAGAGACACGGAGAGTAAACAGTCCACTGGAGGAGAAGGTTTAGAAGAAACCCCTAGCTCGACTCCTCCGGAACAAGCTAGGACTGCCCATTTCCCGGGCGAGACTTGCAAAACTTGAGAAAGTGATCCGCGGCTCCACAGTAGAGGCAGAGTCTACCCTCACGACGACGCTGACGTTCTTCTGGGGACAGCCGAGATCGATTAATCTGCATGGGTTCATCAGGACTTGGAATAATGGCCCTCATTCCGAGTTGTTCGCTCAGTATTTTTCATCGCATCGCAATGAAAATCCGCTTAGTACGCATGCGCAATGTTCGCACTGCGACTGCGCCAAGTAACTTTGCTATGTAGAAAGTAATTTTACTCACGGCTTTTTCATCGCTCCGGCGATCGTAATGTGATTGACAGGAAATGGGTGTTACTGGGCGGAAACACGGCGTTTCAGGGGCATGTGGCTGAAAACGCTACCGTTTCCGGAAAAAACGCAGGAGTGGCCGGAGAAACGGTGGGAGTGCCTGGGCGAACGCTGGGTGTGTTTGTGACGTCAAACAGGAACGACAAGCACTGAACTGATCGCACAGGCAGAGTAAGTCTGAAGCTACTCTGAAACTGCTAAGTAGTTAGTAATCGCAATATTGCGAATACATCGGTCGCAATTTTAAGAAGCTAAGATTCACTCCCAGTAGGCGGCGGCTTAGCGTGTGTAACTCTGCTAAATTCGCCTTGCGACCGATCAACTCGGAATGAGGGCCAATGTTTGCTTAGACGGAAGAGATCGGACCCTTGATCGATCTGACCGACTACGTTCGTCACCTCGTTCCTGCATGCGAAGATCCACCTTTACACAGAGCGAGATCAACTGTTCTAAAGAATCCGGCAAATCTCTAGTGACCAACTCGTCCTTTAGACGATCGGAGAGCCCGTTCCAAAAGGCAGCCCGAAGGGCATCATTATTCCAGCGCAGTTCTGAGGCTATGGTCTGAAAATTAATCACATACTGTCCCACTGAACGAGAGCCTTGTCGGACACGAAGCAAATCTGCAGAGGCAGCGGTCGTCCTGCCGGGCTCATCAAAGATCCTCCGGAATGACGTAATGAAATTGGTGTAACTAGAAACCAATGGATCAGATCGCTCCCATAAAGGAGACACCCAATCCAACGCTGAACCCTCGAGCAAAGAAATAATGTTTGCCACCTTGGACCGATCAGTAAGGAAGTTATGTGAAAGAAGTTCAAAATGTACCTCGCACTGATTGAGAAAACCACGGCAATTCTTTGGATTCCCATTATAGCGAGAAGGAGTAGGGAGCTGAAGGCGTGACCAGGTTCCAGAGGAGGATGGAACATTACTAGAGACAACCACTGGAGCGGGTACTGGAGCTGGGGCCGGTACTACTGAAGCCAGAGAAGTCTGAATTTGATCCAGCCGGCCAGATAATTCCTGGAGATAATGCATCACCTGGCCCTGTGCTGCTTCCTGACTTTGTACTCGAGAAATCAAGTCCTGGATAATACTTGCCTCTGGGCTCCGATCCCCCGGGTCCATGAGGCCTGAGTATACCGTCACTGACCTAGGTTGGGGGTGTTGTGAACTCAGGGGTTCTCCCGATGGTAGGGGAGAGGAACCACAGTTGGGTCGGAACAGGGATGGCTTGATATAGGTCTTCCTCATACAGGACTCTGACAGTAAAGCTTGGTGAAAATACAAAAAGAACTTTATTGCAGGAAGGGAGCAACACAATGTCACATAGTAGAGAAGGAACGTATGGGGGGAATGTCCAGGCTTATAGGAGAACTTGTAAGCAATGCTAAAGATTCCAGGAAAAGAAGTACTTGTGAGTGTTGGTACAAGATAATAGTGACTGAAGAACTTGTGAGTGATGTTTTTAAAGATACTGATGATTTGAAGAACTGGTGAACGGTGGTTAAAGACTCTGATGATTTGAAACACTTGTGAGCGGTGGTTAAAGACACTGATGATTTGTATGACTTGAGAGCGGTGACTAAAGATACTGATGATTTATAGAACTTGAGAGCGGTGGTTAAAGACACTGATGATTTGTATGACTTGAGAGCGGTGATTGAAGACACTGTAGAACTTGAGAACGGTGGTTAAAGACACTGATGATTTGTATGACTTGAGAGCGGTGGTTAAAGACACTGGGAACTTGCAAAATTTGGGAGCGGTGGTTAAAGACATTGGTAACTTGCAAAACTTGGGAGCGGTGGTTAAAGACACTGATGACTTGTAGAACTTGAGAGCGGTGTTTAAAGACACTGAAGACTTGTAGAACTTGAGAGCGGTGTTTAAAGACACTGATGACGTGTAGAACTTGAGAGCGGCGTTTAGCCCGCAGCCCACGCTGACTCCAAGAAGCACTGGTGACTGGATTGCAGAGGAACACACCAGCCGCTGTATACGCTGGACCTGTGCAGCAACTGGCACCTGGAAGTGCCGGAGACACTGGGGTACGACTGCAGAGAGATTCGCCGGGAACAAGAGCACTGGCATCCACTTCAGGGGAAAAGACGATACTCAGGCGCCGAAGCTCTGCCGGGCGTCTGCCTTTGAATCTCCCGCCTCCGCTGGATTGGCGGAACAGTCTGATGACGTCACCCGCTCCCCGCCCACGTGATGCCTGGTGTCACGGTGGCGCCCTTTCCCCGGGGAACCGCCGGGAGCCGCGCCAGCCAGACGCCGGAGCCCGTGGACCACCAAAGGCGGAGGCCGCAACACAGACCAGCAGGCACGCAGGGGTAAGCGCGGTGAACGCCGCCTATGGCGTGTGACCAGTAGCGGATCTTGCCACGGGCAAGCAGGACTTTTGCCGGGGGCGCCGCCTTCCGGAGGGTGCTGGCGCCATCCGGAGGGCGCCGCACCATGGCAAGATCCGCCACTGCTGCCCGCTGTGTCCCCCGTCCGCCTCCGCTGCCCGCTGCCGTCCCCGTCCGCCTCCTGTGAAGGGAACTAGACGCTATGCGTCTAGTTTCCCTTCGTGGAGAGTAACTTTGCTGAGCGGTGCGCGATGACGTCATCGCGCACCGCACAGCAAAGGTCCTCTCCACGAAGGGAACTAGACGCATAGCGTCTAGTTTCCCTTCGTGGAGAGGACCTTTTGCTGTGCGGTGCGCGATGACGTCATCGCGCACCGCTCAGCATTCAAGCGGCGCTAGCAATGTACAGGGGGCGTAACTGACCACGCCCCCTGTATTAGGCCACGCCCCTTTTCCTGCCCGGGGCGCAGAGCGCCCTTGAACCGGCCCTGCGTGTGACACCCCCAAGTCACCAGTGTGTAAGTCTCCATGTCCCCCTTTCCCCAGCCTAGTCACCACTATGTTCGTCACCCATCCCCCACCAGTCACTATGTCTCTATATCCCCCCTCTGGCCGCAGTGTGTCTGTCCCCCTCCCCCAGTAGCCAGAATGTATGTCTCCATGTACCCTCTCCAGCTGCAGTGTGTATGTCTCCATATTCTCAAACTGTACCTTTTTAGCAGGTACAGTACCTTTTTTATGGTCTATACTGATTTTTAGCTCTCCAAACTTCCATTGCCACGCCCCCTTTTTAAATTTGTATCGATTTTTAGGTGTAAAATGTTGGAGGGTATGTGTCTCTATGTCCCTCTTCCTCTTGTCCTGCACCTCCTCCAGCCACCCCCTTTTTTCTTCCACTTGTCTCTTCCTCACCGCCTTACCTTCCTCCTTTTCTGCTGAAGGCGATGGAGTCCCACTGCCATACTAACAGAAGCAACGAGGCACTGTCGGCTGCCAAACAGATCTGCCTCTTGGCAAGAGCAGTGTAAGCTGGTGTGGCCGGAGAGGCCCCAGCCACGTGGAAAATGGCCGCCGCGGCACTGAAGGGGTTAAGCCCTAGTGCCCGGCGCCATTTTAAAGACAATGGGCGATTGGTGCCAGGTTTAAAATATTGTGGGCGATAAGCGCTATGTTTTATAAATGTTTTAAATATGTATTTTTAAATGTGTGCCGTGGTCCCGGACCTCTCCGGAGACCACGGCAGCCCCCGGCGCGCTGAGCAGAGTGTGCGCGCCGGGGGAGAGGGGGACTGCTGCAGCCGGGAGGTCAGCTCCCGCTGCAGTCATCGGGTGTGCACCGCCGGAGTCCGGGAGCTCCGCTCCCGGCAGCGGTGAGCACAGCCCCCCGGCGCACTGAGCTGTGTGTGCGCCGGGGGGGGGAGAAGGGTGAGCCGCTGCAAGTGGGAGCTCAGCTCCCGCTGCAGCGCGCTCCGTGGTTGCCTCTGCTGGGGGGCCGGGAGCTCATCAGGGGTGGTCAGCCGCGGCAGCCGGGACGAACGTCCTGGGCTGCTGGGCGGAAAGGGGGGGTGCGTCGCAGCCCGGCTCCCTGCCGGACGCTGCGGCGAGGACACCAGATCTCAGCGCCGCATACAGGGGACCGGGCTAGCCGGCCCCCTGCGAGGCCACCAGAGTGCGCCGCTCATGGAGGACCGGGCTAGCCGGCTCCCTAGCGGCGGGGGGATGATTAGGTTGGTAAGTGCTGGGGTCCGGGAGCTACGCTCCCGGCACCTCAGTGCTGCAACAGAGACAGAGCCACAGCGGCCTGGACAAGTGTCCCGGGCCGCCGGGCTTCGGATCAGGGGGGTGCGCCGCTCCGTGCGGCGAGGCCACAAAGTGAGTGCCCCACTGGGGGGACAGGGAGAGCCAGCTCCCTGGACCCCAGTGGCAGGCAGACAGGCTGGAGGATGGGGGAAGCCAGCCCCATACCCCCAGCACAGACAGAGTCCTAGCAGCCAGGCTGCAGGACTAGGGGACAGTATGTAGAAAAAAAACAAAGACATTGTTTTAAATGTAATAACATATACAGTGTGTTGCAAGGCACTGCAGTGCCTGGGTATGTAGAGCCTGTGCAGAGCACAGGCTCAGTGTATATTTAAAGGGAATGTACAGTGTGTTTTAAATGTAATGTATTTAAAGGTAAAATGCACTTACTTGGTTGTGTGTCCCAGGAGGGGGGAATCCATGGCTGTGCAGGCTGATGGATTCTCCCAGACCTTTCCCCCCAAAACGGAATACTTTCCCATCCAGCCTCACACTTCAAAGGGGCATTGGGAGAGAGAGAAGAAGCTCAGCTTTGAAACAAGCTGAGTGGTTTTCCGGAGCTCCATGGAGATCACCCGTAGTGGCCTGGAAACCTGGGCCGGGGAGCTAGGCTGCCCAGCTCTGGAGCCCAAATCCAGGCTGCAGGCAGTGGGCTAGGTCCCGGGCAGGTTTCTGGAAGTCAGTTTTAGGAGGGAAAACTTCCCCCAGCCTAGACTGAACGGCACCGGGGCGTATCCTGATCCTCCAGGATGGGACAGTCAAAGGAGAACGACCACTCCCCACTGTCCATAGGGAACAATGTTAGCTGTGCATGTGACCAAGGCATGCACAGCTCATGGGTAAACATTGATTGGTTGTACACCACAGGGCGGGCTTACCCCCTGTGGTAATGTGTATTGGAGTGGGATAAAAGGAGGGCAGTTTGCCCATGGAAATTGTATTGTATTGTACCATCTTTATTCTGCTGAAACATCTTGTTGTATGCTGTTGCCCCTAGCAATAGGGAGGAGCCTTTTTAAAGGTTATATTTGAGCAAATAAACATTATTGCCTCAAGAAGATTGCTTCATCTTGTGACCTACAGGGTTATGCCAACCACAGCCCCGTCCTCCGGCTGTCCAGGGAAGCACCTAACGTCTCCAAGTTCCGCCTTCCGCCAGCTACCGGTAGAGGTCTAGCAAGTGGCTAGTGGGGATTCGTCAACACCACACAGGTGTGGTAAGGCAGTGCGTCGGCACATACAGAGCAGAACCGTGGTTCCAAATACCACGGCAGGTTAGGAGTTTGGTGGTGGCAGCATAAACCCGCCCACAGCGCAGTGGGTGGAGTCAGTAACAGGCGGTTACTGATGGTAAGCGGGAATCCCCTATGTGGTCAGGCCTCGTGTGACCTAGCCTTCCATTCTGTGCGCAGCCGACGGGACGCGAAAGCGGCGAGTGCTTTCGTACGGGACCGTCCTGTCACAGAAATTGGTGGCATAGTGGTGGGATAATCTCAGGCGGCTTTTCATCACCCGATTGGAGAAGCCGAGTTACTCAGGAGAGGAGTAACTGCAGCGCAGGAGAACGCACAAGATGGCGGAATTCAGCGGAATGTCCAAGGGCGACCTGGAGATCGTGTGCCAGGAGAAGGGTGTGGATATCCCTTCCAACGCGTCCAGAAGCGTCATGAAGGCGGCGCTCAGGAGCGTGGAGGAGTCCCATCGGGCGGAGGTGGAAAGCACTGACGGCGTCAGCATCGCAGAGGACGGCCCAACAGTGGACCTTCGTAAGGAACCGGTGAGACCCACAAGCCCTGCCCTCTCTCACAGCAGCAATGTTTCCCAGCAATCCCTAGCAGGGCCAGGATCCCAACGTCCCAGGGGGGGGCGGCCCGGATACCCTAGCAGATCGGCTAGCGGAATTGGGGGAAAGGGCAACGGAGCAAGAGCGCTTGATCATCATCCAGATGTGGCGTGATGAGCGGGCACCACAGGCCGTGGTACCCCGGGAGCCGTTGTCAGCTGTTGTACACAGATCGGGACGCATTCAGTTTGCCAAGTTTGCAGACAGTAATGGGGACATTGATGGACATTTACAAGTTTTTGAAAGGACTTGTAAACTACATGATTTACCCAAGTCGGAGTGGGTGAGACACCTTGTGCCCACTCTGCATGGAGAGGCCTTGGAGGCCTATCAAGGAGTGGCCACGGAGGACTGTGGGAACTACAACGAAGTTGCAAAGGCCCTCCTCCAGCGATTCTTCATCACTCCAGAGTCTTACATGAAGAAGTTCAGAGACTTGCCCAAGAATCCTAGCAGCACCCATGAGCAGTTCGCCACCCAGCTGCGGCAGTACGTGGTGAAGTGGGTGAAGGATTCGGAAGCCACTACATGGGACGCACTGATTGACCTGATCTGCAGGGAGCAGTTCTACCGCAGGTGCACCCCAGAAGTGAAGGAGTGGGTGCTAGATCGGGAGCCACCCAGTTTAAAGATGGCTGCCCAGTTAGCAGACAAGTATGTGGCAATTCGGCCGCAGGGGCAGAAGCGCCCAGCCAGCAGCCAGCTCCAAAAGACTGCACCACCAAGGGGACCCCCCTCTTCAGCTCATCACCCCCAAAGACAAGCATCTTCCAACCCGGGTGCTCTTGGCCAGCAACCGCACCGCAGCGTCCCTGCAACTGATCAGAGATCATCAGTGCCACGACTGGAGAAGAAGTGCTATGGCTGTAGGAAAATCGGACATCTGAGGATGAACTGTCCTGCATCCCAAGCACCCCAGACTCGTGCCCCAAATCCGAGTGCTGGAGCCCAGCTCGCTTGTTTGACGAGAGGAGATGAGCCTACAGAGACTCTTCCCCCTCCAGTCAGTCCGATGGAGTGTGGCGAGAGACAGGTGCACTCTGCGGAGAGAGTCACCTGCATGGCCAAACAGCCCCTACACAACATGTGGAGGCACCTGCAGCCAGTCCACGTGGGACCCCTGCAGGGAGAAGGCCTAAGAGACTCTGGGGCCTCAATCATTGTGGTGAGCCCCCACCTTATAGATCCTGCTGCAGTATTGCAGGGTCGCACTGCCAAGGTCACCCTGGCAGATGGAATGGAGAAAGCGGTTCCCATGGCAAGAGTCTACCTGGACTGGGGAGCTGGACCAGAGTTGCGAGAAGTTGCCGTCATGGATGGTCTCCCAACTGATGTGGTCCTAGGAAATGATCTGGGTGGTGGGATCGTCACCACGTTTGCTGGCGCCATTTCCCGGAGTCAAGTTCCACAACCACCGTTGACATCAGCTACTCCAGCACAGCCCAGCCCAGAGGAAAAGACTACAGCTGCTAGACAACTGCCAGCACAGCCAACCACAGCATCAACCAGCCCAGAGGAAAAGATTACAGCGGCTAGATCGGCACATCGACCCCGCATGCCTTTTGCCTCTGGTATGCCTACGTCCCCTAGCAACGCAGAGGATGTCGGTTCCAGCTCGTTTGATCCTGTGGGGGTGCCCAATGATGCTCCTGACCCCAGTGGTTTACCAACTCCGGTGGTGAGTATGAGAAACCACACTGACTTTTCCATGACTGACCCCTACCAGACTGACCCTAGTAGTCCCCACCTAGATCCCCCTGTAGAGTGTCCCAATTTAGGAGAGATTGAGGGCCACAGGCAGGAGTTTAGGGAGGCTCAACTCTCTGACCCATCCCCGAAAGGCATGAGGCGCCACTCTGGCAGCGGCCTTGACAGGATTGGGGCGGGAAGTTTGACCTGGCGGGAAGGGTTAAGGTACAGGGTAGCCAGGAAAGTGGGAGGGGATAGACCAGATAGGGAATGTGTCCAACTGGTCCCCCCAGGGAACTTTCCTGCGCAACCGGTGTCGGTTGCCAGCGAAACCCCTTTGGACAGTAACCCTGAGATAGACCGTACCCTGAAGTGCCTGACACAGTGCTTACCCTGGTCTGGAATGTCGGATGACGCCCAGACCAACTGTAAGGCTGGTGCCATGTGTTGGCAGCTGGGGCACTCCAGCGGTTGTGTTGTCTCTGGGCCTCTGCCCATAGGAGAACCCTTGCAGCAAGTCGCTGTGGACATAGCAGGTCCCCTGCCTGTGCGCAGTAGATCGGGGAAGACACGCGGCCTCCCTGTAGTGGATGCCACACAGGATCCAGAGGCTGGTGGTCTGGCCGCCATCACTGTGGCACAGGTAGCGGACGAGGAGGAAGGAGTAGGCCTAGGTGACAGGGTAGGTTTCCCGAGTCATAGGCCGACAGAAGAGGATTGGAGGGCAGGTCTGACAGTTCGGGCAGACAATTGCCAGATAGGTATGAAGGAGGTGCAGTGCCTGGGGCACCATGTGGGAGGAGACAGGGGTAGGCCCAAACCAGAGTGGGTGGAGGCAACCAGAGGCTGTCCCCGACCCACATCACCCAGACCGGTACTGACCTTAGAACCTGTAAGGCCCTACGGACACGTTGTCATTGACTTTAGTCCTGTAGTGAACCCCTTGACAGAGATGGCTAGGAAGGGCATTCCCAAGTCAGAGGACTTTGCACCCGCTTGCGAGTTGGCATTCCAGACATTGAAGGAGGCTCGGGTACCAGCTCCAGTGCTGATGGCGCACATTCTTGATCAGGACTGTGTGTTACGAACTACTGCGCCACTGCACGGACTGGGAGCAGTACCGAGCCAGAAAGAGCCATATGGGCAGGAGCACCCTGTGGCCTGTTTAAGCAGAAAACTGCTATGGTTGGAGGTGGGGTATGCCACAATTGGGACACCTTGGGTGGCACTTGTTTGTAACCAGCCCCCCACCGTGGTGACTTACCACTCACCTGTTAGGTGGCTGCAACCTACCTTGGGGAAATTGGACAGACTTTTGTGGTGGAGCCTTGAACTTGGACTTCAGGTGGACTATTTGAACATTGTGCACCCACGAAGAGAGGCCCACTACACTATGGATGAACTGTCTAGGCCAGAGCCTACACCCCCCAGGTAGCGTCCCCTTCACCCCAACGGACTGCGGGACCAGGACCCAAATCGTTGGGACATGGGTCCCTGGTTGACCCGCTTGAATGGGGGGGGGGGGAGTGTGGCCGGAGAGGCCCCAGCCACGTGGAAAATGGCCGCCGCGGCACTGAAGGGGTTAACCCCTAGTGCCCGGCGCCAATTTAAAGACAATGGGCGCTTGGCGCCAGGTTTAAAATATTGTGGGCGCTAGGCGCCGTGTTTTGTAAATGTTCTAAATATGTATTTTTAAATGTGTGCCGTGGTCCCGGACCTCTCCGGAGACCACGGCAGTGAGGGCAGCCCCCGGCGCTCTGATCAGAGTGTGCGCGCCGGGGGAGAGGGGGACTGCTGCAGCCGGGAGATCAGCTCCCGCTGCAGTTATCGGGTGTGCGCCGCCGGAGTCCGGGAGCTCTGCTCCCGGCAGCGGTGAGCACAGCCCCCCGGCGCACTGAGCTGTGTGTGCGCCGGGGGGGGAGAAGGGTGAGCCGCTGCAAGTGGGAGCTCAGCTCCCGCTGCAGCGCGCTCCGTGGTTGCCTCTGCTGGGGGGCCGGGAGCTCTGCTCCCGGCGCCTCAGCCCATCAGAGGTGGTCAGCCGCGGCAGCCGGGACGAACGTCCTGGGCTGCTGGGCGGAAAGGGGGGGTGCGTCGCAGCCCGGCTCCCTGCCGGACGCTGCGGCGAGGACACCAGATCTCAGCGCCGCATACAGGGGACCGGGCTAGCCGGCCCCCTGCGTGGCGAGGCCACCAGAGTGCGCCGCTCATGCGCTGGCTCCCTAGCGGCGGGGGGATGATTAGGTTGGTAAGTGCTGGGGTCCGGGAGCTACGCTCCCGGCACCTCAGTGCTGCAACAGAGACAGAGCCACAGCGGCCTGGACAAGTGTCCCGGGCCGCCGGGCTTCGGATCAGGGGGGTGCGCCGCTCCGTGCGGCGAGGCCACAAAGTGAGTGCCCCACTGGGGGGACAGGGAGAGCCAGCTCCCTGGACCCCAGTGGCAGGCAGACAGGCTGGAGGATGGGGGAAGCCAGCCCCATACTCCCAGCACAGACAGAGTCCTAGCAGCCAGGCTGCAGGACTAGGGGACAGTATGTAGAAAAAAAACAAAGACATTGTTTTAAATGTAATAACATATACAGTGTGTTGCAAGGCACTGCAGTGCCTGCGTATGTAGAGCCTGTGCAGAGCACAGGCTCAGTGTATATTTAAAGGGGAATGTACAGTGTGTTTTAAATGTAATGTATTTAAAGGTAAAATGCACTTACTTGGTTGTGTGTCCCAGGAGGGGGGAATCCATGGCTGTGCAGGCTGATGGATTCTCCCAGACCTTTCCCCCCAAAACGGAATACTTTCCCATCCAGCCTCACACTTCAAAGGGGCATTGGGAGAGAGAGAAGAAGCTCAGCTTTGAAACAAGCTGAGTGGTTTTCCGGAGCTCCATGGAGATCACCCGTAGTGGCCTGGAAACCTGGGCCGGGGAGCTAGGCTGCCCAGCTCTGGAGCCCAAATCCAGGCTGCAGGCAGTGGGCTAGGTCCCGGGCAGGTTTCTGGAAGTCAGTTTTAGGAGGGAAAACTTCCCCCAGCCTAGACTGAACGGCACCGGGGCGTATCCTGATCCTCCAGGATGGGACAGTCAAAGGAGAACGACCACTCCCCACTGTCCATAGGGAACAATGTTAGCTGTGCATGTGACCAAGGCATGCACAGCTCATGGGTAAACATTGATTGGTTGTACACCACAGGGCGGGCTTACCCCCTGTGGTAATGTGTATTGGCATAGGTGTGCGCAGGGGGGGTGCCTGATGCGCACAGGCACCCCCTAATGTCTGGCACCCCGATCTCACATGCCTAATGCAGCGATAGCCAAGCAGGCTGATCACTGTCCCCTCTACGCTGCACCCTGTCAGGACTGCATCACTGACCGGACGCCTGGGTTAATCAAGGGTGCCACTGCCACCGGCTTTCAAACTCCCGGCTCCACCTCCATGTACAAAAACAGCATGATGTGACGTGATTACGTCATGCTGATCGCACGCCCACCCGTCACACCCGCCACATGCCCACCTCTCTCCTTCTATGCTATGCCAACGCCAGCCAATGATGAGGATCAGCATGCAGCCAGAGTTCCTCTTAGGAAGACAGATTCAATACTGGCGGGTGGTCTGCAGCAGCATTGACACGTCGCTCGTTTTTCCAGCAGCAGCAGTACTAGTCTGCGACTGTCAGTGTCAGTGAGTGACTGACTTGTAAGTAAGCTGCTGCAGCTTGCAGGGGAAAGAGAGGAGGAGCCAGACCAGGCTGAGGAGGAGCACTGTAATTGCAGTGAGTGCCATCAGGGGTGTTTGTTTGGTGCACACCACAACATCTGAAAATGTATCTGCTTTATTAGGATTGGTGCAAGGGTGGATATTTTATATTGCGTTGACCGTCAATAGATGGTGCTAGACACGCCCAAAAGGCAGTGCTAGACACACCCCTCCGACAGTGCACCCCCTAATAAAATGTGCTGCGCACGCCTATGTGTATTGGAGTGGGATAAAAGGAGGGCAGTTGGCCCATGGAAATTGTATTGTATTGTACCATCTTTATTCTGCTGAAACATCTTGTTGTATGCTGTTGCCCCTAGCAATAGGGAGGAGCCTTTTTAAAGGTTATATTTGAGCAAATAAACATCATTGCCTCAAGAAGATTGCTTCATCTTGTGACCTACAGGGTTATGCCAACCATAGCCCCGTCCTCCGGCTGTCCAGGGAAGCACCTAACGTCTCCAAGTTCCGCCTTCCGCCAGCTACCGGTAGAGGCCTAGCAAGTGGCTAGTGGGGATTCGTCAACACCACACAGGTGTGGTAAGGCAGTGCGTTGGCACATACAGAGCAGAACCGTGGTTCCAAACGCCACGGCAGGTTAGGAGTTTGGTGGTGGCAGCATAAACCCGCCCACAGCGCAGTGGGTGGAGTCAGTAACAGGCGGTTACTGACGGTAAGCGGGAATCCCCTATGTGGTCAGGCCTCGTGTGACCTAACCTTCCATTCTGTGCGCAGCCGACGGGACGCGAAAGCGGCGAGTGCTTTCGTACAGGACCATCCTGTCACAGCTGGGACCTTATGTCATGATGTCACGTCGGGGCCAGACATAGGGGGTTATTCTGAGTTGATCACAGCAGCAAGTTTGTTAGCAGTTGGGCAAAACCATGTGCACAGCAGGGGGGGGGGGCAGATATAACATTTGCAGAGAGAGTTAGATTTGGGTGGGTTATTTTGTTTCTGTGCAGGGTAAATACTGGCTGCTTTATTTTTACACTGCAATTTAGATTGCAGATTAAACACACCACACCCTAATCTAACTCTCTCTGCACATGTTATATCTGCTTCCCCTGCAGTGCACATGGGCTCTCATTCCGAGTTGTTCGCTCGCAAGCTGCTTTTAGCAGCATCGCACACGCTAAGCCGCCGCCTACTGGGAGTGTATCTTAGCATAGTAAAATTGCGGACGAAAGATTAGCAGAATTGCGAATAGACACTTCTTAGCAGTTTCTGAGTAGCTCCACACTTACTCGGCAACTGCGATCAGTTCAGTCAGTTTCGTTCCTGGTTTGACGTCACAAACACTCCCAGCGTTCGCCCAGACACTCCCCCGTTTCTTCAGACACTCCCGCGTTTTTCCCAGAAACGGCAGCGTTTTTTCGCACACACCCATAAAGCGGCCTGTTTCCGCCCAGAAACACCCACTTCCTGTCAATCACATTACGATCACCAGAACGAAGAAAAAACCTTGTAATGCCGTGAGTAAAATTCCTAACTGCATAGCAAATTTACTTGGCGCAGTCGCAGTGCAAATATTGCGCATGCGCAATTAGCGGAAAATCGCTGCGATGCGAAGAAAATTACCGAGCGAACAACTCGGAATGACCCCCATAGTTTTGCCCAACTGCTAACAAAGTTCCTGCTGCGATCAACTCGGAATTACCCCCATAGAGAGAGAGGAGCAGTAGTACACAGCAGCACCGCCATCCAGGAGTGAGGAGAAGGATGCCACCGCCATGGCAGATAGACAGTGACAGCAGCTTATGGTGAGTCTTTTGAAAAAAATTCTATAAAAAATAGGTTCTATACAATAATAAACACTTTAATATTCTCAATTATTTAATTATATTGGTAGTTTATTATTCCTTACAGTTTAAAATAGTAAACCCTATATCATATATTTTGCTACTTTAAACTCTAAGAACATGCTACCAATATAATTACATAGAGAATATTAAAGTGTTTATTTTTTTTATAGAACCTATTCTATTGTATCTCTCTCTCTCTCTCAACAGGGCGCACACCAATCTTAGTGTAAGAGACTATGGGTGCACTATTGTGTGCCGTAGTTTGAATTTATTTAGTTTATTTTTTTATTTATCTATTTATTTTTGTCATTGTTTAAAATTATTATTTATTTATTTTTTATTTATTTATTTTAGAGGGGAAATACCATATTACTGCCTTGCCCCGGGTACTGAAAATCCTAGTTTCTGACAAGAGGTCTACATGTGTGTGTATCATGCATGAGAGTGTGACTGTGTGTATCAGGGGCAAACGCAGGATTTGTGAAAGGGGGTTTCCAAAGAGGGGGTGGAGCCAAGCAAAAGGGGACGGAGTATGAGGTAGCATGTACTCTGAAGGGTTCACTACGATATGCCGGCGGTCGGGCTCCCGGCGACCAGCATACCGGCGCCGGGAGCCCGATCGCTGGCTTATTGACAGTGTGGCGAGCGCAAATTAGCCCCTTGCGGGCTCGATGCGCTCACCACGCTACGGGCACGGTGGCGCGCTATGCGCGCCACGCTATTTTATTCTCCCTCCAGGGGGGTCGTCGACCCCCACGAGGGAGAATAAGTGTCAGTATGCCGGCTGTCGGGATCCCGGCGCCGGTATACTGTGGCCGGGATCCCGTCAGTCGGCATACTGAAGACCACCCACTCTGAAACCTGCTGTGGTGCTTTCCAACAGTAATGTAAATGCAGTATAGAAATGGTGGCTCTCACAGATACTTTGTCACCCAGAAATGAAGACTCACAGACACCTGCAGGCTACTCCAACATTTGCTTTATAATAACTTTTGTCAGGGTATCCCTGATCCAGAGCCGGTCCTGACTATTTTGATGCCTTAGGCAATATTCTGGCTGGAACCCCAATACCCCTTCATAGATAGTGGGGGATAGGGAGATAGTGGATGACAGGGATGGTGACATTGGATGACATGGTGAGGGTGACAGGGAGATAGTGGGTGACAGAGAGAGAGAGGATGGCAGGGAGACATTGGGTGACAGGAAGATAGAGAGTGTCAGGGAGACATTGGAAGACTGGGAGATAGAGGTTATTAACGAGAGGGTGACAGGGAGATAGTGGGTGACAAGGAGATAGAGGGTGACAGGGAGATAGTGGGTGACGGAGATGGTGGGTGATAGGAAGAGGGTGACAGGATGATAGAGAGTGACAGAAAGATAGGGGGTGACAGAAATAGGGTAACAGGGAGATAGTGGGTGACTGGGGAGGCAGTGTATTAAAACTGTGAGGTGGCTACAAGGAGTGATAATTGTAAGTCTACTTACTTCTGGGGCCGGGTGTGAGATGGGCTGGCTCTCTCTGTAGGCAGGGACCAGGCTGTTCCTTCTATCTACCTCTTATCAGCATCAGTCTGTCAGCCCCCTGCAGTCACTCAGGAGGCAGAGGGTAGCAGTCTCCAGGGTTCTTAGTCATGGAGCAGCATGATGGTGTAGTAATGAGTCCAGGGGCAGATTGGGGACTATAAATTGCCCTTGAAAAATTTCTGGGAGTGGCCTTACATGTGCAGTGACAGGGAGACATTGGGTGTCACAGAGAGGGTGACAGGGAGGGAGACATTGGTTGTCACCCACTCTCTCCCTGGAGCCAACACCCTAACTGCAGCCTAATTCTAACCTCACTCTAACTGCAGCCTAACCCTAACCCAATCTAATCCTACCCTTGCCCTAACTGCAGCCTAACCCTAACTGAAGCCTAATCCTAACCCCACCCTAACTGCAGCCTAACCCTAACTGAAGCCTAATCCTAACCCCACCCTAACTGCAGTCTAACCTGTCAAAGTCGAAAAATATTGCAGTACACACATCACGTACAAACTACACACAGATGGCCTCCGCGCGTGTACTTGTTCTGTCGTGCGTGCACATATTCGCAATTTGCGTATGGTCGCTCCCGCGGTCCTGCGCATTAGCGCGTGGTATGGGTATTTACGGTTGAGTTTGTGAACGCATGGAAAGCTATCAAAACACATTACATATTTAATCCAAATAGTGCACAATGTACACATAGACTCCCTGCACCACATCAGAAAGTAACAGCAGTTTAAATGGTTTCAGAACAAAGGGATTCACCTTTACAGAATAGGAGGGGACAGAACAAGGTTATAAGGTGGTGTTTGGTATCCAGCTGAAGGGTATTTTAAGAGTAACATTCCGGTGTTGGTTTGAGAAAGAATGCATGTTCCTGCGGATAGTTATGTGCAGGAGCAGAATATAGATATAAACTGTATTTACTGTACATTATGTATGTGGCGGGAATCCAGAGGAGACCACCCACAAGAGCAGTTGGGAAAGACATTGCCTACCTATTCAAACCGACCTATGACCTCTCCTGTACTGTAAATGTACATTCCTGTGTCCAATGGACAAAGAGATTACAGTATCTATTGTATTGCTTTTTGGAAGAATTGTATAAAGAGAGCCTGCTGCAGGCCTGGTCAGACACAAGACTCACAACGTTATCTATCAGATGACGGAGGACCGGACCGGGTAGCGCAAGCGAATCCACTCACGTATGTACCATTGAATGTAGCCATTTACTCTGTTATATTGTATTGTATTATTTGTATTATAACCCCCTTTCAGCAATAATACGCTGTGGTTTCGGAACCCAGCGGTTTAATTACAATCTGGTGTCGTGTCTTCATTGCCCTGCTAAGGTTTAAAGTGTATTATCATTGCATTGCATTGCATTGCTGTATAAGGTTTAAAGTGTATCTCTGGGTGCGTACGCACTGTAAGTACTTTGTACCGTCAGCGCGGCGTTTGTACGCAAAGTCCGTACACAGCACGGGACTTTGTACGCCAATAGCGGACAAAGTACGTAGAGTGTGTATTAAGTATAGCGGCCGTAGCGGCTCCATGGTAAAGAGTATTTAAGGTGTGTTTAAGGTATAGCTTTCATTCCTGTAAGATAATCAGCATTATCAATTGGGGGCTCCTCCAGTTTTCCACATACTTACTACCTAACAGGTCACAGCAGACTTAATCTATCAGCAAAGGGTGGACAGAAAGTTATCCTACGTATCCGTTTCCTGGTCGATGGATGCACTGAAAACCCTACTTGATTGCTGATTAGATGGCGTCTGCTCTGTATGGTTTGTAGAGATGCTGGTAGAACTCGTAAGGTAAACAGGAAAAAAAAGCTATTTAAAATCTGTGAAAAAAATTTTTGGCGCCAAAAGCATACACGGCACCCATACTTTGCATACTCTCTCACATTGTTGCCATAACATTCAGATTGCTAGATTCATTTAGACCTGTGTGAAACCAGAGATATTTGTTGCTATATAGTTAAAACTAAAATAAGTATTTAAGGAAGTAAGAGTAAAATCACAAAACGCATTTCTGGCCCAGTAGTAAGAGGGTTAAAATGGAACAAGTGTGGATTGTGTTTAGTGGGCAATAGTAGTTTTGTTTTATTGCTCACATTTATAGAATTGTATGATTTGTGCTATTGCAGACGTACGGTTTTGTACATGTGTCTCGGACACAGTACGGAACTGCACACGCGGCGTAAGCGACACGCACGGTAGCGTGTTTACGCAAATTGCGTAAGAAGTACAGTCGCTATGTACAAATTACACAATAGTTCATTTATTTTAAAGGCGGGACAGTAGCCACGCTACAATAGCACCAAACTACCCGGTTTCTAAAGAAATTTAATATAAAAACAAAATTTAGTATAAATAATTTTTTTTTAATTGCCTCTGGGGGTAAAGCTGCCAACTTGAATGAATCCAAATTTTCTGTACAGAAAAATAAAGTGTATTTGAGTGAGCGAATGCAGGAGTGAGTGGTTACTGAACCCAAGAACTGAAGTGGTTTGAAGTGGTCTGAAGTGGTAACACTGGGTTAGTAGAGGCCCGGTGGCGTAGGGTTCGCTACCCTGCATTATTAGGAACTGAAGTGGTCTGAAGTGGTATCCCATACAACTGAAGTGGTCTGGAGTGGTCTAGGCTAAAGTGGTCTACAGCAATTGTAGGGCATATAGATAACTAGTATCTATAGGCTGTGCTATTGCATTGCATGTCCGTGTGTTCTTCACAGCACAACATGATACCATTGTGTCATATGCGCTGTGGAAGAGCATACGCAGACGTGATTGAATAGACAAAAAGGGGGTTTTCTTTGACAACGTCGGGAAATCTCCCTGGTAGGCTTCACTGGAAAGGGTGAAGGATAGTTATCTAATTTCTCTGTTTTTCACCCTACAAACAATTCCAGTTGAAAGATACCGAAAAGGAATTTTTCGCTGCCTCTCTCAGGAAAATATTCCAAACAGAACTTCCACCAAAAGAAATTACGGTGTAAGGTCTGATAGGAGCCATAAGTTGGGTACATTGCGATCTGCTACCAACAGTGTATCGTTGTACTGGCCAGCGTGGGCGAGAGCGAGTGGAAGGCGCTCGGGTATACTTCCACCGTCTACTTATATTGAGTATATTGGTGTTTGTGGGAATTTTTTTAAAGTTATTGGAAAAGACCCACAAATATGGGAGCCAGTTGCTCAAGTAAGAGACGTTTAGACAGGGTTCAGGCAGAATTGTGGCCAAAAGGCTCAGCAAGGTTTATCATGTGTGAAAAATATGGTTCACACACAGAAGTTTTATGCAATCAGTGGGTATGTATGACTAACAATGATAGGGTACCATTCCCTAGGGTGGGCAGCTTTGAACCAGAGGTATTACAGAACTTAAGGTTAAGGATATGTCTGATAAAATCCAAGTAACAAAGGATTAAACATACAGACTGTTTAAATTTATGGCAACAGGAGGGGGATATGCAAAGGGAATTAGCTTGCGCAGCAGGTTCCAAACCTAGCAGGAAAGCAATGGCGACCGCACCACCACCACCATATATTGTGGGGGAGAAAGTGGCTACAAGCAATGGTGCATTGGTACAGGATAGGAATGTGATTGATAAATGTACTAATGCTAACCCTTGCCAGTTGTATCCCATTTTAAATTTTCCCCAGGACTGCGAGCAGGAAGATGAGCCCAGCACGATATTGGCACTCTCTCTAGAAGCCACCATACAAGACACTCAGGTGGGCATGGCCCAACCAACAAGATCAGTAGTCAGGCCCCCTAGTGGAGGGATAAGTGAGGTCGTGTCCACAGGTAAGTACGGTACCATACATTATGCAGAGACAATAGCACCTCACATTGTAGAATCAAACGAGAATGATGTAATTGAATTAAATCCTGTCAGGGTGATTGCAGTCCCCAATGGGAAAACTGACGCTCAGGGAGTCACTCCCATCAGGAACATTGCCATGCATTGTCCTTGGTCCCGGGCAGAGTTAAGGTCAATTATGTCAGAATTCCCCGATCCCAGAAAAGATCTAGTCGCATGCCAGAGGTTCATTAAAGAGTTAGGTAATGCAAACGAACCCACAAACAAAGATTGTCGAACAGTGCTACGGGTATGTTTACCCTCAAATATTGACCCCGTGAAATTCATAACCGATTGTAAGTTAGACGCAGAAGTACCTCTCACTGATGAATACAATCAGGAGAATGTACAGCAAATCAATCTGCAATTAGGAGTATATTTCCCTACTGTTGTCAAATGGAATAAAATCTTTTCCATAAGACAAAAGGAAGGTGAAACGGCATCCGAATATTTCCACCGAGCACTGCAGGAAATGGCTAGATACACTGGGATCGAGGACATTAAGGACAATGTACATCACAGGGAGGTAGCTGTTTCAGAATTAATGGACGGGTTGAAGGAGGCACTCAGAACAAGGGTACAGACCTCTCTACCAAACTGGAGAGGTATATCGGTGGCTGAATTGAGAGAGTCCGCTGTCGAGCATGATAGGAACATCAGTAAGCACAGGGAGTCACAGGGGGAAAAGCTGATGACGGTAAGTATACAGGCCCTTACGGCAAAACCCCATCAGCCGAAAACCCAGACCCCTGCTGATTGGAAAAGACCTAGAGTATGCTACGCTTGTAAAAAAGAAGGACATTTTGCACAGGATTGTAGGAATAGAAGTACACATAACGTAAACCGACCCCCTAGACCAGAATACGGACCTTACTACAATTCACATAATTGGGATCAGGGACCATATAGGAGAGGTTATGAGCCACATGCAGGGGAAACAAGGAGGTACCCACCAAGGAGAGACTGGCAGGCCTCCGAAAACTCACAGCTACCCCCCTCACATATTGTAGCTGCCAATGCGCTGCGGGAGGGTCTCAACACACAATAGGGATTGGGCCACACCTGTAGTCTGCAGCCAGTGAAGTTAATTGCTAGCCTTGGTAATGAACCTGAGGTCACGGTTGATGTAGCTGGTGTACCATTACCTTTTCTCGTAGATACAGGGGCGGCCAGGTCAGTGTTAAATTCAACAGTAGGTATAAAAACCACGGGTAAAACAATTTCGGCAATGGGAGTAACAGGAACTGTGCAACAATAGCCTTTGAGTAGACCGGCAGAGATTACGATAGGGCCCTTGCAAACCAAACATTCTTTCCTGTTGGCTGCATCGGCTCCGACTAATCTACTCGGGAGAGATTTATTGTGTAAAATGCGGTGTGTCATATACTGTACTCCTGAGGGTGTCTTCTTGGATAAACCTGGGAACCACGCTCAGGAAGTACAGGATATATTAGACACCCCTCAAAGGCTAATGTCGCATTCTACTGTTATAGACAAGTGTCCATCAAAGGTAGAGGAAATGATCTCACAAATACCGGGTTCCCTTTGGACCAAAGATGGACAAGACACTGGATTGATGGCGAATGTAGCTCCAGTAGTAGTGCAAGTAAAAGATGGTAGGATAGCTCCAAAAATCCCTCAGTATCCTCTGAAGCCAGAGGTAGAATTAGGAGTGTACCCCGTCGTAGAGCGGTTGCTACAACAGGGCATCCTAGTCAGGACGTCCAGCACTGCCAATAGTCCCATCTTCCCTGTGAAAAAGAGTGGGGGGAGGGGTTATAGGCTAGTGCAGGATCTAAGGGGGATAAACAAGATAGTTGAGAGCAAATTCCCCGTAGTGCCCAATCCAGCTGTCATCCTCATGCAAATTCCCCCTACTGCAAAATTCTTCACTGTCATTGACCTCTGTTCTGCTTTCTTTTCTGTCCCTCTACACCCTGACAGCCAATATCTTTTTGCTTTTACATACAGGGGAGTACAGTACACCTGGACTCGTCTTCCCCAAGGTTTCATTGACAGCCCGAGTATTTTCTCCCAGGCCTTGCATGACTGTTTACAATCCTTTCAACCTGAGAGTGGATCAGTGCTAATACAGTATGTCGATGACTTATTGTTGTGTTCTGACTCACTCGAATCGTCCTTGAAAGACACGAAACAGCTTCTGTTTCATCTTTCCCAAACGGGACACAAGGTTTCAAAGGATAAGTTGCAGTTGTGCCAAACCAGGGTAAAATATTTGGGACATTGCTTGACTCAAGGACTTAGACACCTCACCGCTGATAGAATACAGTCGATTCGCGACATGACCCTGCCACAAACGCAGCAACAGATCCGCACTTTCCTTGGAATGTGTGGGTACTGCCGAAACTGGATTCCAGGGTTCTCTATACTGGCTTTACCTTTGCAAGAAATGGTCTCTTCAAGCAAACCAGAACGGGTCTCACACACAGATGAGTCCGAACTGGCCTTTGAGAGACTCAAACAGTGCCTATCACAGGCACCTGCATTAGGTATGCCAGATTATGGGAAGCCCTTTGAGATATACGGTACAGAAAGTGCAGGGTGCGCAGCAGGAGTTATCACTCAGAGACATGGTGATGCCAGCAGGCCGGTAGCTTACTACAGTGCACAGTTGGACACCGTAGCGCGGTCTCTCCCCACATGCTTGCGAAGTGTTGCAGCGATAGCTTTGCTAGTAAGTAAAAGCGAGGACGTAGTGTTAGGACACAACCTGACCATCCATACACCTCATGCAGTATCAGCCTTACTGAACTCCGCCCAAACCAGACATGTCTCATCTGCTCGGTTTACAAAGTGGGAATTATCACTGATGGCCCCTGTAAACATCACCATTAAGAGATGCAGCTCACTAAATCCTGCAACTTACTTGCCAAGTGTGCCTGGACAGGCACAAAGGGTGGAGGATGAGAATGATGGTGAAGGAGGATTTAGTGCAGACACTGATACGCATGATTGTATGGAATACCTGAATCAGACTTTCACTGCGAGACCTGACATCAGTGACAACCCACTGGAAGGGGTAGACTTTACCTTCTACACTGACGGTAGTTGTCACAGACAAACGGACTCGGGAGACCTACTGTACTGGATATGCAGTTGTAGACGACAGAGGTATCATAGAAGCTGAACCCCTGAGCCCACCGCACTCAGCACAAGTTGCTGAGTTGGTCGCCCTAACCAGAGCGTGTGAATTGGCCAAGGGTAAGTCAGCTAATATATACACAGATTCTAGGTATGCCTTTGGAGTGGTGCATGATTTCGGGGCCCTATGGCGCCTCAGAAATTTCATGACGGCTGCTGGCACACCTGTAGCGCATGCGTCCCACATAAAAAGACTTCTAACAGCGATACAGGAACCAGACAGAGTAGCTGTTATCAAGTGCAAAGCACATACTTACAACCAAGACCCAATTTCACTTGGTAACAGCCGGGCAGACGAAGCTGCTAAATCAGCAGCCAGCACCCCTATACAAATGAACATCACACCACTGATGACATTTAACACGATCAACACACAACAATTAATTGAAATGCAAGATTTGTGTTCATTATAGGAAAAGGCAGTCCGGAGGTCAAAGGGATATGGCCAGGAATCCTCGGGACTGTGGACAGGTGGACAAGGTAAGCCAGTGGCCCCCAGAGCAAATCTTCCAAGCTTAGCTGAGGCGGCACATGGTCTGACTCATCTGGGTAAAGAGGGTATGTGTAAGCTGGTGAGAGCCTACTGGTGTGCGCCAGGATTCTCTTCTCATGCAGGTAAGAGAGCAATGACATGTTTTACTTGCTTGAGGAAGAATATTGGAAAGTCAATACCAACAGAGCCATCCCATATCCCTCCGACAGATGGACCTTTTCAGGTAATACAAATCGATTTCATACAGTTACCACCCTGTAGGAATTTAAAATATGTGTTAGTTTGTATTGACGTATTTTCTAACTGGGTAGAAGCGTTCCCTGCTGCCACAAATACTGCTACGTTCACTGCAAAGAAAATTGTGCAGGAATTTGTGTCTAGATATGGTATCCCTAGAATAATTGAAAGTGATAGGGGTACCCATTTTACAGGTGAAGTCTTTCAGGTCATGTGCAAGCTGATGGGAATTAATAGCAAGCTGCATACTCCGTACCGTCCACAGGCGAGTGCAAAGGTGGAGAGAGTGAATAGCACTATTAAGAACAAGCTGAGCAAATTAATGGTTGAAACTGGATTGTCATGGCCAGAAGTTTTGCCACTAGTGTTGTACAGCATCAGAACTAGAGATGAGCGGGTTCGGTTCCTCGGAATCCGAACCCCCCCGAACTTCACCCATTTTACACGGGTCCGAGGCATACTCGGATTCTCACGTATGGCTCGGTTAACCCGAGCGCGCCTGAACGTCATCATCCCGCTGTCGGATTCTCGCGAGATTCGGATTCTATATATGGAGCCGCGACTCGCCGCCATTTTTCACTCGTGCATTGGAAATGATAGTGAGAGGACGTGGCTGGCGTCCTCTCACTTTATTTCAGGGGGCTGCATATCTTTATTCTGGGGACCAGCAGTATTATAGGAGGAGTACAGTGCAGAGTTTTGCTGACCAGTGACAACCAGTATTATACGTTGTCTGCCTGAAAAACGCTCCATATCTGTGCTCAGTGTGATGCATATATCTGTGCTCATCCTGCTTTATTGTGGGGACTGGGGACCAGCAGTATTATATAGGAGGAGTACAGTGCAGAGTTTTGCTGACCAGTGACCACCAGTATACGTTGTCTGCCTGAAAAACGCTCCATATCTGTGCTCAGTGTGCTGCATATATCTGTGCTCACACTGCTTTATTGTGGGGACTGGGGACCACCAGTATATTATATAGGAGGAGTACAGTGCAGAGTTTTGCTGACCAGTGACCACCAGTATACGTTGTCTGCCTGAAAAACGTTCCATATCTGTGCTCAGTGTGCTGCATATATCTGTGCTCACACTGCTTTATTGTGGGGACTGGGGACCACCAGTATATTATATAGGAGGAGTACAGTGCAGAGTTTTGCTGACCAGTGACCACCAGTATTATACGTTCTTTGACTGAAAAACGCTCCATATCTGTGCTGCATTGTAGTATATAGTAAGAGTACAGTGCATAATTTTGCTGACCACCAGTATGTAATATATAGGAGTACAGTGCAGAAGGCCACTGCTCTACCTACCTCTGTGTCGTCAAGTATACTATCCATCCATACCTGTGGTGTGTCACAACTGAGGGCCTGAGCTGACGGGAGGCAGCCTCAGTTGTAGGGGCTGAGATGTAACGGAACCTGGGAGGTTGTATCAGACCCCTAGACATGTAAGTAACATGTAGAATAACTGCCCGAAGGCGTGACCACGACAACCAGGATAAAAGTCAATGATGTTTATTATGACAAACTCCGTAACACAGCAGCAGTAAAGGAAACATAAAAGTCAACAGAGGATAAATACAATTCCTGGGTACTACAGGGTGGCAAGGGCCACAGGCACTGGTAGTGTGAGACAGTTCTTATAATCTTCTAGTTGGAAAGTCCTTACCAGGCCTGACTGTAGCAATGGAGAGAACCCAGGATCGTACCAGCTGGTGTTCCAGGAAAGGCTGGGCTGCTGAAGATAAAACGGCTGCTGTGGATACTGGCTGGAACCAGACTGTTGTTGGTACGGAGTGGATACTGGCTGGAACCAGTTAAATAATAAACGAACTTGAGAGCGATGAAATAATAATGAAGTTTGGAGTTTGAGAGCGGTGAAATAATAATACCGGTGGAGAGTGGTAAACTGCAGAAAGGACACCGGCCCTTTAAGAGAAGCTGTACACTGCTGGAAGCTGGGCTGGAAGCAGGTGATTGATAATGAAGTTTGGAGTTTGAGAGCGGTGAAATAATAATACCGGTGGAGAGTGGTAAACTGCAGAAAGGACACCGGCCCTTTAAGAGAAGCTGTACACTGCTGGAAGCTGGGCTGGAAGCAGGTGATTGTTGTAACTGGAAACAGGTGAGTCCAGAATGGATCGGAGAGTCAGGCTACACCGCAGATGGAATGCTGGTGCGGGTCTCTATAGCAGAAGTCTGGAGACAGGAGCTGGAACCTGGAAGACAACCACAGGAGAGAGACAAACTGGAACTAGGTTAGACAACCAAAGCACTGACGCCTTCCTTGCTCAGGCACAGCTTACTTATACCTGCAGCAAGGAAGGGGTTGGCTAGGCAATTATGCAAATCAACAATACAGACAGCAGATTGGTGGAAATGATCAGATGACAAAATCCAAGATGGCTGCGCCCATGCAGACACTTGGAGGGAAGTTTGGTTTGTAATCCATGTGAGAATTGAAACAGTAATGGCGACGCCGGCCACAGGAGACAGGAGACGCCAGACTGACAAGCGCACATTTAACCACGCGGGCACAGCGGAGGCCGCGGCTGATGAAATCACCACTCTGACATTCTGCATGTGGAAACTCAGGAACAGCGGGATCCGGTCCTGGAACGCTGAGCCAGCCTTAGGAGGCATCTGAAGGGTAAGTAATGGCGTCCAGATACCCGGATCGTGACAGCACCCCCCCCTTTAGGAGTGGCCCCAGGACACTTCTTAGGCTTTAAAGGAAACTTTGCGTGGAAATTTCGGACCAAGGCAGGAGCATGGACGTCTGAGGCATTGGTCCAAGAGCGTTCTTCAGGACCATAGCCCTTCCAGTCAATGAGGTATTGTAACTGACCGTAACGGAAACGTGAGTCCAAAATCTTGGCCACCTCGTACTCGACTCCCCGTTGAGTCTGAACTTTGGGAGCTGGAGGAAGTGCGGAATGAAACCGATTCAGGATCAGCGGTTTCAACAAAGAAACATGAAATGTCCTGGGTATTTTCAAGAAGGATGGTAACTGTAACCTGTAGGCAACAGGATTGATGACTTGTTCAATCTTGAAGGGTCCGATGTAGCGAGGTGCAAATTTCATGCTGGGAACTCTCAACCTCAAATTCTTCGTGGACAGCCACACACGATCACCCACCTTGAGAGCAGGAACCGCTCTACGCTTCCTATCGGCAAACTTCTTATACCTGAATGAGGCTTTAAGCAGGGCTGCGCGGACGTTCCTCCAGTTATTTGAAAACTGACGCAAGGTGACATCCACTGCTGGAACAGAAGTTGCGGGAAGCGGTTGGAATTCTGGGACTTTAGGGTGGAATCCATAATTAATGAAGAA
The DNA here is from genome assembly GCF_028390025.1 of Pseudophryne corroboree. NCBI lineage: Eukaryota > Metazoa > Chordata > Amphibia > Anura > Myobatrachidae > Pseudophryne > Pseudophryne corroboree. Next base: position 1,100,582,666 of record NC_086444.1, on the reverse strand, counting down.
TGGTGTAGAAGAGGATGAGGAATGGTATTGATTGTTGTGGCTGAACTCGGCCCAAGGAAGGAGTTGAACCCAGTCATCTTGAGAGGAAGACACATATATACGGAGGAAGGCCTCCAAGTCCTGATTCACCCTCTCGGTTTGACCATTGGTCTGAGGATGGTAAGCCGTGGAAAACTTTAACTTGACTTGGAGGGCTTGACACAAACTTCGCCAAAATTTGGCTACAAATTGTACTCCACGATCCGAGATGATCTCTTCAGGAAGACCGTGAAGTCGGAAGATCTCTTGTATAAACACTTGAGCCAACTTGGAAGCTGACGGAAGACCGGTGAGAGGGATGAAATGTGCCATCTTGGTGAACCGGTCAACTACCACCCAGATGGTATTAAACTTGTTGCAGATAGGTAGATCGGAAACAAAGTCCATCGACAAATGGGTCCAAGGTCGACGGGGAACAGATAATGGAACCAGTTGCCCCGCAGGCGACTGGCGGGAGACTTTGTGTTGGGCACACTTTGGGCAGGAGGCAATAAATTCCATAACGTCCTTCTTCAGAGTTGGCCACCAGTAGGACCTAGAAATAAATTCAAGGGTTTTCTGATTGCCTGTATGTCCAGCAAAACGGGAAGCATGGGCCCAATGCATGAGCTTCTTCCTTAGAACTGGCTTAACAAAACTTTTCCCTGGTGGAGGCGTAGAGTCCATCCCTACCGTGGAGAATGCCAACGGATTAATAATAGGATGCTTGTCTGCAGACTCGGACTCATTTTCTTGCTCCCATGAGCGGGAAAGGGCATCGGCCTTACGATTCTGAGAACCCGGACAGAACTGGAGTTTAAAGTCAAACCTAGAGAAGAAAAGTGCCCATCTGGCCTGACGAGGATTCAGACATTGTGCGCCTTTGAGATATAAAAGATTTTTGTGGTCGGTAAGTATGGTGATTGAGTGGGAAGCTCCCTCCAACAGGTATCTCCACTCCTCCAGAGCGAGCTTGATGGCTAGCAACTCCTGATCGCCAATGGCATAGTTGCGCTCAGCTGGGGAGAACTTCCGGGAGAAGAAACTGCAAGGATGTAGATGTCCATCTTTGGCCCTCTGGGATAACACTGCTCCTACTCCAACGGAGGAGGCATCTACCTCTAGGATAAAAGGAGAGTCGTGTCGGGCTGTTTCAGAACTGGTGCAGAGATGAACCGTTGCTTCAGAAGGTGAAAGGCCTGTGTAGCTTCCTCGGACCACTTGGACGGATTAGCACCTTTCTTGGTTAATGCAGTGATAGGCGCCACAATGGTGGAAAAGTCTCGTATAAATTTTCTATAATAATTGGCGAACCCTAAGAACCTCTGGACCCCTTTGAGGCTTAAGGGTATAGGCCAATTCTGGATTGCTTGGAGTTTCTCCGGATCCATCTCTAGTCCGGAACCGGACACAATGTAACCTAGAAACGGAATGGTTTTAACTTCAAACACACACTTCTCCAATTTACTATAGAGGTGATTGACACGGAGACGGGAAAGAACCTCTTTTACCCAGAAACGATGATCTTCGAGATTATTAGCAAAGATGAGGATGTCGTCTAGATAAAACACGACATGGCGGTACAAGATGTCCCTGAAAATCTCATTCACGAAGTGCTGGAAGACTGCTGGAGCGTTGCTCAATCCGAAGGGCATGACGAGGTACTCATAATGTCCGTCACGGGTGTAAAAGGCGGTCTTCCACTCGTCACCCTCACGGATTCGGATGAGATTGTAGGCACCCCTCAAGTCCAGCTTTGTGAAAATAGTTGCACCACTAACTCTATCAAAGAGCTCGGTAATCAGGGGTAAAGGGTATCGGTTCTTGACGGTAATGTCGTTCAGACCTCTGTAGTCGATGCACGGACGCAGACCACCGTCTTTCTTCTTAACGAAGAAGAAGCCTGCGCCGGCTGGAGAAGAAGATGGTCGGATGAAACCCTTCGCCAGGTTCTCTTTGATGTACTCTTCCATGGAGTGTGTCTCAGGCAGAGACAACGGATAAGTTCGACCTCGCGGTGGAACCTTCCCTGGAATGAGGTCGATTGGGCAGTCCCATTCTCTATGAGGAGGAAGGATATCAGCAGAGGCTTTACTGAACACGTCCGTGAAGTCTTGATATGGAGGAGGCGGAACATCAGATGACCTGGGGAAGGAAGAACAAACAGGAAGAACTTTGGCTAAACAAGTCTCAGCACAGGAGGGACCCCATGCCAGTATTTGCGTAGTCGTCCAGTCAATTGATGGGTTGTGGAGACGGAGCCATGGAAGGCCTAAAACCACTGGATGTGTGGCTCTTGGAATCACTAAAAAAGAAATATACTCAGAATGAAGAACTCCCACTCTCAGACGAACTGGAAGAGTCCTTAAGGAAATGACTGCGTCAAAAATCTTGCTGCCATCCACGGCAGTCAAAGAGATGGACGAGGACAGTCTCTCGGTGGGTAGGGACCACCGTTTAACATAAGCTTCGGTTATGAAATTCCCAGCTGCTCCGGAATCAAGGAGGGCAATGACGTTCCTGTAACATTGAGCAATTTGGAGCGACACTGGGAGGTTACAGTCATGAGGAGATGGAGAGGAGATCATTACTCCTAGCCGGCCCTCTCCTTGGCGAGCTAGGATCTGGAGTTTCCCGGACGTTTGGGACAGGCATTGATAGTGTGCGACGGAGCTGCACAGTAGAGACAGAGAGACTCAGAGAGACGTCTTCGGCGCTCAGCGGGAGATAGACGGGAACGACTAATTTGCATAGGCTCATCCTTGGATGGAGATGGTTGACGAGGAGGAGGAGCAGAAGATTTAGGAGTAGATGATCTTCCTCGCTCGGTTGCTCTCTCTCTGAAACGTAGATCAACCTTCGTGCAAAGAGAAATTAGCTCATCCAACTTAGAGGGCAAGTCTCTGGTAGCTAACTCATCCTTGATGCATTCTGATAAGCCATGCCAGAATGCAGCATACAGGGCCTCGTCGTTCCATGCCAGTTCGGATGCCAGGATTTTAAACTGTATAAGATACTGTCCCACAGTACGTGTTCCCTGGCGTAAACAGAGAATCTCAGATGAAGCAGATGTTATCCGGCCTGGCTCGTCGAAGATGCGCCTGAATGTAGCTACAAAGTCAGTATAGGAGGATAGCAGGGGATCAGACTTCTCCCATAAAGGTGATGGCCAGTCAAGGGCTGAGCCACTGAGAAGGGAGATGATATAGGCAATTTTGGTACGGTCACTGAAGAAATTGCCAGGTAGAAGCTCAAAGTGGATTTCACATTGATTGAAAAATCCCCTGCAGAACCTTGGAGATCCATCAAATTTTGCTGGCGTTGGAAGATGAAGATGTGGACTGGAAATGGGTAAGGTGGGTGGGGTTACAGCTGGTGTCACTGTAGTGGACGCACCGGACGTGCCAGGTCCACGGAGGGTCGTTTGAATCCCATCCAGCCGTGTAGAGAGATCCTGGAGACAGCGGATGATGTGGCCCTGTGCAGCATCCTGATGTTCAAGTCGGGCTGCCAGTTCTTGCATTGGCCTGGCCGCTTGATCCTGGTCTCCGGCTGGATTCATTAGGTCAGTGCTTACTGTCACATCTGAGGGCCTGAGCTGACGGGAGGCAGCCTCAGTTGTAGGGGCTGAGATGTAACGGAACCTGGGAGGTTGTATCAGACCCCTAGACATGTAAGTAACATGTAGAATAACTGCCCGAAGGCGTGACCATGACAACCAGGATAAAAGTCAATGATGTTTATTATGACAAACTTCGTAACACAGCAGCAGTAAAGGAAACATAAAAGTCAACAGAGGATAAATACAATTCCTGGGTACTACAGGGTGGCAAGGGCCACAGGCACTGGTAGTGTGAGACAGTTCTTATAATCTTCTAGTTGGAAAGTCCTTACCAGGCCTGACTGTAGCAATGGAGAGAACCCAGGATCGTACCAGCTGGTGTTCCAGGAAAGGCTGGGCTGCTGAAGATAAAACGGCTGCTGTGGATACTGGCTGGAACCAGACTGTTGTTGGTACGGAGTGGATACTGGCTGGAACCAGTTAAATAATAAACGAACTTGAGAGCGATGAAATAATAATGAAGTTTGGAGTTTGAGAGCGGTGAAATAATAATACCGGTGGAGAGTGGTAAACTGCAGAAAGGACACCGGCCCTTTAAGAGAAGCTGTACACTGCTGGAAGCTGGGCTGGAAGCAGGTGATTGATAATGAAGTTTGGAGTTTGAGAGCGGTGAAATAATAATACCGGTGGAGAGTGGTAAACTGCAGAAAGGACACCGGCCCTTTAAGAGAAGCTGTACACTGCTGGAAGCTGGGCTGGAAGCAGGTGATTGTTGTAACTGGAAACAGGTGAGTCCAGAATGGATCGGAGAGTCAGGCTACACCGCAGATGGAATGCTGGTGCGGGTCTCTATAGCAGAAGTCTGGAGACAGGAGCTGGAACCTGGAAGACAACCACAGGAGAGAGACAAACTGGAACTAGGTTAGACAACCAAAGCACTGACGCCTTCCTTGCTCAGGCACAGCTTACTTATACCTGCAGCAAGGAAGGGGTTGGCTAGGCAATTATGCAAATCAACAATACAGACAGCAGATTGGTGGAAATGATCAGATGACAAAATCCAAGATGGCTGCGCCCATGCAGACACTTGGAGGGAAGTTTGGTTTGTAATCCATGTGAGAATTGAAACAGTAATGGCGACGCCGGCCACAGGAGACAGGAGACGCCAGACTGACAAGCGCACATTTAACCACGCGGGCACAGCGGAGGCCGCGGCTGATTAAATCACCACTCTGACATTCTGCATGTGGAAACTCAGGAACAGCGGGATCCGGTCCTGGAACGCTGAGCCAGCCTTAGGAGGCATCTGAAGGGTAAGTAATGGCGTCCAGATACCCGGATCGTGACATGGTGCATTTCAGTTTTGCACAGTTTGCTGACCACCAGTATATAATATATAGGAGTACAGTACAGAAGGCCACTGCTCTACCTACCTCTGTGTCGTCAAGTATACTATCCATCCATATCAGTGTGATATTCTCAATAATGAGAATATCACACTGATAGGTACTTATTTAAGCGAGGAAGTAGTCTGTGACCGATTAAAACATTTAAAGATTAATAAATCACCAGGGCCCGATGGTATTCATCCAAGGGTTCTAATGGAGCTTGACTCTGAACTGGCAAAACCGCTATCTTTGATCTTTGAGGATTCAGTTATATCAGGTATGGTTCCCAAAGACTGGCGTATAGCGGAAGTAGTGCCTATATTCAAAAAGGGAAGTAAAGCTGAACCAGGTAATTATAGACCAGTTAGTCTTACATCTATAGTGGGGAAAGTATTGGAAGGTATTCTAAGAGATAGTATTCAGAAGTTCCTTGAAACCAATAAGGTCATTAAAAGGAATCAACATGGGTTTATGAAGGACAGATCCTGTCAAACCAACTTACTTGGCTTTTATGAAACAGTAAGCGCAAACCTAGATCAGGGTAAAGACGTGGATGTAATCTTTTTAGACTTTGCCAAAGCGTTCGATACTGTACCACACATGAGACTTATCTACAAGCTACAAGAATCAGGGCTAGGAAGCACAATATGCACTTGGGTCAAAAACTGGTTAGATAATAGGAAGCAGCGCGTTGTGGTTAATGGATCTTTTTCAACTTGGACTGAAGTGCTAAGTGGTGTGCCGCAAGGCTCAGTATTAGGACCGCTATTGTTCAATATTTTCATTAACGACCTAACAGAAGGTCTAGAGAGCATGGTGTCAATTTTTGCAGATGATACCAAATTGTGTAAGGCTATAAATACAGAGGAGGATGCCGAGTCTCTTCAGAACGACTTAGTTAAATTAGAAGCATGGGCAGCCAAATGGAGAATGCGCTTCAACACAGACAAGTGTAAGGTAATGCACTGTGGTAACAAGAACAAAAATTACACCTACCTACTAAATGGGGTAAAATTAGGGGATTCTGTACTGGAAAAGGACTTGGGTGTCCTCATAGATAGCAAGCTAAGCAGTAGTACCCAAAGTAGGACTGCAGCAAAGAAGGCTAATAAGATATTAGCATGCATAAAACGGGGTATTGATGCTAGGGACGAGAGTATTATACTCCCGTTATATAAATCACTAGTGAGGCCACACCTTGAATACTGTGTACAATTCTGGGCACCGTACTACAAAAAGCATATCCTGGAGCTTGAAAAGGTACAGAGGAGGGCGACCAAACTAATTAAGGGCATGGAGACGATGGAATACAAGGAAAGGCTTGAAAGACTAGGCATGTTTACATTGGAAAAGCGGAGACTAAGAGGGGATATGATCAACATCTACAAATATATAAGGGGACAATACACAGAGCTTGCGCAGGACCTGTTTTTGGATAGATCAACACAGAGGACTCGTGGACACTCGCTCAGGTTAGAGGAGAGGAGATTCCGCACAATACGGCGTAAAGGCTTTTTCACGGTAAGGACAATACGTGTTTGGAATTCCCTGCCCGAGGGAGTTGTAATGGCGGAATCTGTCAACACCTTTAAGAATGGGTTAGATAAATTCCTATTGGATAAGGATATCCAGGGGTATGGTGCATAGTCATGCATTATAGTTACTATAAATAGGGATAAAATGCAATGGCTGACAGCAGCATCAGTCAGAAATTTTAGTCAAATCATCATGCATAGGACACCACAAATAGGTTGAACTCGATGGACAATTGTCTTTTTTCAACCTCAGATACTATGTTACTATGTTACCTGTGGTGCATTTCAGTTTTGCACAGTTTGCTGACCACCAGTATATAATATATAGCAGTACGGTACAGTAGGCCACTGCTCTACCTACCTCTGTGTCGTCAAGTATACTATCCAGCCATACCTGTGGTGCATTTCAGTTTTGCACAGTTTGCTGACCACCAGTATATAATATATAGCAGTACGGTACAGTAAGCCACTCTACCTACCTCTGTGTCGTCAAGTATACTATCCATCCATACCTGTGGTGCATTTCAGTTTTGCACAGTTTGCTGACCACCAGTATATAATATATAGCAGTACGGTACAGTAGGCCACTGCTCTACCTACCTCTGTGTCGTCAAGTATACTATCCATCCATACCTGTGGTGCATTTCAGTTTTGCACAGTATATATAGTAGTAGGCCATTGCTATTGATACTGGCATATAATTCCACACATTAAAAAATGGAGAACAAAAATGTGGAGGGTAAAATAGGGAAAGATCAAGATCCACTTCCACCTCGTGCTGAAGCTGCTGCCACTAGTCATGGCCGAGACGTTGAAATGCCATCAACGTCATCTGCCAAGGCCGATGCCCAATGTCATAGCAGAGAGCATGTAAAATCCAAAACACTAAAGTTCAGTAAAATGACCCAAAAATCTAAATTAAGAGCGTCTGAGGAGAAGCGTAAACTTGCCAATATGCCATTTACGACACGGAGTGGCAAGGAACGGCTGAGGCCCTGGCCTATGTTCATGGCTAGTGGTTCAGCTTCACATGAGGATGGAAGCACTCATCCTCTCGCTAGAAAACTGCAGTGCCACTCCTAGATGGGCCAGGTGTTTGTGTCGGCCACTTGGATCGCTTAGCTTAGTCACACAGCTACCTCATTGCGCCTCTTTTTTTCTTTGCATCATGTGCTGTTTGGGGACAATTTTTTCAATCTGCCATCCTGTCTGACACTGCAGTGCCACTCCTAGATGGGCCAGGTGTTTGTGTCGGCCACTTGGGTCGCTTAGCTTAGTCACACAGCTACCTCATTGCGCCTCTTTTTTTCTTTGCATCATGTGCTGTTTGGGGACAATTTATTTAATCTGCCATCCTGTCTGACACTGCAGTGCCACTCCTAGATGGGCCAGGTGTTTGTGTCGGCCACTTGGGTCGCTTAGCTTAGTCATCCAGCGACCTTGGTGCAAATTTTAGGACTAAAAATAATATTGTGAGGTGTGAGGTGTTCAGAATAGACTGGAAATGAGTGGAAATTATGGTTATTGAGGTTAATAATACTGTGGGATCAAAATGACCCCCACATTCTATGATTTAAGCTGTTTTAGAGGGGTTTTTTTTAAAAAAAAACACCCGAATCCAAAACACACCCGAATCCGACAAAAAATTTTCAGGGAGGTTTTGCCAAAACGCGTCCGAATCCAAAACACGGCCGCGGAACCGAATCCAAAACCAAAACACAAAACCCGAAAAATGTCCGGTGCACATCACTAATCAGAACCACTCCCAGGTTTCCCCTTAACCTATCACCCTTTGAAATTCTTTTTGGTCGACAACCTCATGTAATGATAGACCCCCAGGATGATTTGAAATGTAATAATGAAGTGACTGTGAAATATTTGGTTGGGATGAGCCAGCAGCTGAGAAATCAACAAAGAAATGTAAAGCTGGTGATTCCTGACCTACCGAACAGTAATTGTCATGACATTGAACCTGGGGATTATGTGATGAATCGAAATTTCTTACGCTCTGGTTGCCTCATAGACAGGTGGGAAGGACCATATCAAGTCTTGTTAACCAGCACAACAGCATTGAAGGTCGCCGAAAGAGAGACTTGGATCCACTCGTCCCACTGCAAGAAGGTCGCTGACCCAGAAAGAACTCGTGACAAAGAGCAGAGTGTAGAGAATCTCGTATCACTGGAGTGTCTGTTCCGGGAAAGTTGAGAGGCAGGACTGTTGAAGGGCATCTGAGCACAGAGAGTAACAAGAGCTAGAACGGTTGTCGTACCACTTTCTTTTTTCACCTCCCCCTGCATTTTTCCTTTCTTTTCTCCTTCTTATTTTCCTCCTTTCCCCTAACGAAATGGATCGATCACAAGAGACTGCGTTTCGGGTTCTGTTAGTAATTCTGGTTTTGATAAGGACAGTGTGTTTTGGTGAGGGTCCCAGAGAGGTCGAGCAGGGATCTGGAATGGGTTCTGATGGCAAGTATGAATTTGTAGGATCTAAGGATCAGCACATCACTTTAGTAAAGGCTGGCATCAGTAAGCGCTCTAGTAGTCAGGGAGCTCGGAGGCACTGTGAGGGGTTATTGTCTGATGAATATTGTATTTGTAGAAATTGTGAGAATATAGTTGAGGATGGTTGCATCCAGAGATGTCAGTCCAACCTTAATATTGACATGGACCGTCATCCGTTGAGTGATTACCACTCACTAGTGGGTAAGGTCTTAAACCAAACAGAATGCTGGGTGTGCTCACAGGTACCTCAAGGTCAGAGCAAGTCAGGATCAGTACCATACCCTTTAGCAATAGATGAGGTACTCGAATTACGGGGTGGGAGACTGGAGGACAAGAAATTCAATATTTCTAGGCCCCCTAGTTTGAAGCTCCACCAGTATCATGTAGACAGATCCTTATTATGTTTCAATATTTCCAATTACTGAAAAATGGGAAATTGGGAAGTGACGTGGAATAACCAGACAATGACCTTTTCACACAGAGCTGATAGGATACCCATAGACTCTGAACTTGTATGCCAAATAGCCAACAGTGGGTGGTATTTTCGGTATAGGTATACTCGTGGAAGCAAGACCATGTGGGTTGGAAAAGTATCGCCAGGGTATTGTGCCCATATCATCCAGCCCGATACTTGTACTGAGCAGATGGAAGAACTAGGGATAGGTTTCTTTACTTGGAAAGTTTGTAATATGTTCTCCCAGATGAGTAATATGTTCTCCCAGATGATGCCTATTTCATATGTGGGAGGAAGGCGTACAAGTGGCTAGCCCCGAGCTCAGAGGGATTGTGTTATATTGGGAGAGTACTACCAGAGGTCATGACCATAACCCATGATAAGATGAAAGACGTTCACCGCAGTGCTCAGGCTCCTTATACTCATACTCACTATGAACACATCATCAAGAGACACCTCATAGATAGGACAGAGCATGCAGCCTCTGATTTGATCCACGAATCCTCCGGGATTCAATTCCTTCTCGCATTAGACATCACCCGTACTGCCAGAGGAATTATAAATTATAGGTATATCCATGCGCTAGCGAACTTGATAGATAATATCACTGAGATGTATGACGACACCTTCAGGTATACGGGAAGGGAGTTACAAGTTTACAAAAAGGAACAGATTCAGCACAGGATGGTCCTAAATTATATCACAGCCATGACAGGTGGGTACTGTGTTACTCTGGCAACTCAATATGGGGTGAAGTGCTGTACGTATATTACGAACAGTACTGACGACCCAACGGAGATCATCGATCAAAAGATGGACGATATCTTGCAGTTGAAGTGGGAGTTCAGGAGGAAACACAACCTTACCTTGGCGACTGTGAGTAATGAACTGACTGGCTGGGTCTCATGGTTGAACCCACGAAATTGGTTCTCAGGTTTAGAAGAGTGGGCTCAAAATGTTATTATGAGTGTAGGGAAGTTTCTCCTTTGTATCCTGGGAGTCGTCATAATTATTGGTTTGATATTTAGGTGTGTTCGAATTCTGACACGGCGCAAGCATGGCACAAAGTTGATGAGTCTAAGGAGCAAGAGCGCTGTTATAGCAGCAGACTTAATTTATGACCCATCCATAGAGACAGTGTTATGATAAGGATTGCAAATGAATTTCATGGCCTGTTTCTTTCACCCGTTTTTCTTTTGTTTCCCCCTTTGCCCAGACACATCCATCCGGAAAAGACATCTGCCCTACCCAAAATGTTTATATGAATGTATTTTAGATATGTGTCTTATCTTCATCTCTGCAACCTTCAGTTAATAGCACACATAGTCGACAGGTGATATCCACATATACTAGCACTCACATATGTTTCCCCCTCCATGTATCATCAACTAAATGTGCACCCCATTTGTTTTAACAAGAAGCCGAAAAGAGCTCGGTAGTGTTTGTTGGCCCATTTACAGACCCTTGATACGGGATGAGAAGGATTTAATGTATACTTCGCAATACCTCGAAGCTTATTTAGAACATATACGGCACGATGATACATGCCCCTCAGACATGGATTCATACATACATGCTTTTTACTATCCCACTAGGTCATACATTTCCTACCTACCACTCTCCCCCGACCATCCAAACTTCTGTAGATATTGTGTAGATATTTTTCTGTTTAGTGATTAGATAGTGGCAGTTATTGGTGACTGCCAAAGGGTGGACTGTCAAAGTCCAAAAATATTGCAGTACACACATCACGTACAAACTACACACAGATGGCCTCCGCGCGTGTACTTGTTCTGTCGTGCGTGCACATATTCGCAATTTGCGTATGGTCGCTCCCGCGGTCCTGCGCATTAGCGCGTGGTATGGGTATTTACGGTAGAGTCTATGAACGCATGGAAAGCTATCAAAACACATTACATATTTAATCCAAATAGTGCACAATGTACACATAGCCTCCCTGCACCACATCAGAAAGTAACAGCAGTTTAAATGGTTTCAGAACAAAGGGATTCACCTTTACAGAATAGGAGGGGACAGAACAAGGTTATAAGGTGGTGTTTGGTATCCAGCTGAAGGGTATTTTAAGGGTAACATTCCGGTGTTGGTTTGAGAAAGATCGCATGTTCCTGCGGATAGTTATGTGCAGGAGCAGAATATAGATATAAACTGTATTTATTGTACATTATGTATGCGGCGGGAATCCAGAGGAGACCACCCACAAGAGCAGTTGGGAAAGACATCGCCTACCTATTCAAACCGACCTATGACCTCTCCTGTACTGTAAATGTGCATTCCTGTGTCCAATGGACAAAGAGATTACAGTATCTATTGTATTGCTTTTTGGAAGAATTGTATAAAGAGAGCCTGCTGCAGGCCTGGTCAGACACAAGACTCACAACGTTATCTATCAGATGACGGAGGACCGGACCGGGTAGCGCAAGCGAATCCACTCACGTATGTACCATTGAATGTAGCCATTTACTCTGTTATATTGTATTGTATTATAACCCCCTTTCAGCAATAATACGCTGTGGTTTCGGAACCCAGCGGTTTAATTACAATCTGGTGTCATGTCTTCATTGCCTTGCTAAGGTTTAAAGTGTATTATCATTGCATTACATTGCTGTATAAGGTTTAAAGTGTATCTCTGGGTGTGTACGCGCTGTGAGTACTTTGTACCATCAGCGCGGCGTTTGTACGCAAAGTCCGTACAGAGTACGGGACTTTGTACGCCAATAGCGGACAAAGTACGTAGAGTGTGTATTAAGTATAGCGGCCGCAGCGGCTCCATGGTAAACAGTAAGGTGTGTTTAAGGTATAGCTTTCATTCCTGTAAGATAATCAGCATTATCAAACCCTAACTGAAGCCTAACCCTAACTCCACCCTAACTGCAGCCTAACCCTAACTGCAGCCTAATCCTAACCCCACCATAACTGCAGCCTAACCCTAATTAAAGCCTAATCCTAACCCCACCCTAACTGCAGCCTAACCCTAAATGAAGCCTAATCCTAACCCCACCCTAACTGCAGCCTAACCCTAACTCCGGCATTACCCTAAACGCAGTCTAATCCTAACTCCCACCCTAACCGCAGCCTCATACAAACCCCACCCGAAATGCAGTGTTACTCTAACCGCAATCTAATCCTAACTCTACCCTAATTGCAGCCTAATCTTAATCCCACCCTAACTGCTGTTTTACCCCACTTGCAGTCTAATCCTAACCCCCACCATAACTGCAGTCTACCCCTCACTGGTGTGTGGGGGAGGGGGTGATAGGGGATGCTGTGGATGGAGGGGTTAAAGCTGTGAGGGCAGAGAGCAGGAAAGGGGAACTCATGTGGGTGAGGCAGGGCAAAGGTGCCAAGGATGGGGGGATGGGCTTGCATTTGGTGCTGTGAGGGGAGCAGGAGAGGGAAATATTTGTGGGGGAGAGACGCGGTAGGATGGGTGCCTTTGTTCTGTTTGTGGAAGTTTGGAGCTGTGAGGGGAGTGAGAGTTGGAGAGAGGAACCTGTGTGGGGGAGGAGGGGGGGTTTGGAGCTGTGAGGTAACAGAGAGGAGAGGGGAATCTCTGGCAGTGGAGGGATCCCAAAGGACTGGAGAGAGAAGCCTGTGTGAGGGAAGGGTAGGGGGTCGAAGGTGCCGTGGATGGGGGTGGGTAGGAGCGGTGGAGAGAGTACAAAGGACTGGAGAGAGAAGCCTTTGAGGGGGAAGGGGGGGGGGGTCGGGGTGCCGCGGATGGGGGAAGGAGGGGAGAGGAAAGGAGACTGGTGAGCTGACCGATATTCAGAAGCTATTTAAATGATTAGGTAGACAGAGAAGGAGACTACCCCTATATAGGAAGAGCACAGGCCAACTGTAGGAAGCAGGCTCACCACAGGCGCTGCTCATCCCCCTGCCCGGAGCTTCAGTGCAGTATCAGACTTGTGTCTGCGGTGCATATCATGGTCGGCGCAGCGGAGCCAAGACGGCGCCTCTCCACGCTGGCCCGTGATTGCAGTCTAGTCGCAGTGCGCGTGCGGGGGACGCAGCGGGCTGCCTGATCACTGTGGCAGCAGTGATCGGGACACGCTAGGAGGTGGAGCCGCGGGACTGGGAGCGCCATATACAGCATCTGGTAGCTATATTAAAATTTTTAAAGAAATCGATCACATACTGCAATGGATCGGCAGCAGGGGGGGTTTCTAGGTACTCGGAACCCCCCCCCCCCCTATATGCGCTAGTGTGTATTATGTATGAGAGTGTAAGAGTGTGTATGTATGTTGCATAAGAGTGTGAGTGTGTGTGTATATTATGTATGAGTGTGACAGTGGGCTTACCATACTATCCCTTTAAACTGGGACACTCATGAATTACACAGGTTGTATGGCTGATTGAAACCAGGTGAAATGCAGGCTTTACTTAAACCCACCACTGAATCTATGTAATTCATGAGTGTCCCAGTTTAAAGGGATACTATCCAGTGGCGGAACTACCGCCAGTGCAAGCAGTGCCTTGCACTGGGGCCCGCCACTGTCAAGGGGCCCAAAGCAGCACGGCATGTAATGAGTCAAACTGACTCATTACATGGCGCTGTGTGCTGCAGGCCACCGCCGCCCGCAGCACACAGCCGCCTGCCGAGGAGATGAGCGCAGCGGCTACGGGTTAGAAGGAGGGAGCCGCAGCAGCGCTGTGTAATTGGTGGAGGCACCGCTGCTGGTGTCCCTCTCCTGCACCATAGGCTGTCCGCCGCTGTGAATGCTGGGAAGCGCATCCCAGCATTCACAGCGGCGGAGGACAGCCTATGGTAAAGGAGAGGGACAGCAGCAGCAGTGCCTCCACCAATTACACTGAGCTGCTGCAGCTCCCTCTCCCCCCTCCTTCCTCCTCCTCCTTCTCCCCTGCCCAAGATCTCTGCCAGAAGAAGCTGCACCAAGGAGCCTGACTGCCAGCGGAGACAGTAGGTATAATTCTTTCTTTCTTTCTTTCTTTCTTTCTTTCTTTCTTTCTTTCTTTCTTTCTTTCTTTCTTTTTCTTTCTTTCTTTCTTTCTATTCTGTCTGCCGTAATGTGTAAAAAGGGGACACTGTCTGCCATAATGTGTAAAAAGGGGGACGCTGTCTGCCTTAATGTGTAAAAAAGGGGACGCTGTCTGCCGTTATGTGTAAAAAAGGGGACGCTGTCTACCGTTACGTGTAAAAAGGGGGCGCTGTCTGCCGTAATGTGTAAAATGGGGGACGCTGTCTGCCGTAATGTGTAAAAAGGGGGACGCTGTCTGCCGTAATGTGTAAAAAGGGGACGCTGACTGCCGTAATGTGTAAAAAGGGGGACGCTGTCTGCTGTAATGTGTACAATGGGGGACGCTGTTTGCCGTAATGTGTAAAAAGGGGACGCTGTTTGCCGTAATGTGTAAAAAGGGCACGCTGTCTGCCGTAATGTGTAAAAAGGGGAATCTGTCCGCTGTAAGGTGTAAAAGGGGCTCTACCTGGTATAGTGGCGCTACTGTGCGGCGTAATTTGAATAATGGAGACTACTGTGCACCGTTATATGAATTGGTATTATTTTGTGGCCACACCGCTTCCCCACAAAACCACGCCCCTATATTTTTTGCGCGCGCCTATGGCGCACACTGCCCCTGTTTTACATAGAGGGGGGCTCCAATGCCGTTTCTTGCACACAGTGCTAAAATGTTTACTTATGGCACTGTTGCTAGGTATCCATTTCTCTGGCCCTGAGCAGGTCCCCCTCACCAGATCCTCTCCAGGGGTGGGGGGTTGACTTGGATGGGATATGGGGGGAAGGCCAAAGCATTTTTGTTGCACCTGGGCCCACCGCTCGCTAGTTCCACCACTGATACTATGGTAAGCCTAGTATATTGTGTATGTGACAGTGTGTGGCTCTGATGAAGCTCAAACCTTGGCAAAAACCTATTCCAGTCACACTACACCAAAATGCAAACTCCGGCCTTGCATAAAGGACAGACATACTTTCTCATTTATAATATAGATAAGCAAAGGACAGTCAGATATGGGCAACACAGAGGGGTGGGTGAATGTGCAGGGATAATAGGGTGGGTAATGAGAGTTAACTTTGATAAAGAGAGCTTGTTTTAAACTTTGAATGAAGAGTCTGATAGGGAGAGAGGGAGTGCGTTCCACTGGTAGGGAACAATTCAGGAGAAGTCCTTGAGTACAAAGCAATTTGGTGAACGATCATTAATGTCACTACCTCAGTTAAAACTTGAGAATGAATAAAGATATGAAGAACTCCATTTCTTATGAAATTCTGTATCTGTTTGATGTCACATGACTACCTTCCCAATTAAATAATTAGAGTTGCATCCAAGATGGCCGACTTCAAGATGGCCACCATACTGGTGACATAGTCTAAATTTTTTATCCCCCACTCCGATATCAGATGTAGACACTGAGTTAATATTTAATTACTAATTTCCTTTTTATAAGGGTGTTTCCACACTTGTGGACCACCCTATACACCCCGAGGAAGACATATTGTTGAAACATGTTGGTGGAGAGAGTTGTGGACATCCGTAGAGACTCCGACCTTAAGGACTTGATATATACCATCTTTGGGGTTCAGTCCGTACCTTGTACCCCTTTTCAGGTAAGGTGCTCAAGAATTGTTTACTATCTTCTTGGTCACCAGGTTGGAGTGTACAGTAAGCCTCTACACAACCTGAATGTTTTTAAATGTTTGTATACATCCTTGTACTATAATAAACCCAGTTATATAAGCCTATTGTGATAGAGACATTCATCTGTTGCCAAATATTCCACAGCCATCACAGTGTTCTGCCGTGATGGCGGTGGAATATGTGGGAACAGATGTTCTACAGGGAAAATAAACCTTGATGCGTATTATACAGCATCAAAGAGTAATCTGCCAGGAAAAGAAACCATGATGCATATTGTACAACATTTACAGTTGTAAGTTGGGCACACCCCACTCGTTACCCCTTTTTTTGCACTGAATGGTGGCTCATTGGATAGAGTGGTTAATGGAGAGCATCTACAATGATGGACCATAAAGAAACCTTTATATGTGGACCTCACTTCACTTGGGTGTGAGTATGGTACGATAATTTGAGTTTACCCATCGGTGAAGGAGCAGCCCTTGTTAAGATTACCTTTGTTAATTAAAATATCTGCCAATTTGGAACATACTACACTATACCTCTTTTCTGGGGGGTTTTCCCTAATTTCATGAACATTGAGAACATCTTCTTCTGAAAACCTGTGAATGTTTGAAAGTTCAAGAAAGAGTAGAAACTTCATACAGCCTTCGGGGGAATCCCTGATATGAACTTTCCTATTTGACTTATTGTATACTTATATTTGTGTTATAGTGAGGACAATTATCAACTGTGCACCTCTTTGTGAATTGATGAAAGTGTTTGTTGGGTGACATACTGTGTGCATAGTTGTTTTTGCTGCTCCTAGTGTGCGCAGCGCTTGATCCTTTTTTCGGTTTTACTGTACTATTGTTTGTTGTTTTTTTATTGCAACACTGTTATAACTTCCTGAAAACCCATTAACCTATATAAACTAAACATTTGTAATCTTGTTTCCAACCACAGTGGAACTGAAAAAGAAATGTCGAAGTAAAAAATATTACTACACACATTCTGAGTCGCTATACTTGCAAATACGCGCAGCGAGCACAGCAAAATATGGTAACACACGCATTTACACGGACATGCCACAGAGATGGATTCGACACTTATTTCATACAGTACATAACTATAATAATATCAAGCGCCAGACATCATGATGATTTAAAATTATATAATGAAGTAATGTCATGTATGTGTATTATTTGAACGAAGCAAGATAGACCAGTCATATTTACTATTAAAGCAACCAGATTAATGTGTAGATTCATTTGATACTTGTTATAAAATTGTAGGACATTGCAACAAATAATTATGATTAAATGTATGTAAGCTAAAATCACTTTTATTAGAACAATAGATACTCCAAACAAGAAGCTCAGGCCAGCCCCTTTGGACGTCCCCAAGGCTGAACCTGTTTAGCATATACAAAGAGACTAGTGACTCATCATGAATGAGTAAGTTCCCTCCCCCAAAAACTAGATAACACATTGCTGATCACACAGGAGCTCAGTTGCTGTTTGGTTTGAGACGATGATGGAGTTATTGCCAGATCAGTTCCTGTATTTATTTGCTGAGAGAGAGAGATATTAAGAGGAGGATGCATTGAAATATATGGTAATTGTATCGCTGGCCTGTAACTGTATGTAACTGTAAATGTATGTAACTGTATGTAACTGTATGTTTTAACTGCTTACTGTGTGAGTGTAACCATGTAACTATAGGTATACTGTACTTTGTAATATATTGAATCCATATCCTTTTAATAACAAATATATACATCAATGAGCTTTGGAACTCAGATAATGTGTGGGTGTATTATTTTCTCTTATGGGATGCAGTATTTTGCGATGTACAGCGCACATTCATGGCAAATGGTAATAAGATGTGCAGGCATTTACAATATATATTAGAGCGGGCATTTTAAATATTTGTGAGGAAACAATTTGGCATTCACAGAAACAATGTCTTAAAATGTTCCTAGTACAGGGGTGGACAAACTTTTGGATTCAGTGATCTACTTTGAAAGCTGAAAAGCTTTTGTGATCTACCTACGTGGGATAATTGCGTGCGTTACAGGCGGGCGCCCAAAGAGGGGTGTGGCATACCATAAAGGGCATGGTATAACAAAAAAAGGGGCGTATCCTTGCTGCACAGGGTGTAATGACTGTCTTGCACGAAATCACACATTGGCCCCCACAGGTAAAAACCTCAAACACATATGCCCCACAGTGCCAGATACACATATGCCCCCAGTGCCAGATATGCCCCCAGTGACACATATGCCCCCACAGTGCCACATATGCCCCCACAGTGCCATGTGCCCACAGTGCCAGATATGCCCCCACAGTGCCATGTGCCCACAGTGCCAGATATGCCCCCACAATGCCACATATGCCCCCACAGTAACGTGCCCACAGCGCCAGATATGCCCCCATAGTGCCATGCCCCCACAGTGCCACATATGCCCCCACAGTGCCACATATGCCCCCACAGTGCCATGTGCCCACAGTGCCAGATATGCCTCACAGTGCCACATATGCCGCCATAGTGCCACATATGCCCCCACAGTGCCACATATGCCCCTACAGTGCCATGTGCCCACAGTGCCACATATACCCCCAGAGTGCCACATATGCCCCCACAGTGCCATGTGCCCACAGTGCCAGATATACTTACTTTAGCTGTCTGGATCCCTGTTGGCTGGCTGGCTGTCTCTCCGCTGGCTGTCTCGCTGTCTCCCCACTGGCTGGATCCTGCTCCCGTGCCTGCTCCCGCTTCCTGCCGCTGCTGCTGTCCTGCTGCCGCCGGCGCTGACTGGATCAAACCAGATCCAGCAGGCGCAGAGGCTCCTCACATCGCGTTCCCAATCGTGCATTGCGTGGGTGTGCGGCTGACGTCATGACATCACGCACGCTCCGGACTCAGGCGGCAAGTCACACTTGGATCGCGATCTACCAGCGAGAGCTCCGTGATCTACTGGTAGATCGCGATCGACGTTTTGGCCGCCTCTGTCCTAGTGCATAATATAAATGTAAGTAAAAAAAAAATCAGACTGGACCTCTTCTAATGATGTCTCTACCACACACCTGCACTGTTCACATGTAGTTGATGTAAGTAGCTAGTATCTTTAGCTACCCAACAGGTAAACACTTAGAGGTCTATTTATCACCATTCGCATCTGATGATGCGGATGACAGGTGATAAACTGGACCAATCTCGCACTGCGATAATGGAGTACATCACAAGGATGTATCAATTATCGCATGCAGGGACAGAGTTTGCGGGCTAGCTCTGTCCCTGCGATGCCTCTCCGCAGCATCATCGGGGTATTTTTCGCAAAAAATACCCTGATGTCCTGCTGCACATGCACCTCCGCCCGTCGCTACCTGGTCCCCCCCCCCGTCGCTACTACCCCCACACCGCAACCCCCCAACCAGATTTTATACTTACCAGTCCAGGAGTTGGTGTCTGCTGCTCCGGGAAGGCTGCCAGGCGCCGGGTCCTTCTTCTGCGCTGTGACCCCCGGTACTGTAAAGTGCGCTGCTGCTTTGCAGCATCACTTTACTGCACCGGGGTCACAGTGCAGCATATGGAGGTTTTTGGCGCCCGCCTCCCTGGACTGGTAAGTATGGTATTTTTTTTTTTTATTACTTTTTATTTTTTACACTGTGATCAGCTTGTGTGTCCATCGGACACATAGAGCTGATCACTGGAGCCCGGTCCCCGCACAGCTTTTGCTGGGCAAAGGGTGTACATCGCAGTGCTGCCCTGTAAATTCACCAGCCTGATCTGGCTAAATTATCACAGGGCACACTGCGTTTTTTTTTCCCCAGTATTGTTTTAGTAAATTCGGCCACATTGCATTTCCCATTATAAGTATGGGGAATGCAGTGTGGCTTGCTTAAAAAATGACAATTCAAGGGTATGGACAGGGGTTAAAGTGAGCCGGAACGGGGCGGAACTGCGTTCCGTCAGTTCCCCTTGGAGACGGAACGCAGTTCCGACTCCTCCGGCTCACCTAACCCGATGGGTGCCTTGCGCAAAAGGAGATGCTGGGCGCCCGCTGAGATCGCCCGGCTCTCGCTCTCCACAGCGGAAGCCGGAGCTCACTACTGAGTGTGCGCTATGAGAGAGACGTCATGACGCCTCTCTCATAGTGCCGAGAAGCGGAAGCCGGGAGGACTGCTGTGGTCGTACGTGGGAGCGAGGCTTTGTAAGTCTGGTGTGTTTTTTGTTTTTTTTTAATATGCTTCAGTGTAAGAGGCGCTGGTACTGGGAGCACACAACAATGGGGCAAACTATGAGGGGGCAAACTAGACAGGGGCTAACTACTGGGGGCAAATTACTGGATGCAAACTAGACAGGGGCTAACTACTGGGGGCAAATTACTGGAGGCAAACTAGACGGCCTAACTACTGGGGGGCAAATTACTGGAGGCAAACTAGACAGGGGCTAACTACAAGGGGGCAAACTAGACAGGGGATAACTACTGGGGGCAAACCAGATGGGCTAACTAAAAGGGGGCAAGCTACAAGGGGGCAAACTACAGTGGGGCTGATAAAGCTAGATATTTATCTTATATAAAACCCTTTGTGAGGTCTAAGAACACTGTACGCTATTCACGTATGGAGTACCGTAAGGGTACGCTCGTTGCATAGCAATCGCTTAGCCGTAGTCGAGACGCTCAAGCGTCACGTTCGCTCACGGCCAAGAGATCACAGGCAGGCACGCTATTGGCTGCCGTCTAACGTAATGATTCGCTATAGCGTAGCGGACGCTCGGGACCACGAGGAGATCACCAGCGGCGCTGACGCTCACAATGTTGAACCTTTATATCTAAACCATAAACAGTATATTATGCAGTAAAACCTTAGTGTAGAAATAGGGTGTAGATGCAACCTAGTGTAACCTTATTAACTCAAATGCTGTTCGAGCGTCACCGACGCTCTGAGAATACTAAACACTATAAGAAATACACAGATACCTGGGCTTAGGGTCCAACGCCTAATAAATATATATTATGAATGATATACTTGCAAAAGAATTAACACAATACAAGTCATACACTACAATATAACATAGACTACCTAACCAGATAACTACACAGGAAATACAATACAATACTATTACGTTTAAGAGAGTACGAGAGAAAGAGAAGAAGAGAGAGAGAGAGAAATATGGCCCATAACATCAAGAAAGAACAATATGGTTGCGGAGAAAACTTACGCACAAAGGAAACGATCGCATGCGCCTCTGGACATCCAGCTCCCGATTTTCAGCAATGATAACCGTTGAAGAGTGAGAGCTGGATGTGATCGGCTTGTCTATTTATGCCCCACACACAATACAATTCAATGGTCCCTACAATCTCATTGTTCATTGGACACAGGAATTCCTCCTCGCATTATAACAAAAGGTCATAGGTTGATTCATACAGGTGGGCCGTGACTATTTCCAACAGCTCAGGTGGGAGGGAAACTGGGTTTCCCGCCGCATGGATAAGTAAGTGCAAATACAGTAAATGTTCATAAACTTCTTATGTCCATAACTATTCGCACGAGCGATTAATCCGCTTCAAACCAACACCGGAATATTGCTAATTAAATACTCTTCCGATGGGTACTACTAAACACCACTGTATTACTCCTGTCTGTCCCTTCGTATCAAACAAAGAGGGATTTCTCTGTTCATGAACATTCTACATTAACCAAACATTCAGAATCTATCAAAGGGACCATGATCTACAAAATACATTATATAGTTAAAATATGTAACGATTGAGTCGCACGCTACGATCACATAAACTCTACCGTAAATACACATACCGTGCGCCTGCGGGTGCCCGCGACTGTGAGTATGCGCACGCACGGAAGAGCGTACGCATGCGCAGTGCGGACGTGTATGAGGTGCAAATATGGCAGTGTGTATAGAGATATTTTTCTGACTTTGACAGTCCACCCTTTGGCAGTCAACAATAACTGCCACTTCCTAAAACATTTCAAAAGGAGAAAAATATATGTCAGGGGTTAATACATTTACATGGTTGGGTAGGGGAGGAGAGGAGAAGGTAGGAAAAAGGGTATGACCTAGTGAGATAGCAGAAGCATGTGTGTATGAATCCGTGCTTGGGGGTCATGTATCATCGTGCCGTACGTGTTTTAAATCAAGCTTCGAGGTATTGCGAAGTATACATTTGAATTCCTTCTTATCCCGTGGTACGGGTCTGTGGATGGGCTGTCAAACTTTACCGAGCTCTTTTCGACTGTGGTTGTAACAAAATGGGGGAGCACATTTTAGTTGATGATACATGAATGGGGGAGATATGTGATTGCTGATATCTGTGCCTGTATTCCCTATCGACTATGTGTGTCATTACCTGAGGGTTGTAGAAATGAAGAAAAGACATAATTACGGTAAATGCGGTGGTATTCTATGTCAGGTAAATGTACATTCGTCGATTGAGGTCTTGTTTGGTGTCTGTTGAATGCAGTCTTCTTTGTGCTTTTGCCCATAAGGTGCGAGCAAAAGCTTTGTCAATGTCCATAGATTTACAAAAGTGTTGGGCTAGCGTAATTTTAAAATTTCTAGGGAAACTGGGGATCTATGGCAAAGTTCATCAAAAATCTGTGTATCAGGTTGTCAAAACTTCTTCTTTAATCCATCTGTTGTCTGTATATCGGCTCATCAAATTCCTCGTCCAAGTGGGTCTTTTTACCTTGGAGAAAACGGAAAAACAGGTGAAAGAAACGGACCGTAGAAATCGCATTTTCATCACATCATTGTTTCTACATTTGGGTCATAAATCAAATCCATTGGAATTACAGTTTCCTCACTCCTTAAACTCATCACCCTGGTACTTCGTTTACACTTCGTTAAAGCCTGACCGCATCTAAATATCAAGCCAATCGTTATGATAACACCTAAGATACATAGGAGAAACTTCCCAACATCCATTATGACTCCTTGAGCCCAGTCTCCTAAACCAGAGAACCAATTTCGCGGGTTCAACCATGACACCCAACCAGTCAGCTCATTACCTACAGCAGCAAGAGTGAGATTGTGTCTCCTGCGAAATTCCCACTTCAGTTGGAGAATATCGTCCATCTTTTGGTCTATGACCTCGACCGGATCCTCGGTGCTATTCGTAATATATGTGCAACATTTCACGCCGTATTGTGTTGCCAGTGTGACACAATATCCGCCTGTCACTGCTGTGAGGTAATTAAGAACCATTCTATGCTGTACCAGTTCTGTTTTATAAGCTTGAAGTTCTCTTCCAGTATACCTAAACGTGTCATCATACATTTCAGTGATATTATCTAACAAATTTGCAAGCGCAGATATGCATTTATAATTCAACACTCCTCTGGTGGTGCGAGTGATGTCTAACGCGATTAGAAACTGAATCCCGGTGGATTCATGGATCATGTCAGAGGCCGGATGCTCTGTTCTTTCTATCAGGTGCCGTTTAACTACGTGCTCGTAATGGGTGTGAGTATAAGGAGTTTGGGCAACACGGTGTATGTCTTTCATTTTGTCATGTGATACAGTCATTACTTCAGGCAGTACTTTTCCAATATAACACAATCCTTCAGAGTTTGGGGCAAGCCACTTATACGCCTTTCTCCCGCATATGAAATATGCATCATCGGGGAGAACATATGGAACGGAGTAGGACATAACCATATTACACACCTTCCATGTGAAATCTCCTAACCCTAATTCTTCCATCTGCTTAGTACACGTATCAGGTTGTACGATATGTGCACAGTATCCTGGTGATACCTCTCCAACTCTCGTAATCCTATTTCCTAAGGTATACCTATATCGGAAAGATTTTCCTCTACTGGCTATGTGGCGTATAAGCTCTGTATCTGTAGGCATTCTATCTGCTCTATGCGAAAAGGTCATGGTTTGATTACTCCATGACACTTCCCAATTTCCCGGCTTTCGGGGATTGGAGATGTTAAAACATAATAGGGACCTATCCACATGGTATTGGTGGAGCTTCAAACTAGGAGGGCTGGAGATATTAAACCTCCTGTCCACCGGTCTCCCACCACTTAACTCAAGTACCTCCCCTAACGTTAAAGGAAATGGTACTAGCCCTGATTTGCTATGACCTTGAGGTACTTGAGAGCATACCCAACAATCTGTTTTATTTAACACACTACCCACTAAGGAGTGATAGTCACTCAATGGATGCCGGTCCATATGGATATTAAAACTGGATTGGCATTTCTTTATGCACCCATCCTCAATGACATTGTTACAGAGCCGACAGATACAGTTTTCTTCAGCTAACAATCCTTCACAATTCCTTCTATGGTCAATGCTATCGGATCGTTTTCTGATACTCGCCTTTACTTGTTGGTTAAGTTGTTCTTGGAAAACTACGCCTCCATCTTTATCATCAGAACCCATTCCAGAACCTCTCTCGACCTCCATGGTACTCTCGCCGGAACAGACTGCTCTGGTCAACATCATGGTCAACAGGAAAATCCGGATCACAGTCTCTTGGGGCAAGTCCATCTTGTAGGAGGAAACGAAGAAGAATGAGATGGGGGAAAAAATAATTTGAGGGAGAGGGGATGGGAAGTTGGAGAAAAACAATAAAAGGGAACAGGGGATCGACAACTGCTTTTGGTCTTGTGATTTTCAATGCTCAGGTGCCGCCTCAATCCTCCTGGAACAGACACTCCAGTGATACAACCTCTACCGTCTGTTCCTTATCACGGGACCTCTCTGGATCAGCAACCTTCTTACAGTGGGACGAATTAACCCAAGTCTCTCTCTCAGCAACCTTCAATGCTGTAGTGCTAGTCAATAAGACCTGGTATGGTCCTTCCCATCTGTCAATAAGGCAACCCGTTGATACGACCTCACCTATCCCTCCGCTAGGGGCCTTTGTTACTAATCTCGGGGGTGGAGCTGTGCCTACTGTGGTCTCTGCTATGGTGGCTGCTAGAGAGAGCGCTGAAATTGTTGCCGATTCGTCCTCTTGATCACACTCCTGAGGATAGTTCAAAACAGGGTACAACTTGCACGGGTTAATACTTGCATTGGTTAATTGGTTAACATTATCTTTAACATTTACACAGTTGCTAAGTGTTTGTTTGTTACACCTTAGTGCGTCATTCTCCGCAACCAATTTTTCTCCCGATATGTATGGTGGCGGTGGGGCCGTGGCTATCAGTTTCCTGATCGAGCCAGATCCCGCCGCCTGAGCCAATCCTCTCTGTATGTCACCCTCCTGTTGCCACAACTGCAAATAATCATAATGCTTGATTCGTCTCTTTGCTGATTTAATGAGACATATCCTTCTCCTTAAATTCGTTAACACTTCTGTGCTGAAGCTACCTACTCTTGGGAATTTCTCCCCGTCATGTACTGTCATTCTCTCCCATTCATCACATAAAGCTTCTGTGTGACTTCCGTACTTTTCACACATTACGTACCTTGCCGACCCGACTGGTCGGTTTATGGAATCAACCCGAACCGAGGTTGATCGCCCCCTTCCTGAACAACTGGCCCCCATAATTTGCAGGTGTTACGGACCCTTACAAAAAACCAAGATATTCACGATAGGTTGACGGTAAGGTTTACCGAGCACCTTACTCACTCTGCCCACGCCGACCAATACGACCTGATCACACCGATATGGTGCTGGCGTACTCGACCCAGGGCACCTATTAACCTTTGTTTACTGGAACATGTGAGGGATATCCGCAGAACACTTACTCTTTCCAGTAAAGGTGAGGTTGTTGGATAATTCCTGAGTGACCAGCGAACTTCCCTTTGTAAAAATAAAAAATTACACAAATCACGTCAGAATGTACAAATAGCGTTTATGACCTTCGTACACAAATAGTACCGGTCAGGTTTACTAATGCACACAATTACGTGCGGTACAATCGTTCAGCACATAAGCAACTAATCTTATGTACGGAGCGACCAGCGGAATCGAAAATTGCGGCTGCGAATTCCTTCAGCAAGAGCTTGTATGGCCTATATGGGTGTTGCACCAACCCTTTTTTTGGTGTTGTGCCTGTGGACTGTATAGCGGACTTCCTTGTCTGCTGTACCTAGACCTCCTGGTCTGTTATGACCTCCTGGTCTGCTACAGTATGACCTCCTGGTCTGCTATACTCTAATGCTCAAATTTTATGTTTAACCAAGGATGCCTCCCTAGCCACCGTGCATGTCACTTACACGTATGTACCTCACGAGAACTCGATGATTTCTTTTGGTTCAATCCTCAAAATTGTAAAAACACACTCACTCACCACATATACACTTTTGTTTCTATTTCTATTTCTGCGCAGAAATTTCTCTTTAGACCAGATGTGTTACAAATTAGGAGAAGGATCTGTTAATTTAAATTTCGAATTTAAAATAGATTTGCGCTACTTATCGCCTGTTGCGCTATTTATCGCCTGTTGCATTACTTAAAAATCAACACTATCGTGTGACTTGAGTTACGTGGGCGTACCCAGACGCTCCGTTGCGTAATTTACGCTGCGTGCGTCGGCCTTTGCGTACGCGAGTCTCTCCCTTTGTTAGAGACACGTGTACACCAGTCTTTGTCTACCGTAACACAACTAACACGTTTTATCAATGTAGATGATCCTCGATCATCTACCGCACACCACACCAATCTCTCCTTTTACCTTTAGGTAGAGCTGTGTGTATTTCTATACCTTAACTGTATTACCTTTTCTCTTTAACTATGAAATAGCGGCAAATCTCTCTTAGTACGTTTATCAATTATACAATGGCAAACAGGAGAGTGATATATGAAAATACACGAATGAAAAGAAATGCAGATATGCGTGCGTGTGTACGCAAGACAGAAATAAACAGTTTTAAAAAAGACACTATCGTTTTGTTCTTACCTCCGGTCCCGGATTCCTTCAGCACCCTTTACTAAGCGAAGCAGACGCTTATCCAAACAGCACTACGAGGAATATGACCTCCCGCCCTTTGCTGCTGGATAATGTCTGCTGAAATTACCTAGTGCAGATATGTGAAGGACGGGCGAGCCGCCAATTGATAAAGCTAGATATTTATCTTATATAAAACCCTTTGTGAGGTCTAAGAACACTGTACGCTATTCACGTGTGGAGTACCGTAAGGGTACGCTCGTTGCGTAGCAATCGCTTAGCCGTAGTCGAGACACTCAAGCGTCACGTTCGCTCATGGCCAAGAGATCACAGGCAGGCACGCTATTGGCTGCCGTCTAACGTAATGATTCGCTATAGCGTAGCGGACGCTCGGGACCACGAGGAGATCACCAGCGGCGCTGACGCTCACAATGTTGAACCTTTATATCTAAACCATAAACAGTATATTATGCAGTAAAACCTTAGTGTAGAAATAGGGTGTAGATGCAACCTAGTGTAACCTTATTAACTCAAATGCTGTTCGAGCGTCACCGACGCTCTGAGAATACTAAACACTATAAGAAATACACAGATACCTGGGCTTAGGGTCCAACGCCTAATAAATATATATTATGAATGATATACTTGCAAAAGAATTAACACAATACAAGTCATACACTACAATATAACATAGACTACCTAACCAGATAACTACACAGGAAATACAATACAATACTATTACGTTTAAGAGAGTACGAGAGAAAGAGAAGAAGAGAGAGAGAGAGAAATATGGCCCATAACATCAAGAAAGAACAATATGGTTGCGGAGAAAACTTACGCACAAAGGAAACGATCGCATGCGCCTCTGGACATCCAGCTCCCGATTTTCAGCAATGATAACCGTTGAAGAGTGAGAGCTGGATGTGATCGGCTTGTCTATTTATGCCCCACACACAATACAATTCAATGGTCCCTACAATCTCATTGTTCATTGGACACAGGAATTCCTCCTCGCATTATAACAAAAGGTCATAGGTTGATTCATACAGGTGGGCCGTGACTATTTCCAACAGCTCAGGTGGGAGGGAAACTGGGTTTCCCGCCGCATGGATAAGTAAGTGCAAATACAGTAAATGTTCATAAACTTCTTATGTCCATAACTATTCGCACGAGCGATTAATCCGCTTCAAACCAACACCGGAATATTGCTAATTAAATACTCTTCCGATGGGTACTAAACACCACTGTATTACTCCTGTCTGTCCCTTCGTATCAAACAAAGAGGGATTTCTCTGTACATGAACATTCTACATTAACCAAACTTTCAGAATCTATCAAAGGGACCATGATCTACAAAATACATTATATAGTTAAAATATGTAACGATTGAGTCGCACGCTACGATCACATAAACTCTACCGTAAATACACATACCGTGCGCCTGCGGGTGCCCGCGACTGTGAGTATGCGCACGCACGGGAGAGCGTACGCATGCGCAGTGCGGACGTGTATGAGGTGCAAATATGGCAGTGTGTATAGAGATATTTTTCTGACTTTGACAGGGCATTACTACTAGGGGCTAACTACAAGGGGGCAAAACTACTGGGGGCAAACTACAGGGGCTAAACTACTGGGATCTTTACTACAGGGGGCATTACTACTGGGAGCATTACTACAAGGGGGCAAACTACAAGGGGGTTAATCTACTGGGGTATAACTACAGGGGCATTACTACTGGGGGCTAAACTATAAGGGGAAACTACTGGGGGCATAACTACAGGGGGGCTAAACTACTGGGGACATTACTGACGGGGGCAAACTACATGGGGGCTAAACTACTGGGGCCATAACTGCAGGGGATAAACTACAGGGGGCATTACCCCTGGGGGCTAAACTACAGGGGGGGGGATAAATTACATGGGGCAAACTACATGAGGGCTAAACTACTGGGGGCATTACCACTGGGGGGGTAAACTACTGGGGCCATAACTGCAGGGGCATTACCACTGGGGGCATAACTACAGGGGCTAAACTACAGGGGGCATTACTAAAGGTGACATTACTACTGGGGGCAATACTACACAGGGGCATTACCATTAAGGGTATTACTAATGAGGGCGTTGTAAAGGGGGCACTTCATAAGGGGCATCCCTCCTGGGAACATAAGGGGCACTACTACTGGGGGCACTGCATAAGGGGCACCACTACTATGGGCTCTATATAAGGGGCACTACCACTGTGGGCACTACCAGTACAGTGGACATTGCATAAGGAGTACTACAACTGTGGGCATTGTATAAGGGGCGCTACTGCTGTGGGCATTATGTGTATTAGGGGTGCTTCTACTGTGGCCATTATTACTATTGTGTGACCACGCCCCTTTCTTGTTGAGACCACGCCCCCTTTTCCGGCGTGCGCACTATACCTTTATTACATGGGCGCTGGGTGGAGAGGGGGGAGTTTCACCACCTCACTAGGACCACTTTAAGCACTAGGTATGGAGCAGTTTTTCATGAAAAACATTTCAGGTGATACTAAAATAATGTTAATAAATAGGCCCCCTAGAAATTTGTTGTGATCTGCTCAGCCATGATGTTGGTTGGCTAAACTTTCCATCAGTTTGATATTTATTGAAACAGATCAGTCTGTCACTACATGCAATTATTGGCTGACTACAGCCAAACATTGTTCTCCTTATCTTCTCCTTTGTGTTCTTTTTGCAATCAGTAGCTGTGAGTTTTCCTAGGCTTGATGGCATTACCTTACAGGAATCGGTGAATTCACAGCTGGTCCTACCGATGTTTTAAAATAGCAATTATTTAAAAGGTAAACTCAACCTGATTATGCCTTTAAAATGATTTTCCCTTTAAAGCATCGGGTGACTCACCAGGCCCGATGTTTTGGAGATCCTCTGTTTCACAAATACTCCTTACACTAGCACTTTGGTAATATTCTGCAATATTACACAACAATGTGGTCTCCAGCTGGTATTAAACTTTAGAGGGTATGGAGGATAATTCTCCTGTACATAACGTATTTAAAATCTACAAAGAAATATATTTGTCTGTCCAGAATAGTTTTCACCATACTTACTGCTCTGTAGCTACAGGGGGATGCGGTTATGTGGCTGGTGGGCGGGAGACCGATGGTCACTATACCGACGCCAGAATCCCACTCGGTGGAAAGCCAGACAGTTGGCATGTGAACTGACAAGGACTATTCCCACTCATGAGTGTCCACGACACCCATAGGGGTATATGCAATTCACGTCGAATCGCGGCAAATTATCGCCGTTTTTTAATTCGACAGGTGAATTCCGGCAGGTGGCTGCCGGAATTCACCATATTCAATGAAAAACGGATTCGACATTCCCGCGGGCGAAAAACGGCCGGTTTGCCGGATTTTGCAGCGAATTAAAAAAACGGGAAAAACCCGGAAAAAAATGGCGTGGGGTCCCCCCTCCAAAGCATAACCAGCCTCGGGCTCTTCGAGCTGGTCCTGGTTCTAAAAATGCGGGGACAAAATTGACATGGGATCCCCCGTATTTTTAAAACCAGCACCGGGCTCTGCGCCTGATGCTGGTGCAAAAAATACGGGGGACAAAAAGAGTAGGGGTCCCCCGTATTTTATACACCAGCATCGGGCTCCACTAGCTGGACAGATAATGCCACAGCCGGGGGTCACTTTTATACAGCGCCCTGCGGCCGTGGCATTAAATATCCAACTAGTCACCCCTGGCCGGGGTACCCTGGGGGAGTGGGGACCCCTTCTATCAAGGGGTCCCCCCCCAGCCACCCAAGGGCCAGGGGTGAAGCCCGAGGCTGTCCCCCCCATTCCAAGGGCTGCAGATGGGAGGCTGATAGCCTTGAGTAAAATGACAGAATATAGTTTTTTCCAGTAGTACTACAAGTCCCAGCAAGCCTCCCCCGCAAGCTGGTACTTGGAGAACCACAAGTACCAGCATGCGGGAGAAAAACGGGCCCGCTGGTACCTGTAGTACTACTGGGAAAAAAATACCCAAATAAAAACAGGAGACACACACCTTGACAAGTACAACTTTATTACACACTGCCGACACACACATACCTATGTTGACACGCCGACTGCCACAGTCTCCGACGATCCGAGGTACCTGTGAAAAAAATTAGACTCACCTCAATCCAGTGTCCGGGAGATAATCCACGTACTTGTTAAAAAAAAAACACGAACACCCGTACCATGCCGGACTGAAAGGGGTCCCATGTTTACACATCAGACCCCTTTCCCCGAATGCCGGGACACCACGTGACTCCTGTCACTGAGGTCCCTTCAGCCAATCAGGAAGCACTACTTCCGTGGCGCTCACCTGATTGGCTGTGCGCGTGTGACCTCAGACAGCGCATCGCAAAGCCTCTCCATTACTTTCAATGGTGGGAACTTTGCCGTCAGCGGTGGGGTTACCCGTGGTCAGCCGCTGACCGGCGGGTGACCCCACCGCTAGCCGCAAAGTTCCCACCATTGAATATAATGGAGAGGCTTTGCGATGCGCTGTCAGCTCAGACGCGCACAGAGCCAATCAGCAGAGTGCAAGGACGTTGCGCTCGCTGATTGGCTTACGAGACCTTTCAGTGACAGCTGTCACGGGGGGGTCTCTCTGCATTCGTGGAAAGGGGTCCCATGTGTCAACATGGGACCCCTTTCAGTCCGTGTGGTACGGGTGTCCGGTTTGTTTTTTTGACAAGTTCGTGGATTTACCTCTGGACCATGGATGAGGTGAGTGTATTTATCTTTTCTTTTCAGGTACCCCTGGATTCTACTTGGAGAAGAGGACCGATGTCGGCGTGTGAACATAGGTAAGTATGTGTGTGTCGACGTATGAAATAAAGTTTTACTTTCACGGTGTCGGTCTCCTGTTTTTATTTGGGTATTTTTTTTCCAGTAGAACTACAGGTACCAGTGGGCCCGTTTTTCTCCCGCATGCTGGTACTTGTGGTTCTCCAAGTACCAGCTTGCGGGGGAGGTTTGCTGGGACTTGTAGTACTACTGGAAAAAACAATATTCTGTCATTTTTCTCAAGGCTATCAGCCTCCCATCCGCAGCCCTTGGATGGGGGGGACAGCCTCGGGCTTCACCCCTGGCCCTTGGTTGGCTGGGGGGGGGGACCCCTTGATTGAAGGGGTCCCCACTCCCCCAGGGTACCCCGGCCAGGGGTGACTAGTTGGATATTTAATGCCACGGCCGCAAGGCACTGTATAAAAGTGACCCCCGGCTGTGGCATTATCTGTCCAGCTAGTGGAGCCCGATGCTGGTGTAAAAAATATGGGGGACCCCTACTCTTTTTGTCCCCCGTATTTTTTGCACCAGCACCAGGCGCAGAGCCCGATGCTGGTTTTAAAATACGGGGGAACCCCTGTCAATTTTTTCCCCGCATTTTTAGAACCAGGACCAGCTCGAAGAGCCCGAGGCTGGTTATGCTTTGGAGGGGGGACCCCACGCCATTTTTTTTCAGGGATTTTACCATTCCATCCAAAAAAAAATAAAAAAAAAATATTATTTTTAAAAATATATAAATAATACTTGTGCCTCCAAAAAAGACAAACCAAGTACCTGATCCCTTCTAATATAAATAGATATGATATTACCAAGAAAAAAAAACACAAAAAAAACATGTTTTAAATTTTTTTTATTAGTTTCACCCACCAAAGTGTGGCGGATTGAAAATGACGAATTTACTGTCTAAAAGCACTGTTGTCGAATTTCCAAACTTCCATTGAATAGACTTTGGTCGAATTGCAGCATGTGTATCATTGCAAAAAAGTCGAATTTGTCAAAAGTCGAATTTCAAAAAGTCGAATTTTGAAAGTCCGTTTTTTTGTCGGAAAGTACTGAATTACATTGTCGATTATTATTTTTTTTTGCGAAAAATTCCCGAAATTCGACAATTTCGGGAATTCGACCGCAATTGCATATACCCCATAGAGTAGGAATAGAACCTGTGGTGGGCACAGTGAGCCACTGAGCCGGCTGCATGGCGTGTGGAGCGAGCCCGCAAGGGGCTTCGTTGCACTCGCCCCCCCCGCCCAAGCTGGCAATCTAAACACTGGGATCCCAGCGTCGGTATGGTGACCGGTGGCCAGTCATAACCGACCCGCTACAGGCGGCCACTGTGTTGGGCTGGACCGGGTGAAATGTGTCATTAGGCCCCAGCAACCAACGCACAATTACACAGAAGGGAGTGGAGCCACTAAGTAATGGGAGAGATGTAGGAGGGTCCCCCGGGAGTCCAAGGGATCCCCCAATATTTGTGAGTCTCTAGGCCAGAGGTTCTCAAACTCGGTCCTCGGGGGCCCACACAGTGCAGGTCTCCTCACAGAATCGCAAGTGAAATAATTAGCTCCACCTGTGGACCTTTTAAAATGTGTCAGTGAGTAATTAATACACCTGTGCACCTGCTGGGTTACCTGCAAAACATGCACTGTGTGGGCTCCCGAGGACCGAGTTTGAGAACCTCTGCTCTAGGCGATCTTGAAGAACAGGCATGTATGGCTGCTAAATATACCATTTATTTGAGTTGCACAGACAAATAACATTAAAATATATGCAACTTATCATGAGAAGGAATTGTTACTGTAAAAGAGCGCAGTCTGGTTACCAGTACAGATTGAAATGCAAGTATTGCCAGTTGCAACAGTATGCACTAATATAATGGCACAAAGATGATCAAAGGCAGCCTAACACTGAGCCATTCACGATCTAGCTAGGCAGACCGGCAAACAGCAGAAAACTCTGAGCAGCAAAAATAAAATCACGTTTGAGTTTCCTATTGAGAAGCTATGTCCAGAAATAACACACAGACTGACATTGGTCTACCGCATGCTGGGTGTGGGCAGCCATCCAAAAGCCGCTATTTTCTTATCTTCAGCATGTAAAACCCAGATAAAAACTATAAAGTCGAAGCCAGAGCATCTAGTTATTAGTCCCTTACACTATCATAGTGTCCTGTGTCATGTGATGCCGTTTTCAGGGTAAATTCTTGGTCTGGTGAAGCTTGGCTGTTCTCTAAGTGTTATAATAGTACAATGCAAAATAACACAGTGTTCTGAGTAAACAGTTATGGCGAGAAAACAACAAAGGGGTGCTATAGTAGTTACATATATTTACTATTAGGAGCCTGAAGAAGAGTTGAGCGTCAAGTGTTAGTAGATGCTGCCATTGATGGAAGTGAAGGCGTATGGCCCAGATTTATCAAGCCTTGGAGAGTGATAAATAGTACAGTGATAATGTACCGACCAATCAGCTCCCAACTGTCATTTTTTAAACTTAGCCTGTGACATGTCAGTACGGTGCTGATTAGCTGGTACTTTATCACCATGCTATTTATCACTCTCCAAGGCTTGATAAATGGGGGCCTAAGTATGGGCTCATATGCAGAGTTTTACACATCTTTGCGGTCTACTCGCCCATAACCGTGCACTTAGTTTACCTATACTTTGCCTATACTGCAAAGGATATTTCTGAAAACATTGTATTTAAGTTTCCACCAAACTGTGTATAGCCTACAGTTCCAGGCTTTGAGATAGAGCCCTCCGTAAAGGGGTAGGGAGGGAGGGATAGAAGGAGCCAGTTGTTGGGGAGGTGGGTTAGGATAGAGCCCGCTGTGGGGGGGTAGGAACTTTGTTGTGTCCACATCCCAGCAAGATATATGTGTCTGCAGTGCAGACTAGCAGTAAGAGCTGGAGGGAGGGAGGGAGGAAGGGAGCTGGAAGCTAGCTAGGCAGGATGAAACTACTGCAGCCATGGGGCTGGCAAGATGTGCCACAATACAACACACCTTACACCATAAAAACCAGAGGGTAACTGGCGGGGAATAGAGGGAGCAGTCCGTGTGTGTGGGTGGGGAAGGGGGGGGGGGGGGAGGTTTTAGCGGCGGTGGCCAGTCTGAGGGGACTTGGAATATGTTGGTCCCTCTATTAATATATATATATATATATATATATATATGTATATATATATTATAAAGTGGAATCTGGATATATGTATAGAAATAAGCTAAATAGGATATATTTGTACTTATTTTAGCTGGTGCAAGGCAAAACTTCTGCCTACTGCCCCCACTAACAGCATCAATTACCCACTATTCCAATCAGTAAGGTGACAGTGCATAGGCGGCGTCTTATACGTTTCTAGCCATCTCACTGCACCGAGTACAACAAAGATGTATCTCTCAAAGACATCCTTAATTATTTGATGGGTACACTCAGTGGTACACCCTTCTTAGATCCTGGGACCTTACCCAGCTGCCTATCTCTTTCTGTTTCACTCTGTCTCTCATACATACATACATACATACATACATACATAAATACATATCCATACACTGCCTCTCCCATACATACATTAATACTGTGTCATTCTCATTCTCACTCTCTTTTACACATATCCTTTTATTTCTGCCACACACACATCTCGCTTTCTATTTCATTTTGTCTCATACATACATGGCTGTTTCTAGCCAATTTGGCTCCCAGTGCAAGATTAAAAAAAATGTGTCTCCCCCCATTGACATAAAAAAAATGCGCCCCCCCCATGATATTAAAGCTCCCGACAAGGGGGTGTGGCCTCATTAAAATGAGCATGGCCTCGTCTGAAAAGACTGCCTTACACCCCAGTTTTTGACCCTGCACCAGCAGGTCACGGCCACCACAGGTAAAAAAACTTAAAAATTCTACAATATTAAGCCCCACACAGTAATGCCCCCTGCACCATATTATGCCACAAACCACAATGCCCTTCAAACATTAAATCCCCATTTTACACATTACGGCAGGCAAGAGTCCCCACTTTACACATTACGGCAGGCAGAGTCCCCATTTTACACATTACGGCAGGTAGAGTCCCCCATTTTACACATTACGACAGGCAAGTCCCCGTTTTATACATTACGGCAGGCAAGAGTCCCCATTTTACACATTACGGCAGGCAAGAGTCCCCATTTTACACATTACGGCAGGCAGAGTCCCCATTTTATACATTACGGCAGGCAAGTCCCTGTTTTATACATTACGGCAGGCAAGAGTCCCCATTTTACACATTATGGCAGGCAAGAGTCCCCATTTTACACATTATGGCAGGCAGAGTCCCCATTTTACACATTATGGCAGGCAGAGTCCCCATTTTACACATTACAGCAGGCAAGTGTTCCCATTTTACACATTACGGCAGGCGGAGTCCCCATTTTACACATTACGGCAGGCGAGTCCCGTTTTACACATTATGGCAGGAAAGAGTCCCCATTTTACACATTACGGCAGGCAAGAGTCCCCATTTTACACATTACAGCAGGCAAGAGTCCCCATTTTACACATTACGGCAGGCAGAGTCCCCATTTTACACATTACGGCAGGAAAGTGTCCCCATTTTACACATTACGGCATGCAAGTCTCCGTTTTATACTTTACGGCAGGCAAGAGTCCCCATTTTACACATTACGGCAGGCAGAGTCCCCATTTTACACATTACGGCAGGCAAGTGTCCCCATTTTTCACATTACGGCAGGCGAGTCCCCGTTTTACACATTACGGCAGGCAAGAGTCCCCAGTTTACACATTACGGCAGAGCCACCAAGAGCCGCAGTGGGCGCCCTGTGAAAATGTACGCCTCGCCCGCTGCAAGAAACGGCTCTGCTCATATATACTGTAGATACATAAATACTTAGAAAAAAATTATAATATTAATAAACCTTTCCACTCAGGCTGAAAGTGGCAGAGATGAAACTATAGCATGACTTTATTACATGCACATAAGTGATGAATAAAGTAACTGCACTTATCCACTGATCACTCCTGTGTCTGGTTATTACTCCAGCCTGACGCTGCACCGATGTCTCTGGTGTGCCCCTCAGACACACCTGCGGCCTTCCCTCACTCTCCGCCCTGCTCTCCCTGACGGGCGACCCCCAGCAGGGCAAACGCAGGATTTTTCAGGGGCGTTCCATATACAGATGTAGCCACATTCATTGTGGCTTTGCTGCAGCAATACCTGCACACCTGGCACACTTGTGCGCTCTATACATTTTTAATGGGCGCAGGCGTGACCAAGATGCACTCGCACGCCGGGCATGCACACTGTCACAGCAAATGAGGCGCAGATGTGCCCAGACGAAGCCACGATAAACGTTGCTACATCAGTATATATTTATATACCAAGAATGTCTGGCACTCACCCCAATAATGTCACATACCTGCATATACACACACACAATTACACACACATCTACACATATATATTTGTCACACAGACATTGCATACATACACACAGCATACTTACAAAACACACACAGGGCATACACGTACACATAACATACATACATATACACATACAGCATTATAAACACAAACAAGGCATACACACACAAATGGCATGATATACACACACATATACACACACAGCATATTTATAAACACACATATGCTCATTCTCCCCATCTCCCCTCCCAGCTCCATAAACAAACAGTACAGGCTGCAGTGCACAGCACAGGCAAAGCCAGCTGCTAGCACTCCGTAAACCGGTCTCCCCCCTCCCGCTCCCGCACTTATGCTGGTCAACACAGACACGCGCGCACGTATGAGCCACTCATCCCGTCCGCAGTACTCCGCTCGGGTGGCGGAGCTTCGCAAAATGACGCGTTGGCGTCATGATGCAACCGTGTAATATCACGAAGCTCCACCCCCCGAGCGGAGTACTGCAGACGTGAGGAGGGGGAGCAGCTAATGTAGCCGGCAGGTGTTGCGGCGGGCGCCCCGTGCAATTGCACGGCTCGCCCGCCGCAAGAAACGGCATTGCATACATACACACATACATACTCTGCCTCTCTCATCCATCCATCCATCCACTGCATCTCTCATACATACAAACATCTATCCATCCATACACTGTGTCTCTCATTCATACATACATACATACATACTCTGTCTCTCATACATACTGTACATCCATCGCGTCTCTAATACATACAAACATACATCCATCCATCCATCCACTGCGTCTCTCATACATACATACATCCATACACTGCCTCTCATACATACACACACTGCCTCTCTTATACATATATCCATACACTGCCTCTCTCATACATACATACATACATACATACATACATACATACACTGCCCATCTCATACATCCATACACTGCCTCTCATACATACATCCATACATCCATACGCTGCCTCTCATACATACATACATACATACATACATACAGTAGATACATCCATACAGTATATACATCCATACACTGTCTCTCTCATACATACATACATACATACATACATACATACATACACTGCCTCTCTCATGCATACATCCATACACTGCCTCTCATACATACATACATACATACATACATACATACATACATACACTGCCTCTCATACATACATAAATACATACACACATACATACATACATACACTGCCTCTCATACATCCATACACTGCCTCTCATACATACATACAGTACATACATCCATACACTGTCTCTCTCATACATACATACATACACACACATATACACTGCCTCTCTCAAGCATACATCCATACACTGCCTCTCGTTCATACATACATACATACAGTACATACATCCATACACTGTCTCTCTCATACATACATACATACATACATACATACACTGCCTGTCTCATACATCCATACACTGCCTCTCATACATCCATCCATACGCTGCCTCTCGTACGTACGTACGTACGTACGTACGTACGTACAGTAGATACATCCATACAGTAGATACATCCATACACTGTATCTCTCATACATACATACATACATACACTGCCTCTCTCATGCATACATCCATACACTGCCTCTCATACATACATATATACATACACTGCCTCTCATACATACATAAATACATACACACATACATACACTGCCTCTCTCATGCATACATCCATACACTGCCTCTCATACATACATACATACATACATACATACAGTACATACATCCATACACTGTCTCTCTCATTCATACATACATACATACATACATACATACATACACTGCTGTCTCATACATCCATACACAGCCTCTCATACATCCATACATCCATACATTGCCTCTCATACATACATACAGTACATACATCCATACATACACTGTCTCTCTCATACATACATACATACATACACACATACATACATACATACATACACACACACATACATACATACATACATACACTGCCTCTCATACATCCATACACTGCCTCTCATACATACATACATACATACATACATACAGTACATACATCCATACACTGTCTCTCTCATACATACATACATACATACATACATACATACATACATACACTGCCTCTCATACATCCATACACTGCCTCTCATACATACATACATACATACATACATACAGTACATACATCCATACACTGTCTCTCTCATACATACATACATACATACATACATACACACACACACATACATACACTGCCTCTCTCAAGCATACATCCATACACTGCCTCTCATACATCCATACACTGCCTCTCATACATCCATACACTGCCTCTCATACATACATACATACATACATACATACATACAGTACATACATCCATACACTGTCTCTCTCATACATACATACATACATACATACATACATACATACATACATACATACACACATACATACACTGCCTCTCTCAAGCATACATCCATACACTGCCTCTCATACATAAATACATACATACAGTACATACATCCATACACTGTCTCTCTCATACATACATACATACACACACACACACACACACACACACACACACACATACATACACTGCCTCTCTCAAGCATACATCCATACACTGCCTCTCATACATCCATACACTGCCTCTCATACATCCATACACTGCCTCTCATACATACATACATACATACATACAGTACATACATCCATACACTGTCTCTCTCATGCATACATACATACATATATACATACATACATACATGCACACATACATACACTGCCTCTCTCAAGCATACATCCATACACTGCCTCTCATACATACATACATACATACAGTACATACATCCATACACTGTCTCTCTCATACATACATACACACATACATACACACATACATACACTGCCTCTCATACATCCATACACTGCCTCTCATACATCCATACACTGCCTCTCATACATCCATACACTGCCTCTCATACATACATACATACATACATACATTACATACATCCATACACTGTCTCTCTCATACATACATACATACATACATACATGCACACATACATACATACATACACTGCCTCTCTCAAGCATACATCCATACACTGCCACTCATACATACATACATACATACATACATACAGTACATACATCCATACACTGTCTCTCTCATTCATACATACATACATACATACATACATGCACACATACATACACTGCCTCTCTCAAGCATACATCCATACACTGCCTCTCATACATACATACATACATAAATCCAACTCCTCTCCTCCCCCAGCCAGTGCACATTTTGGCCACTACCACTTCCCTGGGATGTGACTCCAGGCAGCCACTATGCCGGGTGTCCCACCCTCACAACAAAGGGACAGCATATTACCGCTGGCCAGGATGACGTGGAGGGGTTACTGGTCCCCGCCGCTGCCCCCATCTCCTGGCTCATGGTGCCGCCCAGGTTAGCACTGCTGCTGGTGGGGAGCGGCTTGTGGCTGCTGCCTCTGATTAATTGCTGGCGCTTGTCCTTAATCCCCCCCTTCCCCCCGCCCCCCGAACCCACAGATATATTTTAAAAAAAGCAGTGCTGTGTTTGCGGGGGGAAAGTGGCGGCCGCTCATCCCTCATTTTAATGTTGTGCTGCTGATTAAGCGGCACCCTCCAGTGGCCGGCACTCTAGGTAGCTGCCTAAAGCTGCCTAATGGTAGTGCCGACCCTGATCCCAGAGTTCCACTGATTGACCGGAGTCACAGAAGGGGGCAGAGAGGCCATGCTTCTATGAATCAACTCCCCATACTACTGGAGTAGTCTTAGGGTAGATGCTAGAATCAAGTTGGAAGAAGGACCTCT
Source organism: Pseudophryne corroboree (assembly GCF_028390025.1). Taxonomy (NCBI): domain Eukaryota; kingdom Metazoa; phylum Chordata; class Amphibia; order Anura; family Myobatrachidae; genus Pseudophryne; species Pseudophryne corroboree. The sequence goes on along the minus strand of NC_086444.1, from coordinate 1,100,541,595 downwards.
GATGTCATGGGGAGGAGCCATGACACCAGAGTGTGGGGCTAGGCCACCAACTACTCCCTTTAGTAACCCGGTGGCAAGCGAAGCGAGCCATCAAGCCCTAAGCGTGGCGAGCAAAGCGAGCCCGCGAGGGTATATTTCGGGTAACCTGTTCGGGCATGGCTCCTCCCCTTGTGGTGTGACTCCACCCTCTGGTGACGTCAGAGGTCCCTTCCCCAACTTGGTTTTAGACCTATCCGTAGTCTTAGACTTCTCTACAGTATGCCCCTTCATGAATACAACAAAGCAGTGACAAGCCCTGTTTTCAGTTAAACTACACAACAGTCAGAGGTGACAATAATCAGTGGTCAATCTTATTGATACAGCCTATTGGAATGGTGGCCACAGTCAGATGTGAAAGTGGTAGGCGACACTGAAGGTCCCCAGGATCCTGGGTTTAATAGTAAACAGCAAGAACAGCGTTAATACTGGAACACAAGTGGTAATGTAGGTGTTAATAGCAGTGGTATCAAACAGTGGATAATAATATGTGGGTGTCTCACCTCAGGTGTACAGTATGCATTACTGTGACACTCTTACACAGTCGAGATGGCTGCAGTCTGCATAAGTGCAGTAGCACATCAGGTTGGAAGTAGCACCTCTCTGCAGACTCTGGGTCTTAGTGCCCGAAGTGTATGCAGCATAGGAGGCAGCGCAAAATACCGCTCTCCCAACAAATCTCAGGCCAAACATGTACAAAAGACCAAATAATAAAATATAAATAACACAGGTTAAAAAAAAACACCCAAAACATATAAAGGATCTGAGAGCAGAGAGAAGCCCACCGGGATAAATGATGTGAATATGGACACATACATTATCCTATATAATAAAAGGCTAACTGCCCCTCACCACTGTTATGTGCACCGGTGGCCACTGGAGGCCGCCACACAGACCAAATGAAAAATAAATCATACAGGGAGATGTTACAGCCTGCTGCTAATTATGTAGAAACACTGATCTGACTGTTTCACACTTGCTGAATATGGAGAGAGCGTGCTGGAGAGTAAGAGAGTGGGGGTAGGGGTAGGTTTTGGTGTGGCAGTGCCATTTATAACAACTTTTCATATTCAATATTGACTGGATTTTCTATCCTTTTGTTTGATTTCCACTTACGGTTACATTACGCTAACGCTGCTCCTCATCTCTGTGGTGCTGCTGGCAGCCACTGGAGGGAAAAGGAACACACACCCTATATACACTGCACCCCCCACTATATACTGCCCCTATATACACACTGCACCCTCATACCCCTCCATATAGTGCCCCTTATATACAGGGCACATCCCCCCTCCATATCCTCCTCCTGCCATATACCTCATACTCTTCACCCCCTCCTCCATATACTATACTGCAACCACAGGTTACTTGCCATCCTGAAACTCTGCAACAAGTACAGATGTAGCCACGTACATCGTGGCTACATCCGAACCTTCCCATGTCCTGCGATTGCATGAATGTGCGCGTCTTTGTGCGTTTGCGATGTGTAGAAGCAGTAACCAGGAAACAGATGTAGGAACCACAAGACGATCCCACAGCACTCAGAGTGGAGGCACCGGGGACACGCGTGGCCACTTACTACACTTACTGGAAAAGGAGAAGGTGAATCAGTCCGGCAGGAAAGAGTGAGACCCTGTGTGGGGTGAGCAGTGCGGTGACGGGGAGGAGGAGGGGTCGGTGCTGTGGTGGCAGATGATGCGGGTGAAGAGGCAGATAATCGTCTCAACTGCATTATATATACTGGGCGCTGGTGGAGGGGCGGGGTCCTGTGCTTTCCCCTCCCACACCCCGCAGAGGCCATGCCCAGACCCTTCTGGCCAGCTGCTGGTGGCTACTGGTGTCCTCTACCCCCAAACTGGGCAAGAGCTGTGCAGGTACTGGTGAGCTTACAAGTGCCAGTAGTGGTGTGTCACAACTGAGGGCCTGAGCTGACGGGAGGCAGCCTCAGTTGTAGGGGCTGAGATGTAACGGAACCTGGGAGGTTGTATCAGACCCCTAGACATGTAAGTAACATGTAGAATAACTGCCCGAAGGCGTGACCACGACAACCAGGATAAAAGTCAATGATGTTTATTATGACAAACTCCGTAACACAGCAGCAGTAAAAGGAAACATAAAAGTCAACAGAGGATAAATACAATTCCTGGGTACTACAGGGTGGCAAAGGCCACAGGCACTGGTAGTGTGAGACAGTTCTTATAATCTTCTAGTTGGAAAGTCCTTACCAGGCCTGGCTGTAGCAATGGAGAGAACCCAGGATCGTACCAGCTGATGTTCCAGGAAAGGCTGGGCTGCTGAAGGTAAAACGGCTGCTGTGGATACTGGCTGGAACCAGACTGTTGTTGGTACGGAGTGGATACTGTCTGGAACCAGTTAAATAATAAACGAACTTGAGAGCGATGAAATAATAATGAAGTTTGGAGTTTGAGAGCGGTGAAATAATAATACCGGTGGAGAGTGGTAAACTGCAGAAAAGGACACCGGCCCTTTAAGAGAAGCTATACACTGCTGGAAGCTGGGCTGGAAGCAGGTGATTGTTTGAGAGCGGTGAAATAATAATACCGGTGGAGAGTGGTAAACTGCAGAAAGGACACCGGCCCTTTAAGAGAAGTGGAACACTGCTGGAAGCTGGGCTGGAAGCAGGTGATTGTTGTAGCTGGAAACAGGTGAGTCCAGAATGGATCGGAGAGTCAGGCTACACCGCAGATGGAATGCTGGTGCGGGTCTCTATAGCAGAAGTCTGGAGACAGGAGCTGGAACCTGGAAGACAACCACAGGAGAGAGACAAACTGGAACTAGGTTAGACAACCAAAGCACTGACGTCTTCCTTGCTCAGGCACAGCATACTTATACCTGCAGCAAGGAAGGGGTTGGCTAGGCAATTATGCAAATCAACAATACAGACAGCAGATTGGTGGAAATAATCAGATGACAAAATCCAAGATGGCTGCGCCCATGCAGACACTTGGAGGGAAGTTTGGTTTGTAATCCATGTGAGAATTGAAACAGTAATGGCGACGCCGGCCACAGGAGACAGGAGACGCCAGACTGACAAGCGCACATTTAACCACGCGGGCACAGCGGAGGCCGCGGCTGATGAAATCACCACTCTGACATTCTGCATGTGGAAACTCAGGAACAGCGGGATCCGGTCCTGGAACGCTGAGCCAGCCTTAGGAGGCATCTGAAGGGTAAGTAATGGCGTCCAGATACCCGGATCGTGACAGCACCCCCCCCCTTTAGGAGTGGCCCCAGGACACTTCTTAGGCTTTAAAGGAAACTTTGCGTGGAAATTTCGGACCAAGGCAGGAGCATGGACGTCTGAGGCATTGGTCCAAGAGCGTTCTTCAGGACCATAGCCCTTCCAGTCAATGAGGTATTGTAACTGACCGTAACGGAAACGTGAGTCCAAAATCTTGGCCACCTCGTACTCGACTCCCCGTTGAGTCTGAACTTTGGGAGCTGGAGGAAGTGCGGAATGAAACCGATTCAGGATCAGCGGTTTCAACAAAGAAACATGAAATGTCCTGGGTATTTTCAAGAAGGATGGTAACTGTAACCTGTAGGCAACAGGATTGATGACTTGTTCAATCTTGAAGGGTCCGATGTAGCGAGGTGCAAATTTCATGCTGGGAACTCTCAACCTCAAATTCTTCGTGGACAGCCACACACGATCACCCACCTTGAGAGCAGGAACCGCTCTACGCTTCCTATCGGCAAACTTCTTATACCTGAATGAAGCTTTAAGCAGGGCTGCGCGGACGTTCCTCCAGTTATTTGAAAACTGACGCAAGGTGACATCCACTGCTGGGACAGAAGTTGCGGGAAGCGGTTGGAATTCTGGGACTTCTGGGACTTTAGGGTGGAATCCATAATTAATGAAGAATGGTGTAGAAGAAGATGAGGAATGGTATTGATTGTTGTGGCTGAACTCAGCCCAAGGAAGGAGTTGAACCCAGTCATCTTGAGAGGAAGACACATATATACGGAGGAAGGCCTCCAAGTCCTGATTCACCCTCTCGGTTTGACCATTGGTCTGAGGATGGTAAGCCGTGGAAAACTTTAACTTGACTTGGAGGGCTTGACACAAACTTCGCCAAAATTTGGCTACAAATTGTACTCCACGATCCGAGATGATCTCTTCAGGAAGACCGTGAAGTCGGAAGATCTCTTGTATAAACACTTGAGCCAACTTGGAAGCTGACGGAAGACCGGTGAGAGGGATGAAATGTGCCATCTTGGTGAACCGGTCAACTACCACCCAGATGGTATTAAACTTGTTGCAGATAGGTAGATCGGAAACAAAGTCCATCGACAAATGGGTCCAAGGTCGACGGGGAACAGATAATGGAACCAGTTGCCCCGCAGGCGACTGGCGGGAGACTGTGTTGGGCACACTTTGGGCAGGAGGCAATAAATTCCATAACGTCCTTCTTCAGAGTTGGCCACCAGTAGGACCTAGAAATAAATTCAAGGGTTTTCTGAATGCCTGTATGTCCAGCAAAACGGGAAGCATGGGCCCAATGCATGAGCTTCTTCCTTAGAACTGGCTTAACAAAACTTTTCCCTGGTGGAGGCGTAGAGTCCATCCCTACCGTGGAGAATGCCAACGGATTAATAATAGGATGCTTGTCTGCAGACTCGGACTCATTTTCTTGCTCCCATGAGCGGGAAAGGGCATCGGCCTTACGATTCTGAGAACCCGGACAGAACTGGAGTTTAAAGTCAAACCTAGAGAAGAAAAGTGCCCATCTGGCCTGACAAGGATTCAGACATTGTGCGCCTTTGAGATATAAAAGATTTTTGTGGTCGGTAAGTATGGTGATTGAGTTTGAAGCTCCCTCCAACAGGTATCTCCACTCCTCCAGAGCGAGCTTGATGGCTAGCAACTCCTGATCGCCAATGGCATAGTTGCGCTCAGCTGGGGAGAACTTCCGGGAGAAGAAACTGCAAGGATGTAGATGTCCATCTTTGGCCCTCTGGGATAACACTGCTCCTACTCCAACGGAGGAGGCATCTACCTCTAAGATAAAAGGAGAGTCGGTGTCGGGCTGTTTCAGAACTGGTGCAGAGATGAACCGTTGCTTCAGAAGGTGAAAGGCCTGTGTAGCTTCCTCGGACCACTTGGACGGATTAGCACCTTTCTTGGTTAATGCAGTGATAGGCGCCACGATGGTGGAAAAGTCTCGTATAAATTTTCTATAATAATTGGCGAACCCTAAGAACCTCTGGACCCCTTTGAGGCTTAAGGGTATAGGCCAATTCTGGATTGCTTGGAGTTTCTCAGGATCCATCTCTAGTCCGGAACCGGACACAATGTAACCTAGAAACGGAATGGTTTTAACTTCAAACACACACTTCTCCAATTTACAATAGAGGTGATTGACACGGAGACGGGAAAGAACCTCTTTTACCCAGAAACGATGATCTTCGAGATTATTAGCAAAGATGAGGATGTCGTCTAGATAAACCACGACATGGCGGTACAAGATGTCCCTGAAAATCTCATTCACGAAGTGCTGGAAGACTGCTGGAGCGTTGCTCAATCCGAAGGGCATGACGAGGTACTCATAATGTCCGTCACGGGTGTTAAAGGCGGTCTTCCACTCGTCACCCTCACGGATTCGGATGAGATTGTAGGCACCCCTCAAGTCCAGCTTTGTGAAAATAGTTGCACCACTAACTCAATTAAAGAGCTCGGTAATCAGGGGTAAAGGGTATCGGTTCTTGACGGTAATGTCGTTCAGACCTCTGTAGTCGATGCACGGACGCAGACCACCGTCTTTCTTCTTAACGAAGAAGAAGCCTGCGCCGGCTGGAGAAGAAGATGGTCGGATGAAACCCTTCGCCAGGTTCTCTTTGATGTACTCTTCCATGGAGTGTGTCTCAGGCAGAGACAACGGATAAGTTCGGCCTCGCGGTGGAACCTTCCCTGGAATGAGGTCGATTGGGCAGTCCAATTCTCTATGAGGAGGAAGGATATCAGCAGAGGCTTTACTGAACACGTCCGTGAAGTCTTGATATGGAGGAGGCGGAACATCAGATGACCTGGGGAAGGAAGAACAAACAGGAAGAACTTTGGCTAAACAAGTCTCAGCACAGGAGGGACCCCATGCCAGTATTTGCGTAGTCGTCCAGTCAATTGATGGGTTGTGGAGACGGAGCCATGGAAGGCCTAAAACCACTGGATGTGTGGCTCTTGGAATTACTAAAAAAGAAATATACTCAGAATGAAGAACTCCCACTCTCAGACGAACTGGAAGAGTCCTTAAGGAAATGACTGCGTCAAAAATCTTGCTGCCATCCACGGCAGTCAAAGAGATGGACGAGGACAGTCTCTCGGTGGGTAGGGACCACCGTTTAACATAAGCTTCGGTTATGAAATTCCCAGCTGCTCCGGAATCAAGGAGGGCAATGACGTTCCTGTAACGTTGAGCAATTTGGAGCGACACTGGGAGGTTACAGTCATGAGGAGATGGAGAGGAGATCATTACTCCTAGCCGGCCCTCTCCTTGGCGAGCTAGGATCTGGAGTTTCCCGGACGTTTGGGACAGGCATTGATAGTGTGCGACGGAGCTGCACAGTAGAGACAGAGAGACTCAGAGAGACGTCTTCGGCGCTCAGCGGGAGATAGACGGGAACGACTAATTTGCATAGGCTCATCCTTGGATGGAGATGGTTGACGAGGAGGAGGAGCAGAAGATTTAGGAGTAGATGATCTTCCTCGCTCGGTTGCTCTCTCTCTGAAACGTAGATCAACCTTCGTGCAAAGAGAAATTAGCTCATCCAACTTAGAGGGCAAGTCTCTGGTAGCTAACTCATCCTTGATGCGTTCTGATAAGCCATGCCAGAATGCAGCATACAGGGCCTCGTCGTTCCATGCCAGTTCGGATGCCAGGATTTTAAACTGTATAAGATACTGTCCCACAGTACGTGTTCCCTGGCGTAAACGGAGAATCTCAGATGAAGCAGATGTTATCCGGCCTGGCTCGTCGAAGATGCGCCTGAATGTAGCTACAAAGTCAGTATAGGAGGATAGCAGGGGATCAGACTTCTCCCATAAAGGTGATGCCCAGTCAAGGGCTGAGCCACTGAGAAGGGAGATGATATAGGCAATTTTGGTACGGTCACTGAAGAAATTGCCAGGTAGAAGCTCAAAGTGGATTTCACATTGATTGAGAAATCCCCTGCAGAACCTTGGAGATCCATCAAATTTTGCTGGCGTTGGAAGATGAAGATGTGGACTGGAAATGGGTAAGGTGGGTGGGGTTACAGCTGGTGTTACTGTAGTGGACGCACCGGACGTGCCAGGTCCACGGAGGGTCGTTTGAATCCCATCCAGCCGTGTAGAGAGATCCTGGAGACAGCGGATGATGTGGCCCTGTGCAGCCTCCTGATGTTCAAGTCGGGCTGCCAGTTCTTGCATCGGCCTGGCCGCTTGATCCTGGTCTCCGGCTGGATTCATTAGGTCAGTGCTTACTGTCACAACTGAGGGCCTGAGCTGACGGGAGGCAGCCTCAGTTGTAGGGGCTGAGATGTAACGGAACATGGGAGGTTGTATCAGACCCCTAGACATGTAAGTAACATGTAGAATAACTGCCCGAAGGCGTGACCACGACAACCAGGATAAAAGTCAATGATGTTTATTATGACAAACTCCGTAACACAGCAGCAGTAAAAGGAAACATAAAAGTCAACAGAGGATAAATACAATTCCTGGGTACTACAGGGTGGCAAGGGCCACAGGCACTGGTAGTGTGAGACAGTTCTTATAATCTTCTAGTTGGAAAGTCCTTACCAGGCCTGACTGTAGCAATGGAGAGAACCCAGGATCGTACCAGCTGATGTTCCAGGAAAGGCTGGGCTGCTGAAGGTAAAACGGCTGCTGTGGATACTGGCTGGAACCAGACTGTTGTTGGTACGGAGTGGATACTGTCTGGAACCAGTTAAATAATAAACGAACTTGAGAGCGATGAAATAATAATGAAGTTTGGAGTTTGAGAGCGGTGAAATAATAATACCGGTGGAGAGTGGTAAACTGCAGAAAAGGACACCGGCCCTTTAAGAGAAGCTATACACTGCTGGAAGCTGGGCTGGAAGCAGGTGATTGTTTGAGAGCGGTGAAATAATAATACCGGTGGAGAGTGGTAAACTGCAGAAAGGACACCGGCCCTTTAAGAGAAGTGGAACACTGCTGGAAGCTGGGCTGGAAGCAGGTGATTGTTGTAGCTGGAAACAGGTGAGTCCAGAATGGATCGGAGAGTCAGGCTACACCGCAGATGGAATGCTGGTGCGGGTCTCTATAGCAGAAGTCTGGAGACAGGAGCTGGAACCTGGAAGACAACCACAGGAGAGAGACAAACTGGAACTAGGTTAGACAACCAAAGCACTGACGCCTTCCTTGCTCAGGCACAGCATACTTATACCTGCAGCAAGGAAGGGGTTGGCTAGGCAATTATGCAAATCAACAATACAGACAGCAGATTGGTGGAAATAATCAGATGACAAAATCCAAGATGGCTGCGCCCATGCAGACACTTGGAGGGAAGTTTGGTTTGTAATCCATGTGAGAATTGAAACAGTAATGGCGACGCCGGCCACAGGAGACAGGAGACGCCAGACTGACAAGCGCACATTTAACCACGCGGGCACAGCGGAGGCCGCGGCTGATGAAATCACCACTCTGACATTCTGCATGTGGAAACTCAGGAACAGCGGGATCCGGTCCTGGAACGCTGAGCCAGCCTTAGGAGGCATCTGAAGGGTAAGTAATGGCGTCCAGATACCCGGATCGTGACATGGTGTATATAGTACAACATCATTATAGCCTGCCCATTACAGATATACAGTGTATATATATATATATAGCATACCTCCCAACTTTGTCCCGTTGGCAAGAGGGACACATGCGCGGTGAAGCCGCGCGCTCTCCCGTAAAGGGGGCATGGCCTATGGAAAAAGGGGGCGATCGCGAGCCACGCCCCCGTTTTCGTCACTGAGGGGGCATGCCCAGCGCTCTGTGAGCCGCTGGCATGCCCCCTCTCCCTCTGTCTGCACTGAAAAGACGCTGTGCGCATGCGCACAGCGTCTATTCACCGCTGCTCTGCTAAGCAGGGCAGCGAGAGACGGAGCCTCCCAACTGCCCCCCCACCGCGGGACACTGCGGCCCGCGGGTGGGACAGCGGGACAGTCCCCAAAAAACGGGACTATCCCGCGAAAATCGGGACAGTTGGGAGGTATGATATATGGCTAATGCTACACCCTCAGCATGACAGAGCCCCAGCAACCAGCAGCAGGACTCCCAGAAACCAGGCAGCCTCTGTGTGTGTGTAGCGACCTTCCCCCTATAATCCGGCCCTGGTGTAAATCATTTTGACGGGCTTTTAACTAGTGTAATATAAAGTGTATAAAAACAAAACTACTGGAAACATGCTTTATTTTGAAACTCTTTCACTTACGATAAGTAACTTTGCTGAATTTAGATCTACTAACTACTACAAATTCAAATATTTTGTTAAGAAAAATGTGTACAGTTTAGAACTGCGTACTGAATTCTTTATGACTAATAACATAGCAATTTGGTAGAGGACCACAATCTCTCCATGAAGAAGTTACTTGGGCCAATAAAACACTTAGGGGGGGTAAGTTACATAAGTCCTCTGCTTGGTGTGCTGGCAGGGTAAGGACTTCCCTGTTATCCTAATGGGACCCTTATTCGTTGACACTCAGTGGGAGAGACTGCAGCTGCTTCGGCCAAACTTTCAGGGCATACACTGACAGGTTTGTCCTTAACCAGAAATGTCAATTCCCTTTGCTAAAGTCCAATATGTGTTTATTAACTATCCAGAAAAAGTATATTTTGATTAATCCAAACTTGAGTTCAGGCATAGTGCTTGTTTTTTTTATTTATTTTTTGCAGTATAGCATTTAAAGGCAAGGGAGCTATAACGCTGTTGGTCATATTGAATGGCTAGCATTGTTGGCTAACTGATATATATGGGCGGGATGCGATTATGTGACCGACAGTAGGGAGGTCACAATAGCGACGCAGGAATCCCGCACACTTAATTGCTCGCCGGTTGGCATGCCGACCAACAGGGACTATTTTTACTCGTGGGTGACCACGACAACCCATATGGGAAACTGAAATCTCAAAGATGGCCACAAACAGCATGAGTATGCATGAAACCAAAGGGCATATTTAGTGGTTTAAGGGGGTCATTCCGAGTTGATCGCTAGCTGTCGTTGTTCGCAGCGCAGCGATCAGGCTAAAAATTGGCATTTCTGCGCATGCGTATGCACCGCAATGCGCACGTGCGATGTACGGGTACAAAGTCCTTTGTGGTTTTGCACAGGTTCTAGCGAAGCTTTCAGTCGCACAGCACAACACAGGAAGATTGACATGAAGTTGGCGTTTCTGGGTGTCAACCGACCGTTTTTAGGGAGTGCTTAGAAAAACACAGGCGTGTCGGGGAAAATGTAGGCGTGGCTGGGCGAACGCTGGGCGTGTGTGTGACGTCAAAAGCCGTCCCACCGTCGTTAGAATCAACGCACACGAAGAGTAACTAACTACAGGGCTGGTCTTGATTTGCACAAAAAGAATTTGCAGGCGCTCTGCTGCACAAGCGTTCGCACTTCTGCAAAGCGAAAATACACACCCCAGTGGGCGGCGGCAATGCGTTTGCACAGCTGCTAAAAACTGCTAGTGAGCGAGCAACTCGGAATGACCCCCTAAGTGTATGGTTTGCAACCCTCCATACATTGAATGCAGTTTTCAGAGTCAAACCACAAGATTTGCTGTTCTGTCGTTAAATGCTGAAAATTAACATCACATTTGATAGATGGCAGTTTGCAAATGCCTAAACTGCATGGCAAAACTGGATGAAAAATGAGCTTTTACTGATTATAATTAAAATCACACTACTACTTACTCAGCACCGGGCCTGATGTTCTAGGAGTGGCCCAATAAAATGATTGTGTCCCTGCCTAGAGATCAGAAGTCCAATGTTGAGTCCCACTCAGAGCCGGATTAAGGGGGGGGCCCAGGGGGTATGTACCCCGGGCCCCCCTTTCTAAAAGGGCCCCCCCGCCGCCAGCCACAGATCGGATCTCTGTTAGCGATCCGACCTGCAGCACTGGCCTCCCGGACCCCACGCGTCTCCCTGTCGGTTGCCCTGGCAACCTAACAGCGCTGGCGCTTCATGAAGTAAGGGACAGCTGAGCGGCGGCTCAGCTGTCCAATGGGTGAAGTAGTAGCAGCCTGCGGCTCAATCACTGGCTGGGCGCGCAGGCTGCACGGAAGATGTGTGAGCCAGAGGGGTTGCGTGGGGGAGCGAGCTGTAGCTGCTCTCCTGTCTCACCAGCAGCAGATCAAAAAGTAAGCTGGGTGTATTGTTTGTTGTTTTTTTTATTTACCTGCTGCTGTGTTAAATTGTAATTTTTTGCTTTGTGTTGTGTGTGTGTGTGTGTGTGTGTGTGTAATTGTGTGTGTGTGGGTAATGTGTGTGTGTATATAGGTGTATATGTGTGTGTATATATATATATATATGTGTATTTATGTGTGTGGGTGATGTGTGTGTGTGTATATATAGGTGTATATGTGTATATATATATATATATATATATATATATATATATGTGTGTGTGTGTGTGTGTGTGTATGTATGTATATATATATATATATATATATTTGATCTCCCTGCCTCTGTTAGGGGCCCCCTTGTTTGAAGCGCCCCGGGCCCCCCATAGCCTTAATCCGGCTCTGGTCCCACTGGGTCACTCCTGATACCCCTGGCCTGTTCGTACCAGGGTAAGTATCTACTTATGTGTTATGTCCCAATTATTAATATAATTAGAACTGGTAAACTATTTCAACCAGTGGCGGAACTAGTGAGTGGTAGGCTCAGATGCAACAATATGCTTTGGGCCTCCCAGCGGGCCGCATCCTTGAACCACAGATTAGAAACTCTTTGCGGGCAACGAGCTGGGAAGGGGGTGTGGCCTCACGGCACACAGGCTTTCAGTATTATTCTTGTACAATGCAAAATAGTCTTCAATCAAATCAGGGTCTTATTTTTGCATTGTACATGAATAATACTTATACCCTTTGTGGAGTGCTGTGTGTATGCAGGGAATGGGTCGGAATGCACAGCATGAGTGTGAATGAGGTGGGCTGAGATTCTGAAGGGTGTTTACTTGCCTTGGCCCACGCCAGAACTGCAGTTCATGGAGGTGTCTCTTCCTGTCCACCCCCGGTGGCCTGAGAGAGGCAGAGAGGAAGAGCCAGTGATTCAAAGAAATGAGATGGGGAGTGGTGAATGGGGGGGCCTCCTCCTCTCCTGGGGTAAAGCTAGCCTTTCTGGCAAAGTCTCATTATGGCAAACAACATCCTAGTGGATAGCAGTCACCCTTTACTGTCCTACATGAACACCATATAATATAGCCAGTATCAGTGACTGCAGTGTACTACAGACAGTATGCGGTCAGTATACCGCCCATCAGGATCCCGGAAGTCACAATACCAATGCTGGGATCCTGACTGGGGGACCATACCACAGTCAGTATACCAGCGAGGTAGGTGATTCCCCCTCTATGGGTGTCCACGACACCCATAGAGGGAGAATAAAACCTGTGTCCTTTGAGGAAGCCACTGAGTTTATCTAAAGGTGGAGAAACGTGTAAGGAGTCTGTTCCTAACCACCCTACCGGCTGACCACCACATGTTGTGCAGAAGGGAGAACTGATGGTAAATACTCCGGATAAGGCTACCACAAAAAGGTGAAGCACCAGGAGCCGGGAGACGCCGCAGATAATCCCCACATGTGAGTGGAAGATTTTGGAGACAACTCTCCTTCATACGTTTTCCTATTTTTTTCCTGGCCAGGAATACAGATATCCTCTCCCCTTTCTGTCTTGCCTTCCTAACAAAGGACTGATAAGAGGCTAAGGGGGACATTTACTAAGCAGTGATAAAAGTGGAGAAGTGAGCTAGTCGAGACCATGGCAACCAATCAGCATTGACGTAACATTTATCATTTGCATACTATAAACATATACAGAGCAGCTGATTGGGCAACTTCTCCACTGGCTCACTTCTCCACTTTTATCTCTGCCTAGTACATGTCCCCCTAAGAACGCCACAGAGTTGAGAATTAAATAAGACATATGAACAATACAGATTGCAACATTGACTGAGAACCCTGCAATCTGAATAACGGAGTTGAGATATTAATTACTATATCCACTAGGTATAGGTATATGACATTTTTTAAATCTTTTTAACTATTGATTGTGATTTCTTTATTTGTATTTATGTGTGATCATGCTGGCCGGTGTGTTATGAACTTACACTGTTATTTGTATTTTTTAATCTGAGAGTATTAAAAAATGCTACACACAGCATTAAAACTATTAGTTGAATCCCTTAAGGTATATTTACTAAGGTCCCGATTTTGACAGAGTTGATGTTTTTTCATCAAAGTGTCATCTCGGGAATTTACTAAACTCAAATCTCGGCAGTGATGAGGGCATTCGTATTTTTTTGGAAGGCAAACAAAAAAAATATGAATGAATACACCATCGGTCAAATACGCCTGTAATTTTATACAACTCGGTAATTTACTAAAAATTCGAATTCACAAACACTACTGGCAATAGCCAAACACTGCCGTGAAAAAATACAAATCGTAAAAAAAAGCAGTTTTAAAATAGACCTGCTTTTTTTTACCGTGTTCTGATAGGCATGCACGGATCAGTGAGATCCGTGTATGTTTATCAGTGGGAAGGGGTGTGAAAGAGTTAAAAATCAGGAAAAAAAATTGCGTGGGGTCCCCCCTCCTAAGCATAACCAGCATCTGGTTGTAAAAATACGGGGAAAAACTTGACTGGGGATCCCCCATATTTTAACAACCAGCACCGGGCTCTGCGCCTGGTCCTGGTGCAAAAAATACGGGGGTCAAAACACGTAGGGGTCCCCCGTATTTTTAACACCAGCACCGGGCTCCACTAGTCAGCGAGATAATGCCACAGCCGGGGGACCCTTTTATATAGGTCCCTGCGGCCCTGGCATTAAATCACCAACTAGTCACTCCTGGCCGGGGTACCCTGGAGGAGTGGGGACCCCTTAAATCAAGGGGTGTCCCCCCTCCAGCCACCCAAGGGCCAGGGGTGAAGCCCGAGGCTGTCCCCCCATCCAAAGGCGGCGGATGGGGAGCTGATAGCCTTCTGTGTAAAAATAAGAATATTGTTTTTTGTAGCAGTACTACAAGTCCCAGCAAGCCTCCCCCGCAAGCTGGTACTTGGAGAACCACAAGTACCAGCATGCGGGGGGAAACGGGCCCGCTGGTACCTGTAGTTCTACTACAAAGAAAATACCCAAATAAAAACAAAACACACACGCCGTGATAGTACAACTTTAAAACATACATGCACACCAACATACATACTTACCTATGTTGACACAAAGCTGTCGGTCCTCTTCTCCAGTAGAATCCAGGGGTACCTGTAAATAAAATTATACTCACAACAATCCAGTGTAGATCTGTCCTCTTCTGTTTGTAATCCACGTACTTGGCAAAATAAAAAAACTAAAAACCCGGACCACGCACTGAAAGGGGTCCATGTTTACACATGGGACCCCTTTCCCCCGACTGGCGGGACCCCCCGTGACTGGTGTCAAAGAGCTCAGTTAACCTTGCTGGTTCCAGGGAATAGCTGATGAGTACCAATTCCCTGGTGCAGTAACCATCATGGCTGTTGGTTCATGCAAAGGAGTTATATACAGCCTCCCAAGTTCCTGCTATCCTTGTCAGTCCAGCCTCAGGGTCCTGACTTGGATCTAAAACCCCAGACTGTAACAAAATGTTTTCCCCCTTCATAAATATTTAGTTAAAATCTTCTTTTATTTATCAAATGTAATCCATACATAGAAATTTAAAAAAGAAAGCTATTCTCTTTTGATCATAGTCATTAATGAATCAAGAGTGCTCGATTTAAATGTTCAGCCAATCACAGATAAGAGATGGCACCTGATAGCAAAGTCGGATTGGGAATCTAAAGTGACCCTGGAAAAAAATTCTGAAAGCGGTCCCATGTAGGTGGCACTCAGGTGAGTCCCAATTCAAATTTGGGCAGAGTTTGCATAAAATATTAGCTCTAGCCACAATATAATACAGAGAGCATTCACATGACTCCTATACAGCATAGACAGCTTTATCATGATTACATACAGTACAGAAGACAACCCCAACACCAAGCAGTACAGATAGAATCCAAGTGATCACCATACAATAAATGCAACATTCCAGTGACCACCATATGGTACACTGAACATGCCAGTAACTGCCATACAGTACATTTAGAATCCCAGGGACTGCCAGACAGTACAGACAGCATCCCACTAACTGCCATACAGTACAGACAGTATGCCAGTAATCACCATAAAGTACAGAGAGTATTCCAGTAACTGCCATACAGTACAGTTCATGAAGAAAGCATCATCAAAGTTTATTTATAAGGCTGCACAGATTTTACTATGGATGTAATTGCCATCCCGACATACAGGACCCCAGTGGTCAGAAGACCATTGCAGGAATCCCTGTCAGGATACTGACAATGGAATCCTGACTGCCGACATCCCAAACGTAAGTATCAGGGGAAGATAAGGGTTAGTCTGCGGTCAGGAGGGTTTTGGTTAGGCTGTAGGACAGGAGGGTTAGACTTAGGCTGCGGGAAGGGAGGGTTAGGAAAAGGCTGGGGGCGAGGTTAAGGGGAGGGGGAAGGTTCAAATACTTACCATAAAAGAGTTGGGATTATGGCCGTCAGGATGCCGGTGTCGGTCTTCTGATTGCCGGCATTCTATGCGCCGTGAACCCATACCCAACCTTTTGACAGTACCTCACAGTGTTACAGTTCATACATAGGACAAATGCAGACAACGTGATACATGGTGGTGCACACATGAGAGTAGGTATAGAGGGCAGTGCCCATGAGAGCTTACAGTCTAGAGGGTAGAGCAATACGAGACATTAGGAACACTGTTGGGGGGGGGGGCTGTGTTAAGTAAGGTGGAAATTATTAGTGATGAGCGGGTTCGGTTTCCGAGAAACCGAACCCCCCCCGAACTTCACCCTTTTTACACGGGTCCGAGCCATACTCGGATTCTCCCGTATGGCTCGGTTAACCCGAGCGCGCCCGAACGTCATCATCCCGCTGTCGGATTCTCGCGAGATTTGGATTCTATATAAGCAGCCGCGCGTCGCCGCCATTTTCACACGTGCATTGAGATTGATAGGGAGAGGATGTGGCTGGCGTCCTCTCCGTTTATATAGTTACACAGTTGATCTGATTGCTTAGCTTATTGTGGGGAGGATTGGGGAGCAGCTGTTAGGAGGAGTACAGTGCAGAGTTTTGCTAATAGTGACCACCAGTTTTTTATCCGTTCTCTGCCTGAAAAAAACGCTCCATACCATATCTGTGCTCAGTGTGCTGCATGATATATCTGTGCTGAGTGCTCACACTGCTTAATTGTGGGGACTGGGGAGCAGCTATAGCAGGAGTACAGTGCACAGTTTTGCTGACAGTGACCACCAGTATACGTTTGTCTGCCTGAAAAACACTCCTGTGGTGTCTTTTTTTTTTATACTATAAACGCAGTCTGCTGACAGTGTCCACCAGGTCCATTATACTGTATATACTAGCAGTACGGTAGGCCACTGCTCTACCTACCTCTGTGTCGTCACTCGTCGTCCATAAGTATACTATCCATCCATCTACATTGTATACCTGTGGTGTCTTTTTTTTTAAATACTATAAACGCAGTCTGCTGACAGTGTCCACCAGGTCCATTATACTGTATATAGCAGTACGGTAGGCCACTGCTGTACCTACCTCTGTGTCGTCACTCGTCGTCCATAAGTATACTAAGTATCCATCCATCTACATTGTATACCTGTGGTGTCTTTTTTTCATTATACTATAAACGCAGTCTGCTGACAGTATCCACCAGGTCCATTATACTGTATATAGCGGTACGGTAGGCCACTGCTGTACCTACCTCTGTGTCGTCACTCGTCGTCTATAAGTATACTAAGTATCCATCCCTCTACATTGTATACCTGTGGTGTCTTTTTTTCTTTATACTATAAACGCAGTCTGCTGACAGTGTCCACCAGGTCCATTATACTGTATATAGCAGTACGGTAGGCCACTGCTGTACCTACCTCTGTGTCGTCACTCGTCGTCCATAAGTATACTAAGTATCCATCCATCTACATTGTATACCTGTGGTTTCTTTTTTTCTTTATACTATAAACGCAGTCTGCTGACAGTGTCCACCAGGTCCATTATACTGTATATAGCAGTACGGTAGGCCACTGCTGTACCTACCTCTGTGTCGTCACTCATCGTCCATAAGTATACTAAGTATCCATCCATCTACATTGTATACCTGTGGTGTCTTTTTTTTTTTTATACTATAAACGCAGTCTGCTGACAGTGTCCACCAGGTCCATTATACTGTATATAGCAGTACGGTAGGCCACTGCTGTACCTACCTCTGTGTCGTCACTCGTCGTCCATAAGTATACTATCCATCCATCTACATTGTATACCTGTGGTGTCTTTTTTTCTTTATACTATAAACGCAGTCTGCTGACAGTGTCCACCAGGTCCATTATACTGTATATAGCAGTACGGTAGGCCACTGCTGTACCTACCTCTGTGTCGTCACTCATCGTCCATAAGTATACTAAGTATCCATCCATCTACATTGTATACCTGTGGTGTCTTTTTTTTTTTTATACTATAAACGCAGTCTGCTGACAGTGTCCACCAGGTCCATTATACTGTATATAGCAGTACGGTAGGCCACTGCTGTACCTACCTCTGTGTCGTCACTCGTCGTCCATAAGTATACTATCCATCCATCTACATTGTATACCTGTGGTGTCTTTTTTTCTTTATACTATAAACGCAGTCTGCTGACAGTGTCCACCAGGTCCATTATACTGTATATAGCAGTACGGTAGGCCACTGCTGTACCTACCTCTGTGTCGTCACTCGTTGTCCATAAGTATGCTAAGTATCCATCCATCTACATTGTATACCTGTGGTGTCTTTTTTTTTTATACTATAAACGCAGTCTGCTGACAGTGTCCACCAGGTCCATTATACTGTATATACTAGCAGTATGGTAGGCCACTGCTCTACCTACCTCTGAGTCGTCACTCGTCGTCCATAAGTATACTATCCATCCATCTACATTGTATACCTGTGGTGTCTTTTTTTCTTTATACTATAAACGCAGTCTGCTGACAGTGTCCACCAGGTCCATTATACTGTATATAGCAGTACGGTAGGCCACTGCTGTACCTACCTCTGTGTCGTCACTCATCGTCCATAAGTATACTAAGTATCCATCCATCTACATTGTATACCTGTGGTGTCTTTTTTTCTTTATACTTTAAACGCAGTCTGCTGACAGTGTCCACCAGGTCCATTATACTGTATATAGCGGTACGGTAGGCCACTGCTGTACCTACCTCTGTGTCGTCACTCGTCATCCATAAGTATACTAAGTATCCATCCATCTACATTGTATACCTGTGGTGTCTTTTTTTTTATACTATAAACGCAGTCTGCTGACAGTGTCCACCAGGTCCATTATACTGTATATACTAGCAGTACGGTAGGCCACTGCTGTACCTACCTCTGTGTCGTCACTCGTCGTCCATAAGTATACTATCCATCCATCTACATTGTATACCTGTGGTGTCTTTTTTTTTAAATACTATAAACGCAGTCTGCTGACAGTGTCCACCAGGTCCATTATACTGTATATAGCAGTACGGTAGGCCACTGCTGTACCTACCTCTGTGTCGTCACTCGTCGTCCATAAGTATACTAAGTATCCATCCATCTACATTGTATACCTGTGGTGTCTTTTTTTCTTTATACTATAAACGCAGTCTGCTGACAGTGTCCACCAGGTCCATTATACTGTATATAGCAGTACGGTAGGCCACTGCTGTACCTACCTCTGTGTCGTCACTCGTTGTCCATAAGTATACTAAGTATCCATCCATCTACATTGTATACCTGTGGTGTCTTTTTTTCTTTATACTATAAACGCAGTCTGCTGACAGTGTCCACCAGGTCCATTATACTGTATATAGCAGTACGGTAGGCCACTGCTGTACCTACCTCTGTGTCATCACTCGTCGTCCATAAGTATACTAAGTATCCATCCATCTACATTGTATACCTGTGGTGTCTTTTTTTTTATACTATAAACGCAGTCTGCTGACAGTGTCCACCAGGTCCATTATACTGTATATAGCAGTACGGTAGGCCACTGCTGTACCTACCTCTGTGTCGTCACTCGTCGTCCATAAGTATACTATCCATCCATCTACATTGTATACCTGTGGTGTCTTTTTTTCTTTATACTATAAACGCAGTCTGCTGACAGTGTCCACCAGGTCCATTATACTGTATATAGCAGTACGGTAGGCCACTGCTGTACCTACCTCTGTGTCGTCACTCGTCGTCCATAAGTATACTAAGTATCCATCCATCTACATTGTATACCTGTGGTGTCTTTTTTTTTATACTATAAACGCAGTCTGCTGACAGTGTCCACCAGGTCCATTATATTGTATATACTAGCAGTACGGTAGGCCACTGCTCTACCTACCTCTGTGTCGTCACTCGTCGTCCATAAGTATACTATCCATCCATCTACATTGTATACCTGTGGTGTCTTTTTTTTATACTATAAACGCAGTCTGCTGACAGTGTCCACCAGGTCCATTATACTGTATATAGCAGTACGGTAGGCCACTGCTGTACCTACCTCTGTGTCGTCACTCGTCGTCCATAAGTATACTATTATACTATCCATCCATCTACATTGTATACCTGTGGTGCCTTTTAGTTGTGCGCATTAAAATATGGAGAACAAAAATGTGGAGGTTAAAAAAATAGGGAAAGATCAAGATCCACTTCCACCTCGTGCTGAAGCTGCTGCCACTAGTCATGGCCGAGACGATGAAATGCCATCAACGTCGTCTGCCAAGGCCGATGCCCAATGTCATAGTACAGAGCATGTAAAATCCAAAACACAAAAGATCAGTAAAATGACCCAAAAATCAAAATTAAAAGCGTCTGAGGAGAAGCGTAAACTTGCCAATATGCCATTTACGACACGGAGTGGCAAGGAACGGCTGAGGCCCTGGCCTATGTTCATGGCTAGTGGTTCAGCTTCACATGAGGATGGAAGCACTCATCCTCTCGCTATAAAAAAGAAAAGACTTAAGCTGGCAAAAGCACAGCAAAGAACTGTGCGTTCTTCGAAATCACAAATCCCCAAGGAGAGTCCAATTGTGTCGGTTGCGATGCCTGACCTTCCCAACACTGGACGGGAAGAGCTTGCGCCTTTCACCATTTGCACGCCCCCTGCAAGTGCTGGAAGGAGCACCCGCAGTCCAGTTCCTGATAGTCAAATTGAAGATGTCAGTGTTGAAGTACACCAGGATGAGGATATGGGTGTTGCTGGCGCTGGGGAGGAAATTGACAAGGAGGATTCTGATGGTGAGGTGGTTTGTTTAAGTCAGGCACCTGGGGAGATGCCTGTTGTCCGTGGGAGGAATATGGCCATTGACATGACTGGTCAAAATACAAAAAAAATCAGCTCTTCGGTGTGGAATTATTTCAACACAAATGCGGACAACAGGTGTCAAGCCGTGTGTTGCCTTTGTCAAGCTGTAATAAGTAGGGGTAAGGACGTTAACCACCTCGGAACATCCTCCCTTATACGTCACCTGCAGCACATTCATCATAAGTCAGTGACAAGTTCAAAAACTTTGGGCGACAGCGGAAGCAGTCCACTGACCAGTAAATCCCTTCCTCTTGTAACCAAGCTCACGCAAACCACACCACCAACTCCCTCAGTGTCAATTTCCTCCTTACCCAGGAAAGCCAATAGTCCTGCAGGCCATGTCACTGGCAAGTCTGACGAGTCCTCTCCTGCCTGGGATTCCTCCGATGCATCCTTGAGTGTAACGCCTACTGCTGCTGGCGCTGCTGTTGTTGCTGCTGGGAGTCGATCGTCATCCCAGAGGGGAAGTCGGAAGACCACTTGTACTACTTCCAGTAAGCAATTGACTGTACAACAGTCCTTTGCGAGGAAGATGAAATATCACAGCAGTCATCCTGCTGCAAAGCGGATAACTGAGGCCTTGGCAGCCTGGGCGGTGAGAAACGTGGTTCCGGTATCCATCGTTAATTCAGAGCCAACTATAGACTTGATTGAGGTACTGTGTCCCCGGTACCAAATACCATCTAGGTTCCATTTCTCTAGGCAGGCGATACCGAAAATGTACACAGACCTCAGAAAAAGACTCACCAGTGTCCTAAAAAATGCAGTTGTACCCAATGTCCACTTAACCACGGACATGTGGACAAGTGGAGCAGGGCAGACTCAGGACTATATGACTGTGACAGCCCACTGGGTAGATTTATTGCCTCCCGCTGCAAGAACAGCAGCGGCGGCACCAGTAGCAGCATCTCGCAAACGCCAACTCGTTCCTAGGCAGGCTACGCTTTGTATCACCGCTTTCCAGAATACGCACACAGCTGAAAACCTCTTACGGCAACTGAGGAAGATCATCGCAGAATGGCTTACCCCAATTGGACTCTCCTGGGGATTTGTGACATCGGACAACGCCAGCAATATTGTGCGTGCATTACATCTGGGCAAATTCCAGCACGTCCCATGTTTTGCACATACCTTGAATTTGGTGGTGCAGAATTATTTAAAAAACGACAGGGGCGTGCAAGAGATGCTGTCGGTGGCCCGAAGAATTTCGGGCCACTTTCGGCGTTCAGGCACCGCGTACAGAAGACTGCAGCACCACCAAAAATACCTGAACCTGCCCTGCCATCATCTGAAGCAAGAGGTGGTAACGAGGTGGAATTCAATCCTCTATATGCTTCAGAGGATGGAGGAGCAGCAAAAGGCCATTCAAGCCTATACATCTGGCCACGATATAGGCAAAGGAGGTGGAATGCACCTGTCTCAAGCGCAGTGGAGAATGATTTCAACGTTGTGCAAGGTTCTGCAACCCTTTGAACTTGCCACACGTGAAGTCAGTTCAGACACTGCCAGCCTGAGTCAGGTCATTCCCCTCATCAGGCTTTTGCAGAAGAAGCTGGAGACATTGAAGGAGGAGCTAAAACAGAGCGATTCCGCTAGGCATGTGGGACTTGTGGATGGAGCCCTTCATTCGCTTAACCAGGATTCACGGGTGGTCAATCTGTTGAAATCAGAGAACTACATTTTGGCCACCGTGCTCGATCCTAGATTTAAAACCTACATTGTATCTCTCTTTCCAGCAGACACAAGTCTGCAGGGGTTCAAAGACCTGCTGGTGAGAAAATTGTCAAGTCAAGCGGAACGTGACCCGTCAACAGCTCCTCCTTCACATTCTCCTGCAACTGGGGGTGCGAGGAAAAGGCTAAGAATTCCGAGCCCACCCGCTGGCAGTGATGCAGGGCAGTCTGGAGCGAGTGCTGACATCTGGTCCGGACTGAAGGACCTGCCAACGATTACTGACATATCGTCTACTGTCACTGCATATGATTCTCTCACCATTGAAAGAATGGTGGAGGATTATATGAGTGACCGCATCCAAGTAGGCACGTCAGACAGTCCGTACGTATACTGGCAGGAAAAAGAGGCAATTTGGAGGCCCTTGCAGAAACTGGCTTTATTCTACCTAAGTTGCCCTCCCTCCAGTGTGTACTCCGAAAAAGTGTTTAGTGCAGCCGCTCACCTTGTCAGCAATCGGCGTACGAGGTTACTTCCAGAAAATGTGGAGAAGATGATGTTCATTAAAATGTATTATAATCAATTCCTCCGTGGAGACATTCACCAGCAGCAATTGCCTCCAGAAAGTACACGGGGACCTGAGATGGTGGATTCCAGTGGGGACGAATTAATAATCTGTGAGGAGGGGGACGTACACAGTGAAAGGGGTGATGAATCGGACGATGAGGAGGAGGTGGACATCTTGCCTCTGTAGAGCCAGTTTGTGCAAGGAGAGATTGATTGCTTCTTTTTTGGTGGGGGCCCAAACCAACCAGTCATTTCAGTCACTGTCGTGTGGCAGACCCTGTCACTGAAATGATGGGTTCGTTAAAGTGTGCATGTCCTGTTTATACAACATAAGGGTGGGTGGGAGGGCCCAAGGACAATTCCATCTTGCACCTCTTTTTTCTTTCATTTTTCTTTGCATCATGTGCTGTTTGGGGAGTATTTTTTTGAAGGGCCATCCTGCGTGACACTGCAGTGCCACTCCTAGATGGGCCAGGTGTTTGTGTCGGCCACTAGGGTCGCTTAGCTTAGTCACACAGCTACCTCATTGCGCCTCTTTTTTTCTTTGCGTCATGTGCTGTTTGGGGACTATTTTTTTGAAGGGCCATCCTGCGTGACACTGCAGTGCCACTCCTAGATGGGCCAGATGTTTGTGTCGGCCACTTGGGTCGCTTATCTTAGTCACACAGCTACCTCATTGCGCCTCTTTTTTTCTTTGCATCATGTGCTGTTTGGGGACAATTTTTTTGAAGGGCCATCTTGTCTGACACTGCAGTGCTACTCCTAGATGGGCCAGGTGTTTGTGTCGGCCACTTGGGTCGCTTAGCTTAGCCATCCAGCGACCTCTGTGCAAATTTTAGGACTAAAAATAATATTGTGAGATGTGAGGTGTTCAGAATAGACTGGAAATGAGTGGAAATTATAGTTATTGAGGTTAATAATACTATGGGATCAAAATGGCCCCCAAATTCTATGATTTAAGCTGTTTTTTAGCGTTTTTTGAAAAAAAACACCCGAATCCAAAACACACCCGAATCCGACAAAAAAATTTCGGTGAGGTTTTGCCAAAACGCGTCCGAACCCAAAACACGGCCGCGGAACCGAACCCAAAACCAAAACACAAAACCCGAAAAATTTCCGGTGCACATCACTAGAAATTATATGATGAGGAGTTATCATTTGACAGAATTCATTATAGAAGTGATAGTGTGTGCCACACTATGTGGTGGCATACCAATACAGCAACCATAATCAGTGCCATGACGGTACTCATCGGGCCACATGTCTCTATTTAATGGGGTTGAAAGTATGCACAGGGAAATTAGTGTGTGGTGTGGTGTAGATGTAAAAGTCATTGGGACTTGTGCAGGGTCCTGGGATGGGGGAGATGTGAATGGCAGCAAGGAAGAGGAGAGCGAGGAGGAGGAGCATAGAGGGATACATGAGGGTCAGTGGGTAGAAGAAGTGACAGAAGGATGGGCAGTGGATGGTGGTGGAAAGCACAGAGTACAGTAGTGTAAGGGTTACTGGGCAGGAATGAGAAAGTAAGGAGGTTAATTGCTGGGTAGACAGAAAATAACTGATAAATAACATTACTTTTAAGGCAATGAATGGTGGTGTAGGTCAGCTATAGCACCTTCATTCCTTAGAAGCAATAGGGTCCAGGGGTTGGGTATGCGTAACCGGTGATCAGGAGACTGCCGGTCAGCATACCTCCGCCGGGATCCGCATCCCATCTGGATGGGGGGCTTGTTGGACTGGTAATCCTTTTTTTTGTTACTGCTGCAGGGTGGATAATGGGAGGGAAGGGGTGAAGCATGGCCACTCGGGCACTGCAGTCATGTGTTATACAGACAGGCATTCTGCCTGTCATTTCAGCAGATCCTCTACACAGGCTCATGGCCAAATCAGAGCACTGTTATCCAGCCTACATCATCTCAGATCCCAGCGGAGGTATGCTGACCCCGCCGGTCACGCATACCCAACCCATCCAGATAGGATGCCTGGCTATGAAGCCAGACTCACCAGTGATCACCTTATTTTGTATTGCCTGCTCCTTGGGAGTAGCCCATCCATCCCATATCTTAAAAATACAAAAACAGTCTGGTGGTTTCTTAAATATGAATACATGGAATAATTGTATATATTTTGTACGTATTATTCTTTCTCTTTGATATTATTTACATTTATTATCCTTTATTTGTATAGCATCTACATTTTACACAGTGTTTTACAGAGAATCTTTAATCAACTCCTGCCCAAGATCTTAAATCTTTAATCCTGCCCAACTGGAGCTTACAGACCCTACAACACAATTACATGTTACAGTTATTTATTCCTATTTTCATCCCATTAACCTACCAGTATATATTAGACTGTGAGAGAAAACAAGAGCAACCAGAGGAAACCCACGAGGATAACAGAAGAGAATACTGAGGTAATTAATGCTCAAGAGGGGATGCGGTCAAGATCCCGCCGAACGGGATCCCGACCGGCACAATCACGACATATTCTCCCTCTGTGGGTGTCCACGACACCCATAGAGGGAGAATAAATTAGTGTGCCAAGCGTAGCGAGGCACCGTGCCCGCAAGGGGCTGCGTTGCACTCGCCCCCCTGTCGGGATTGTGCCGGTCGGGATCCCGGTGTCGGTATTCCGACCGCCGGGATCCCATCCGGCGGGATATCGTACTGATTCCCTCAAGAGCTGTGCTGAAATATAGCATTATAGGGACACTGTGGTGTGTGGTACAATAGATCTACATATCCTCCAGCTGGACCTTTTTAGTAGGTACAGTACCTTTTTTTTATGGTCTGTACCGATATTTGGCTCTCCTAACTTCCATTGAAAGTAAAGGAAAAGGGCTGTGGCCACGCCCCCTTTACACATTTGTACCTATTTTAATGTTTAAAATGTTGGAGGGTATGGATCTACAGTACATAAAATAGACAGTCAACAGGTCAAAACCATATGGTCGACATACAAAAGATCGACAGGGTCAAACAGTCGACCGAGAAAAGGTCGACTTTGTCTACGGTCAACAGGTACAAAAGGTTGACAGGGTTAAAAGGTTGACACAAAAATGACTGACCCTGAAAAAAGGTCAGCACAAGTTTATTTTTTGTCCAAACTTTTGTCCATTTCACAGTGAGTGACCACGATAAGTGAAAATGTAGACCTCACGGATAAGGTGCCTTCCTCCGCTACTGCTGCACTTGGTAAATGTAGCCTTATATCAGGCTAAAGATAAATATGTCTAAATATACGTAGAGGTTATAAATTTATATAATTGTATTTTGGTAATATGTGTATATATTAATGAAATCCATATGTGCAGTATTTATAATAAAGTGAGTATACAGTACTGAAATTCATATGTGGGAAATAGCATATATAACTGTTTGGATAAATAGTAGGGTAATGTGTACGTTTATTTGTGCCTGTATATGTATATATACCCATCAGAGCTGTGTTTGTAGATTAGTAAGAGGGGGCATGATAGCACGGTGATAGGTGAGGCTGGTATAATAATATGCTAATGTTAGTGGATGGGGATTTGGGAGTTTTGAGTGGCTGCCACTGCTGTGAGCGGAGGACCCGCGCGCCTGTAACTTATGGCCGTGCGCAAAACAAGGGGGAGCCACAAGCCGGTAACTTAGGGCCGTGTGCAAAACAAGAGGGAGCCACGAGCCGGTAACAGAGGGCCGAGTGCAGACAGGAGGGGGCCACGAGCCGGTAACAGTGGGCCGTGTGCAAGAGAGGGAGTCCGCGAGCGGGTAGCTAGGTGTATATATAAGGCGCTCCCCCTTTGAGTGCTGGCACCTGAGCCTCTGGCGCTGCTAAGAGCTGAGCGGCAACCAGAGAGCCTAGGGAGCGCAGCCGGAAAAGGGCAACGAAGGGAAGGAGAAGCGGAGTAGCGGAGGCCGCTAAAAAGGCTTACTCGCTTGTCACTCTGGCAGCGCCGGCAGAGCAGAGGTGTTGAGGTGCCCATCACTGAGAGGCATGAGCTGGTGGCGGCCCCGGGAGCGAGTAGTGAGGGGAAGCTGAGGTTGCCATAGAAACACCTGACAACAGCCAGAGATCCTCCTTCCCAAAGCAGGGACTCAGCGCTGAATGAGCTGTGAGAGGCTGGTACATGTCTGAGGTCGTCAAGAGGAGGAGTCGGGGGAGCATCCAGTCACAGCACGAGATAATTGCAGAAGTGTGAGTGTACAAATCTCCCCATTGAATTGCACTTACACCAGAATATTACAAAGGGTGTAGTAGAGGTTAACATCAGGATTATCTACTATATGAATGATAGACAGCAGTAACTGCAGTTATTAAGCAGGAGAAATACAGCAAGTAGCCTTAGTGACTTTAAATGGAAAAGAAGGCTACGCTAAGGGAGGCTCCATTATATTATAGTACTGGAGATAATACAGTGCATTTATATATCGCAGAAGAATGCAATAATTTTTGAACTGTTTGATGCTGCTTATGTCAAGTAGAAAAAAGCCTTAGGAGAGGTGAAAGCATAATAAGCATAATAAGAATATATACTAATAAGAATATATTGGAACCAGTTACCTGTATTTAACAAATAAGTTCCGCTGTGGGAAAATAACTAATTACTAAGGCTATTGTGTCAAGGCTTATGCAGTAGAAACAGAGTAAGTCATTAATTGCGGGAGTCCCTTAGTATACCAACGTTATATTTAGCCACATTATATTTTAATTGACTGGTATAAGCCACCCTATATTCGTATATCACTAAGGGTGAAATAGTCATAACAAGGAAAAGAAAAGACTATTTACACTGTTGTGTCAGACACATGCATTTCAAGAACATGGAAGCCGTAATTATATATATATATCTATATATATCTATATATATATATATATATATATATATATATATATATATACACTCAGGGGAGATGAAACAGAGTATACAGAGAAATGTAACTTGTTTGGACAACTCTGTTATCCAGGATAAAGGAATACATAGTTGCAGCTCTATGCAGCATTCTTTAAAGTGATTTTAGACTCAGTAAGGGCTGTAACACACACTCCGGTTTTTCCCGGATGGCAAAAAGCCGGACAAAGTTTGTCTGGCTTTTTGCCATCCGGGAGAAACCGGCAGAGTCTGTCACACAGGACGGCTTTGAGCCGTGTGTGATGCTGTGCGCATGCGCAGCATTAGACACGGCTTGGGGAAAAAACGTTGTGTGTGAAAGCTCCCCTTCACTCACACGGTTCACTGGCTGCAAAGACGGCCAGGCAGCCGGACCTTCCAGTGGTGAGACCCGGCTGCAACCCGGCAGCCGGGCCGGGACCGTGCCGTGTGTAAGGACACATTGCGCTGCATGTGTCTTTACATCACGGCAGCGATTTAAAGCCGGCCGGTTGTTTGCCGGGCGGCGCCAGCCGCCTCGTGTGTTTCGGCCCTAAAGGAATTGCCACACAGTTATAAATTTGGAAAATAACAGGACACTATCATTTATCATCTGTATGGGCCCCACCTTGCGCAATTTCAGGACTTATGAGTACACGGGTCACTCTCACTAAGGAAGGTTGAATATATATATATATATATTTTGTACTGCATGCAATATCTATATGTATAGGTATTTGTGGGAATTTAGAGAATTATAGCAGTATTGTATGTATATTCTAGTTAAAATAGGTATTAAAACTGTTTACTTACTGACTATCTGCCTTTATGGAAGCTACTTGGTGAGATCTGCAAAAGAAGAACAGGTATATGGGTAATATGCACATGTATTTACACCTATACATAGAAGTGGTTGTTAGTTATTAAAAATTATAATATATTAGGCTACCCAAGCAGCCTAATTGATATAACATTGGCTTGGGTGGAGGCACATTTGTTAGATAATCATTCTCTGGGACATGAGGGAGGGTTACATAAAGATGCCAATCTTGGGGTTTTGGTATGAATGGTCGACCATGTGATAAAGCTAACTATTTATCTTATTACATTCACTATAAAATGGGTAAGAGACTCAGTACGCAATTGGCGTATGAGGTACCGTAAGGGTACGCACTTAGCGTAGCAGGCGCTTAGCCGTGGTCGAGACGCACATGCGACACGCTCGCTCACAACTTAACGCGTGGTGTCGAGCACGCTATAGGCGGCCGACTACCGTAATACTGCGCTACTAGCGTAGCGTACGCTCGTGACCACGAGGAGAACACGAGCGGCGCAGACGCTCACGAGATGACACTCAGTAAACCTTGTATGCAACACAGTGAAAGATTGAGTTTGTACTGTAACCCTTGGTTTTGTAATGTGAGCACAATGCAATGCTAATTAACCTCTATTGTATGAAAGCCTCTTGAGCGATTGAGACACTCTGAATACTCTCAGCAATATAATAAACACACAATACCTTGCTAAGGTTCCAACACCTTTACTAACAATATCTAGCTATGAAAAAGTTAAAACAGTTAACAGTTGATACACTACAGGCTAACATCAATATCTAAACATAATAACTACACATATACAATATACAACAGTTTAACAATAACAGAGAGAGAGAGTATGGCAAATACAGAGAATAAGTTGGTCACAGAGAATAACTTACACACACTGGGGAATGATCGCTGCGCAGTCCTGGTACCAGCTCCGAGTTAGTCAAGATGAAAACCGTTTGTGGAGAGAAGACTGAGCTGGTCAGGCTGGCTGTCCTTATATACACTGCGTACAGTATACTACAAAGGGACCTACAATCTATTGTTCATTGGACACAGGAATGTCTCCCCGCATCATAACAAAAGGTCATAGGTTAGTTTGAACAGGTGGGCTGTGACTATATCAAACTGCTCAGGTGGGAGGAAATCTGAGAATTCCCGCTGCATGGATAATGAACCGCAAATATAGTAAATGTCCAGAAACTACTAATAGACATAACTATACGCAGGAGCGATTAATCTTTACCTAACCAGCACCGGATTGTTTCTAATAAAATGTTCTTTAGTTAGGTACCAAACACCACTGCTCAAACCCTGTCTGACCCTTCATATCATGCAAAGAGGAATTTCTCGGTCCAGTGACCAGTTACATTAAACAAACTTACAGTCATTATTAAGGGGAACAATATCTATAAAACATACTATTTGGTTTTATTATTTAACGATTGAGTCGCCCGCTAGATGCACACAAACTCTACCGTAAATGCACATACCACGCGCTCGAGCGCATGGCCGAGGAGGCGCCATCACGCAGCTGCGAGTATCCGCACGCACGGGAGAGAATGTGCACGTGCAGCAGGCACGCGCATGAGGTGAATATATGGCAACGTGTAGCATTATATTTTTCCGACTTTGACAGTCCACCCTTTGGCAGTCATCAATAACTGCCACTTCCTAAAACAGTTCAAAAAGAAAAATATATGTCATCATCTAAATACCATTTTATGATTGGGCAAAGGGAGGAGAGGAGCAGGTGGGAAAAAGTATGACCTAGTGAGATAGTAGAAGCATGTGTGTATGAATCCATGTTTTATAAGGGTCATGTATCATCGTGCCGTACGTGTTTTAAATCAAGCTTCGAGGTATTGCGAAGTGTACATTTGAATTCCTTCTTATCCCGTATTACGGGTCTGTGGATGGGCTGTCAAACTTTACCGAGCTCTTTTCGGCTTTTGGTTGCAACAAATGGGGGAGCACATTTAGTTGATGATACATGAATGGGGGGATATGTGAGTGCTGATATCTGTATCTATATTCCCTATCGACTATGTGTGTCATTACCTGAAGGTTGTAGAGGTGAAGATAAGAAGCAATTATTATAAATGCAGTCGTAAACTATGTGAGTTTAATATGCATTCGCCGATTGAGGTCTTGTCTGAAGTCTTGTCTTGATGTACATGTTGTCTGATGTCTCTCGGTGCTTTTGCTATAAATAACGAGCAAAAGTTGTTCCATTGTCCATAAAGTTACAGTCTCTAAAGTATTGGGCTATCGTAAAAGTTAAAGTCACTAGGGAAATTGGGGCTTGTAGCATAGTTCATCAATGGTCTGTATAAAAGAGGTTGTCAAATTCTTCTTCCAAGCGGATGTCTTTGTACCTTGGAGGAAAACAAAGGAGAAACGGGTGAAAGAAACAGACCGTGGAATCACATTTTCATCACAACATTGTCTCTATCGTTGGGTCATAAATCAGATTAGTTGTTGTTAGTACAGTGTCCTCGCTGCCTAGACTCATCACTCTGGTATTACTTTTACTCTTCGTTAAAACCTGAACGCATCTAAATATCAGGCCAACCAATATGACGACTCCCAGAATACACAAAAGAAATTTCCCTACATCCATAATAATACCTTGGGCCCATTCTCCTAAACCAGAGAACCAATTTCATGGGTTCAACCCAGCTCATTACCCACAGCAGTGAGAGTGAGATTATGTTTCCTTCGGAACTCTCACTTCAATTGCAAAATGTCATCCATCTTTTGGTCTATGACCTCGACCGGGTCCTCAGTGCTGTTTGGAATGTACGTGCAGCACTTTATTCCATACTGAGTTGCTAGGGTAACACAATACCCGCCTGTCACAGCTGTGAGGTAATTGAGAATCATCCTATGCTGAACCAGTTCTGTTTTGTAGGCTTGTAACTCTTTCCCAGTGTACCTGAATGTGTCGTCATACATTTCGGTGATATTGTCTAATAAATTTGCAAGCGCAGATATATATTTATAATTTATCACTCCTCTGGCGGTACGAGTGATATCTAACGCGAGTAGGAATTGAATCCCGGTGGATTCATGGATCAGATCAGAGGCTGAATGCTCTGTCCTCTCTATCAGGTGCCGTTTAACGACGTGCTCGTAATGAGTGTGAGTATAAGGAGCTTGGGCACTGCGGTGAATATCTTTCATTTTGTTATGGGATACAGTCATTACTTCAGGCAGTACTTTTCCAATATAACATAATCCCTCTGAGTTTGGGGCGAGGAACCTATACGCCTTCCTCCCGCATAAGAAATATGCCTCATTGGGGAGAACATATGGGACGGAGTATGTCATAACCATGTTACAAACTTTCCATGTGAAATCGCCTAACCCTAATTCTCCCATCTGTCTAGTACATGTATCAAATTGTATGATATATGCACAGTATCCTGGTGATACTTCTCCAACTCGCATGGTCCTACTTCCTAGAGTATACCTATACCGGAAATTTTTCCATTCTCAACTATCTGGCGTATAAGCTCTGTGTCTATGGGCATTCGGTCGGCTCTATGTGAAAATGTCATGGTTTGATTACTCCATGACACTTCCCAATTTCCCGGCTTTCGGGGATTGGAAATGTTAAAGCATACTAAGGACCTATCCACATGATATTGGTGGAGCTTCAAACTAGGAGGACTAGAGATATTAAACCTCTTGTCCACTGGCCTCCCACCACTTAGCTCAAGTACCTCTCCTACAGTTAAAGGGAATGGTACTAGTCCTGATTTGCTATGACCTTGAGGTACTTGAGAGCATACCCAACAGTCTGTCTGATTTAACACTTTACCCACTAAGGAGTGATAGTCACTCAATGGATGCCGGTCCATGTGAACATTAAAACTGGACTGACATTTCTTTATGCACCCATCCTCAACTATATTGTCACAATGCCTACAGATGCAGTTCTCTTCAGCTAACAATCCTTCACAATTTCTTCTATTGTCAGTGCTACCAGATCGTTTTCTGATACTCGCCTTTGCTCGGTGATTATGTTGCTCTTGGAAATTTACGCCTCCGTCTCAGTCATCAGAAACCCATTCCGGATCCTTTCTCGACCTCACTGGTACTCTCACCGAAACAGACTGCTCTGGTCAACATCATGGTCAACAGGAAAACACGGACTGCAGTCTCTTGGGGCGAGTCCATCTTACAGGAGGAGAAAGAGAAATTTGTAATGGGGGTACAAAAAATACTTTGAGGGGAAAGAAAAATGTTACGATGTCTTATGTCCTCTAGTCTTGTTGTTCTTCTTGCTCTACTGTCATCTCAAAGGTGCTGTCCTCAGTCTTCCAAACAAACATTCCGGTGATACAATATTTCTTCCAAATCTGCGATCTTTCTGTAAGGAGCAAAAATCTTGCATTACCATTTGTCTAACTGATGTGTGACATACCATCTTTAAAACATAAGAACATGAGAGAGAAGAGAGAAAAAAACAAAAACAAACAAGAGAGAGAGAGCAATTCATCACATTTTACATTAAACAACAAACAAAAAAAGCATTGTCAGATCTTCCGTTCACCATCAGGCTGTCACACCAACACATCCACCGATATCCTTGCGCAGTCCTCTCCCCACCAGTATTCCCACACTCCACCCTTTTGTGCCTGGCCAGGACACACCGATGTCGGTAGGTCACACTGGGGTTAGGTAGACTTCTGCAAAGACCAAGTAGCTATGTGATGTTTGAGTACTGCCGATGAACGTCAGAGATGGGGAAAAAGAAACATTTACAAATAAATTTTACAACGTTTACCCGGCCGTTCCTGTGTCTACAAGGAACTGACCTCCCAATATCATTAACTGTAACCTCAGGTTTACTATCAGTCCTAATGATCACCTTTCCTGATTGCATATTACAGGTGCGGCCCAAACTTCTTCCTAGGTGATTCCTGGTTACAATTTCGTGTGTTATAACTCTGCTCGTGTTCTTGTCTAGGGGGTTGATATATCTTCTGTAGATCTTTAAACCTACAACTTTGTGCAAAATGACCTTCCTTCTGGCAATTATAACACCTTATCACCTTTGACTTACCCACAGGGATCTGAGGCTTCTTACCTCCCTGTGCTTCCCTGTGCTTGCTGATGTTTTGCTCATGCCCAACAGTGGACTTAATGCAGTCACTGATGCTTAATACATTCCCGATTGTGTTCCTCCGTTTGAGGTACTTCTGTGTCTAATTTACAATCAGTAATAAATTTCGCAGGGTCAACACTGGAGGGCAAACATGCCCTCAGCACTGTCCGCCAATCTTTGTTGGTGGGTTCTGTGGAGTTTTCTAGTTCTTTAATGAACCTTTGACATGCAACTATATCTTTCCTAGGATCAGGAAATTCAGACATAATTGACCTCAATTCCATCCGGGACCAGGGACGGCGCATTGCACTGTCCCTGACGGGACTGGTTCCCTGAGCGTCAGTCTTCCCATTGGGGACTGTGATCACCCTGACAGGATTAAACTCAATTACATCATCTTGTGTTGGTTCTACAATATGAGGTACATTTGTTTGTGCGTGATATATAACACCGTACGTACCTGTGGACACGACCTCACCTGACCCTCCGTTAGGGGGTTTGATTACTGCCTTTACCGATTTGGTCGCGTCCACCTGGATGTCTTGTATTATGGCTGCTGGAAAAGGTGCCGACATCGTGCTGGGCTCACTTTCTTGCTTGTAATCCTGAGGGAAGTTTAACATGGGGTGCGACTTGCACAGGTTAACAGTTGTACATTTAACAGTTTTACTTTTATAATTGTTACATTTGTTACACTTATCCTTATCATCTATAATACAGTTGCTAAGTGCATTTTTATCATACACCAGTGTGCCACTCTGTGTAACCTTCTCTCCCGTTGCCATATTTTTCTTACCACAGTGAGAGTCAGCTGTGTAAGCTAATTCTCCTTGTATTTCACCTTCCTGTTGCCATAACTGTAAATAATCATAATGTTTGATCCGTCTCTTTGCAGATTTAATAAGACATATCCTTCTCCTTAGATTTTGTAACACCTCGGGACCAAAACTGCCTACTTGTGGGAACTTTTCCCCATCATGCACAGTCATTCTTTCCCATTCATTGACCTTTGCGTGTGATCCATTTCGGACTTCCCTGTCTGTATCACACGTTATCCTTGCCGACTCTATTGGCCGGTTTACTAAGTCAACCCGAACCGAGGTTGATCGCCCCCTACCTGAACAACTGGCCCCCATCTTTGCAGGTGTTGCTTTCACTACCTCTGACCTTCAAATCAGGGTCTTCAGCGAACCCTTACAAAAACCAAGATGTCCGGGGTAGGCCGGCGGCAGAAGTTTACCGAGTACCTCCACTCACTTGCCCACGTCGACCAATACGCCCACACGCTGCCCTAGCGCTGGCGTACTCGACCTAGGGCCCCTGCGACCTGAACCTCTATTTACTGGAACATGTGGGTGTGATCCGAAGAGCACTTAACCCTTCCCAGTAACTATTGGTTGTGAGAGAATTCCCGAGTGACCAGCGAACCTCCCTTAAAATAAAAAAATTACACAAATCACGTTAGAATGTACAAATAGCGTTTATGACCCCTCTAGCGTACGCAAATGGTACTGGGTCAAGTTACTAACTAATGCACACAATTACGTTCGGTACAATCGTTCTGCACATAAGCAACTAATCTTATGTGCGGAGCTACCAGTGGAATTGAAAATTGTGGCTGCGAATTCCTTCAGCCAGAGCTTAATGGCCTATATGGGTACCGCACCAACCCTTCCTGGTGTTGTGCTCCTTTACTCTTTATCTATAGCGGACTTCTTAGTCTGCTGTACCTAGACCTCCTGGTCTGTCTGGACCTCCTGGTCTGTGCTACAGTAGACCTCCTGGTCTGCTATACTCTAATGCTCTTATTAATATGTTTAATAAGGGATGCCTCCCAAGCCACCGTGCAGTCACTTACACGTATGTACCTCACGAGAACTCGATGATTTCCTGTGGTTCAACCCCAAAAATTAGAAACTTATATATATATATATATATATATATATACACACTCTTTCACCTCATGTACTCTTTACTTTCGTTTCTGCGCAGAAATCCCTTTCATTCAGTATCGCAGTCTAGTCCAGAGGAGTTGCAACTAGAGAAGGATCTATTAGCTTAAAATTTTGGACACTGAGACTGATTTGCGCTATTATCGCGTTTCCTCCTTATTGCCTACTAAAACAATACTATCGTGTGATTTGTATTACGTGGGCGTATCCGTACGCTTCCGTTGCGTAATATACGCTCCGTGCGTCGACCCTTGCGTCGCGTACGTTCGCCCTGTCCCTTGTTAGAGACACGTGTACGCAGGCCAGATATGTCCACAGAAATACAATTAACACGTTTATATCAATGTAAATGATCTTTAACTGTAATCATCTACTGAACACCACACAGAACTTCCTTGTATCTTAGGCAAGCCGTGTGCATGTTTTACAAATTACTCCTTAACGTATTATTTTTACTTTTAACTTACCAATAGCAACCACTCTTTCTCAGCACGTTATCAATTATAAATGGCAAACAGGAGAGTGAGACGTGAAAATACACAATTGAAAAGAAATACAGGTGTGTGCGTGCGTGCGTGCGTGCGTGCGTGTGTGCGTACGCAAAACAGAAATAAACAGATTTAAAAGATAATAGCGTATTGTTCTTACCTTCCTACCTTCCGGTTCCGGATTCCACCCCAGCACTCCTACAGCGTAGCGTAACAGACGCTTATCTAGTCAGCACCACTGTATCCCTCACCACCAATACGGATACGAAAAGGACACTGCTTTCCCGCCTTTTGCTGACAGATAAAGTCTGTTTGCACTAGTGTGGATATGTGGAGGGAGGACGAGGCCCCAATTGATAAAGCTAACTATTTATCTTATTACATTCACTATAAAATGGGTAAGAGACTCAGTACGCAATTGGCGTATGGGGTACCGTAAGGGTACGCACTTAGCGTAGCAGACGCTTAGCCGTGGTTGAGACGCACATGCGACACGCTCGCTCACAACTTAACGCGTGGTGTCGAGCACGCTATAGGCGGCCGACTACCGTAATACTGCGCTACTAGCATAGCGTACGCTCCTGACCACGAGGAGAACACGAGCGGCGCAGACGCTCACGAGATGACACTCAGTAAACCTTGTATGCAACACAGTGAAAGATTGAGTTTGTACTGTAACCCTTGGTTTTGTAATGTGAGCACAATGCAATGCTAATTAACCTCTATTGTATGAAAGCCTCTTGAGCGATTGAGACACTCTGAATACTCTCAGCAATGTAATAAACACACAATACCTTGCTAAGGTTCCAACACCTTTACTAACAATATCTAGCTATGAAAAAGTTAAAACAGTTAACAGTTGATACACTACAGGCTAACATCAATATCTAAACATAATAACTACACATATACAATATACAACAGTTTAACAATAACAGAGAGAGAGAGAGTATGGCAAATACAGAGAATAAGTTGGTCACAGAGAATAACTTACACACACTGGGGAATGATCGCTGCGCAGTCCTGGTACCAGCTCCGAGTTAGTCAAGATGAAAACCGTTTGTGGAGAGAAGACTGAGCTGGTCAGGCTGGCTGTCCTTATATACACTGCGTACAGTATACTACAAAGGGACCTACAATCTCATTGTTCATTGGACACAGGAATGTCTCCCCGCATCATAACAAAAGGTCATAGGTTAGTTTGAACAGGTGGGCTGTGACTATATCAAACTGCTCAGGTGGGAGGGAATCTGAGAATTCCCGCCGCATGGATAATGAACCACAAATATAGTAAATGTCCAGAAACTACTAATAGACATAACTATACGCAGGAGCGATTAATCTTTACCTAACCAGCACCGGATTGTTTCTAATAAAATGTTCTTTAGTTAGGTACCAAACACCACTGCTCAAACCCTGTCTGACCCTTCATATCATGCAAAGAGGAATTTCTCTGTCCAGCGACCAGTTACATTAAACAAACTTACAGTCATTATTAAGGGGAACATTATCTATAAAACATACTATTTGGTTTTATTATTTAATGATTGAGTCGCCCGCTAGACGCACACAAACTCTACCGTAAATGCACATACCACGCGCTCGAGCGCATGGCCGAGGAGGCGCCATCACGTAGCTGCGAGTATCCGCGCGCACGGGAGAGAATGTGCACGTGCAGCAGGCACGCGCATGAGGTGAATATATGGCAACGTGTAGCATGATATTTTTCCGACTTTGACACATGTTACGGTCAACCACTATTGGTCGACGTGGAAAAATAGTCGACACGTGAAAATGGTTGCCACTGGGCAAGTCGACACGTGAAGAGGTCGACATGGATTTTTTAACTGTTTTTGGTGTCATTTTTTCTGTAACATGACCAGGAACACCAATTAGTGTACCGCATCCCCTTGCATGGCTTGCTTCGCTTTTCTTTTTTGCTCAAACAAAATTTCATTTATTTTTTTGTGAATTTCTGTATCCTCTAAAATTGTTATATGGTTGGATTTATGGCAATGTGCGTAGTTTTGTCACTCACATAATTCAATAAAATCTTCACTTGAGAAAAATAAGAATTTACTTACCGATAATTCTATTTCTCGTAGTCCGTAGTGGATGCTGGGGACTCCGTCAGGACCATGGGGAATAGCGGGCTCCGCAGGAGACAGGGCACATCTAAAAAGCTTTTTAGGTCACATGGTGTGTACTGGCTCCTCCCCCTATGACCCTCCTCCAAGCCTCAGTTAGGTACTGTGCCCGGACGAGCGTACACAATAAGGAAGGATCTTGAATCCCGGGTAAGACTCATACCAGCCACACCAATCACACCGTACAACTTGTGATCTGAACCCAGTTAACAGTATGATAACAAAACGAAGTAGCCTCCGAAAAGATGGCTCACAACAATAGT
This sequence comes from Pseudophryne corroboree, assembly GCF_028390025.1. Lineage (NCBI taxonomy): Eukaryota > Metazoa > Chordata > Amphibia > Anura > Myobatrachidae > Pseudophryne > Pseudophryne corroboree. The sequence continues at coordinate 1,100,503,020 of NC_086444.1, read as the reverse complement.
AATAACCCGATTTTTGTAACAATAACTATGTACAAGCATTGCAGACAATCCGCACTTGGGATGGGCGCCCAGCATCCACTACGGACTACGAGAAATAGAATTATCGGTAAGTAAATTCTTATTTTCTCTAACGTCCTAGTGGATGCTGGGGACTCCGTCAGGACCATGGGGATTATACCAAAGCTCCCAAACGGGCGGGAGAGTGCGGATGACTCTGCAGCACCGAATGAGAGAACTCCAGGTCCTCCTTAGCCAGAGTATCAAAATTTGTAAAATTTTACAAACGTGTTCTCCCCTGACCACGTAGCTGCTCGGCAAAGTTGTAATGCCGAGACTCCTCGGGCAGCCGCCCAGGATGAGCCCACCTTCCTTGTGGAATGGGCATCTACATATTTCGTCTGTGGCAGGCCTGCCACAGAATGTGCAAGCTGAATTGTACTACAAATCCAGCGTGCAATAGACTGCTTAGAAGCATGAGCACCCAGCTTGTTGGGTGTATACAGTATAAACAGCAAGTCAGACTTTCTGACTCCAGCCGTCCTAACTATATATATATATATATATATTTTTAGGGCCCTGACCACGTCTAGTAACTTGGAGTCCTCCAAGTCCCTAGTAGCCGCAGGCACCACAAGAGGTTGTTTCAGGTGAAAACGCTGACACCCCTTCATGAAGAAACTGGAGACGAGTCCCAGTTCTGTCCTGTTCAAATGGAAAATTTTAATATGGGCTTTTGTAAGACAAAGCCGCCCATTCTGACAATCGCCTGGCCGAGGCCAGGGCTAACAACATGGTCACTTCCCATGTGAGATATTTGTCAACAGCATGGTCACTTTCCATGTGAGATATTTCAAATCCACAGATTTGAGCGGTTCAAACCAATATGATTTTAAGAAATCCCAACACTATGTTGAGATCTCACGGTGCCCCTAGGGGCACAAAAAAGCTGTATATGCAATACATCCTTTACAATCTGGACTTCAGGAACAGAAGTCAATTCTTTCTGGAAGAAAATCTACAGGGCCGAAATTTAAATGTTAATGAACCCCAATTTGAGGTCCAAAACACTCCTGTTTTCAGGAAGTGTAGAAATCGACCTAGTTGAATTTCCGTCGTGGAGCCTTCCTGGCCTCACCCACGCAACATATTTTCACCACATGTGGTGATGACGTTGTGCGGTCACCTCCTTCCTGGCTTTGACCAGGGTAGGTATGACCTCTTATGGAATGCCTTTTCCCCTCAGGATCCGGCATTCAACCGCCATGCCGTCAAACGCAGCCGCGGTAAGTCTTGGAATAGACATGGTACTTGCTGAATCAAGTCCCTTCTTAGCTCCCCAGGCCCTTAGTCCTCTGTGAGCATTTCTTGAAGTTCCGGGTACCAAGTCCCTCTTGGCCAATCCGGAGCCACTAGTATAGTTCATACTCCTCTATGTCTTATAATTCTCAATACCCTGGTTATGAGAAACAGAGGAGGGAACACATACACAGACTGGTACACCCACGGTGTTACCAGAACATCCACAGCTATCGCCTGAAGGTCTCATGACCTGGCGGAATACCTGTCCCGTTTTTGTTCGGGCGGGACGCCATCATGTCCACCTTTGGTCTTTGCCAACGGTCCACAATCATGTTGAAAAACTTCCCTATGAAGTTTCCACTCTCCCGGGTGGAGGTCATGCCTGCTGAGGAAGTCTGCTTCCCAGTCGTCCACTCCCGGAAAGAACACTGCTGACAGTGCTATCACATGATTTTCCGCCTAGCGAAAAATCCTTGCAGTTTTCACTGCCCTCCTGCTTCTTGTGCCGCCCTTCTGTTTACGTGGGCGACTGCCGTGATGTTATCCCACTGGATCAATACCGGCTGACCTTGAAGCAGAGGTCTAGCTAAGTTTAGAGCATTATAAATTTGCTCTAAGCTTATTTATGCGGAGAGAATTCTCCAGACTTAATCACACTTCCCTGGAAATTTTTTCCCTGTGTGACTGTTCCCCAGCCTCTCAGGCTGGCCTCCGTGGTCACCGGCATCCAATCCTGAATGCCGAATCTGCGGCCCTCTAGAAGATGAGCACTCTGTAATCACCACAGGAGAGACACCCTTTTCCTTGGATATAGGGTTATCCGCTGATGCATCTGAGGATGCGATCCGGACCATTTGTCCAGCAGATCCCACTGAAGAGTTCTTGCGGGAAATCTGCCGAATGGAATTGCTTCGTAATAAGCCACCATTTTTACCAGGACTCTTGTGCAATGATGCACTGACACTTTTCCTGGTTTTAGGAGGATCCCGATTAGCTCGGATAACTCCCTGGTTTTCTCCACTGGGAGAAACACGTTTTTCTGGACTGTGTCCAGAATCTTCCCTAGGAACAGTAGACGTGTCGTCGGAAAAAGCTGCGATTTTGGAATATTTAGAATCCACTCGTGCTGTCGTAGAACTACTTAAGATAGTGCTACTCCGACCTCCAACTGTTCTCTGGACCTTGCCCTTATCAGGAAAGCGTCCATGTTTCTTTTAAGAAAAATCATCATTCCGGCCATTACCTTGGTAAAGACCCGGGGCGCCGTGGACCATCCAAACGGCAGCGTCTGAACTGATAGTGACAGTTCTGTACCAGGAACCTGAAGTACCCTTGGTGAGAAGGGCAAATTTGGACCTGTAGGTAAACGTCCCTGATATCCAGTGACATCATATCGTCCCCTTCTTCCTGGTTCGCTATCACTGCTCCGAGTGACTCCATCTTGATTTGAACGCTTGTATGTAAGTGTTCAAATATTTCAGATCTCACCGAGCCGGTTGGCTTCAGTACCACAATATAGTGTGGAATACTACCCCCTTCCTTGTTGTAAGAAGGGTACTTTGATTATCACCTGCTGGGAATACAGCCTGTGAATTGTGTGAGGGGGAGACGTCTCGAATTTCCAATGTACACCTGGGATATTACATGTAGGATCCCGGAGTTCCCTTGCGAGTGTTGCTGAAACTCTTGAGATGACCCCCTACCGCACCAGAGTCCGCTTGTACGGCCCCAGCGTTATGCTGCGGACTTGGCAGAAGCCGTGAGGAGCTTCTGTTCCTGGGAATGAGCTGCTTGCTGCAGTCTTCTTCCCTTTCCTCTCCCCCTGGGCAGATATGACTGGCCTTCGCCCGCCTGCCCGTATGGGGACGAAAGGACTGAGACTGAAAAGACTGTGTCCTTTTCTGCCAATATGTGACTCGGGGTAACAAAAGGTGGATTTTTCAGCTGTTGCCATGGCCACCAGGTCCAATGGACCGCCCCTTTATACGGCAATACTTCCATATGCCGTCTGGAATCTGCCTCACCTGACCACTGTCGTGTCTTCGTCTGGCAGATATGTACATCACATTTACTCTTGATGCCAGAATGCAAATATGCCTCTGCGCATCACACATATATAGAAATGCATCCTTAAAATGCTCTATAGACAATAAAATCCTGTCCCTGTCAAGGGTATCAAAATTTTCAGTCAGGAAATCCGACCAAGCCCCCTCAGCGCTGCACATCCAGGCTGAGGCGATTGCTGGTCGTAGTATAACACCAGTATGTGTGTATATACTGTTATGATATTTTCCAGCTTCCTATCAGCTGGCTCCTTGAGGGCGGCCGTATCTGGAAACGGTAACGCCATGTTTTTTATAAGCGTGTGAGCGCCTTGTCCACCCTAAGGTGTGTTTTCCAACTCGCCCTTACTACTGGCGGGAAAAAGGGTATACCGCCCATAACTTTCTGTCGGAGGAACCCCACGTATCATCACACACTTCATTTAATTTATCTGATTTAGGCAAAACTACAAGTAGTTTTTTCCCACCCTACAAAATACCCTTATTTGTGGTACTTGTGGTATCAGAAATACGTAACACCTCCTTCATTGCCCTTAACATGTAACTTGTGGCCCTAAAGGAAAAATACGTTTGTTTCTTCACCGTCGACACTGGGGTCAGTGTCCGTGTCAGTGTCTGTCGACCGACTGAGGTAAATGGGCGTTTTTACAAGCCCCTGACGGTGTCTGAGACGCCTGGACCGATACTAATTTGTCCGCCGGCTGTCTCATGTCGTCAACCGGCTTGCAGCGTGTTGACATTATCACGTAATTCCATAAGTAAGCCATCCATTCTGGTGTCGACTCCCTAGAGAGTGACATCACCATTACAGGCAATTTTCTCCGTCTCCTCACCAACATTTTCCTCATACATGTCGACACACACGTACCGACCTACAGCACACACATACAGGGAATGCTCTGATAGAGGACAGGACCCACTAGCCCTTTGGGGAGACAGAGGGAGAGTTTGCCAGCACACACCAAAAGCGCCATAATGTATATAACAACCCTAGAAGGTGTTGTTTCTATATATGGGCTCTTAATATATAATTATATCGCCAATTTATGCCCCCCTTCTCTTTAACCCTGTTTCTGTAGTGCAGGGGAGAGTGGGAGCCTTCCTCACCAGCGGAGCTGGTCAGGAAAATGGCGCTGAGTGCTGAGGAGAATAAGCTCCGCCCCTTTCACGGCGGGCTTTTCTCCCGGTTATTAGGAAAACTGGCCTGGGTTAAATACATACATATAGCCTTAATGGCTATATGTGATGTATTTATTTGCCAAATAGGTATTTATATTGCTGCCCAGGGCGCCCCCAGCAGCGCCCTGCACCCTCCGTGACCGTGTCAGTGAGCCGTGTAGCAACAATGGCGCACAGCTGCAGTGCTGTGCGCTACCTCTCTGAAGACTGTGAAGTCTTCTGCCGCCTGTTTCCGGACCTCCGTTCCGCCGTCTTTCTTCAGCGTCTGTAAGGGGGATCGGCGGCGCGGCTCCGGGACGAACCCCAGGCTGACCTGTGTTCCGACTCCCTCTGGAGCTCAGTGTCCAGTAGCCTAAAACTTCAATCCTCCTGCACGCAGGTGAGTTGCAAGTCTCTCCCCTAAGTCCCTCGTTGCAGTGATCCTGTCGCCAGCAGGAATCACTGATTAGAAACCTAAAAAAAAACTTTACTAAACAGCTCCTTAAGAGAGCCATCCAGTTTGCACCCTTCTCGGACGGGCACAAAAACCTAACTGAGGCTTGGAGGAGGGTCATAGGGGGAGGAGCCAGTACACACCATGTGACCTAAAAAGCTTTTTAGATGTGCCCTGTCTCCTGCGGAGCCCGCTATTCCCCATGGTCCTGACGGAGTCCCCAGCATCCACTAGGACGTTAGAGAAATGTATTTCTGAGTTGGCCTTATATGATTCAGGGCCAGGGCCAGAGATAGACGCTAAATGCACAGCAGCTGCGTCGTTGGAAACAGCTGCTGTGTGAAAATATGTAAGTGCAGTAGTAGAAATACACCCATGCATACATTTGTGATCTGCTGCTGAATCCAAAGATGCAGCATTGATCACTTGCTTGAACAATGGTCATTGAGTAACCCTCAGGTTTTTCAGGATAACTGGTGTTTTCAAGCTGATGAGGCCAGTGATACTGCGTCCTTCTGGCCTCAGCACACCCAGAAATGGGGGCTGACATGCCCCTTTTTTCTGTAATTCTGACCATGCGCAAATCTGCAAACATCGGAGATATACATAAACCACTGCACTCTGCACCCTGCCTGGCTGGCTCCCAGCAGCAGTGCAATCAATTTTATCTTTTAAAGTGAAGACAGCTTTGTTTCAGTCTCTATAGTGAGTGAGTGTGACTGACTATAGGAAGCCCCGCCCTTTTGCAGACATAATGCCGCGATTCACAGGTGTATGGGGAAGGGGCAGGGCCTAATGCTGTGAAGTGCCCGCCCCATCAGAGGCTTGATACTGTAGCCTGTAACAGGTAGTGTCTCTTCCTCTTGCTCCCCCTTCCACTCTCACTGCCTGGCTCCCTCTCTCTCTTCCTACTCTCCCCTCTCCCTCACTTTGTCTCCCCCTCTTTCTCTCCATAACACTCTCTCTCGCTCCCTCTCTCTATCATCTCTCTCTCTCTCGCTCCCCCTCTCCCTGACACCCTCTATCTCTCCCTCCCTCTGTCTTTCCCCTTTCTCTCTCTCTTGCTCCCCTTTCCCTCTCTACTTGTCTGTCTTTCTACCTTACTCCCTTTGTCTCTCACCCACTCACTCCCCTTCCCTCTCTACGTGACACAATCCCTCTCCATCTCACTCTGACACCCTCTCTCTCTTTCTCTCTCTTATACCCTCTCTTTCTCTCACTCTTCCCTCTCTTTCACTGACACCCTCTCTCTCTTTCCCTGACCCCATTTCTCTCTCTCTCTTATCCGACTCTCTCTCCCTCTTTTTCACTCTTCTCTCTCTTTCCCCGACACCTTTTCTCTCTCTCTCTGACACCCTCTTTCTCTCTCTCACTCCTCTCTTTTTCTTTTTTCTTTCTTTCTTTCTTTCTCTTTCTTTCTTTCTTTCTTTCTTTCTTTCTTTCTTTCTTTCTTTCTTTCTTTCCTAAACTTTTTGTCTCTCACTCCCCTCACTCTCTCTCTCCTGCTTCCCTAAGGGGCATAGTAGTGACAGCGGTGGGGGCAGAGTCAATTTTATTGGTGGGACCCCCACACTTTCATTGCCCTGGAGCCCCCCACTAGCCTTAATCCAGCCCTGACTATCCCTTTCCTGGGATTCTCAAAATACTTTCTTATATTGACTGCTGTCGTCATGAACATCATTCCTAAGACACTATACAAGAACATGCAGTATATATGTTACTGGATATATGTATGAAAACCTTAGAAGGACATTGGGTAAGCAAATAAATATCAAATGTCCATATGTTGAATATGTCACCACCATGCTATAGGAGCAGCTCTATACACTGTTGTGGACGCAACCATCAGGTAAAAGTGTGAGATTACCCAAAGCGTTTTTCCATCAAAAGAAAGGTGTACATAATTATCATACCTTTTCCATTCCATTTTTAAATACAGTGCTCACTATGGGGCTAATTCAGGTTGCTTCGCAATTCGCAATCCAACCGGAATTATTACGATTGCCCCATGGGTGCATGCGCAGCGCTCATCCTGCGCATGCACCCAAACTTTCTGTGGGGGGGCCACAGAAAATGCGATCGCCTCTGCCTGACAATCAGGCAGAGGCAGTTGCGGGGCGGCAACGCTACGTTTTCTGGGGAGACAAAGCATTGCGGGGGCGGTTCGGCGCGAACAGGGGTGGAGGCGGCTAAACGGGGAAGGGGGGGTGTCGGGGGCATGATCACGGTGGCTGCGTGTTGTCACATGCAGCCGCCGTGATCGAGAACATGGCGGCGGACCTCCTGCGGGCACAGCTAAGCTGCGGCGGCAGGAGTATTCCTCAGTTTCTGCTAACAAGCAGAAATTGCGATGCATTCACAATTTCTGCTTGTTGCATGGGGGGAGGCGCTGGTCAGCATGCTGGGCGTCCTTGCCCAGCGATGGGCGGCCCCCAGCATGCGATCAAAAGGATTGCAAATTCTGCCAATTAATTGGTAAAAGTATTAATGACAAAACAGAGTCCACGTTGGCAGCACAGAATGCAATCAGAAAGCCAGAGTTGCATATCAGGCGGTGCATTCTGCCCTCTGCAGTAGCCCATAATATGGTGGCAGATGATGAAAACAAAACAAATAGGATCACTAGAATCAAATAGACATGTAAAGACGGATATAAAGAAGAACGACTTGATAGAAGTTTCTGGTGGTGCCTTTCAACAATGAATTTGAAGCATTTGACACTGTGTGCCAACTATACATGAAATAGGATGAAGATTACATTTTTTAGCCATTCTGTCCACCAAAGGGGTCACATTTAAACCTATTGCTGTACCACACAATTAGTAAGAGTCTTCACACTTAAACTGCATTGTGAATATGGCCAGTGGACAATAGGGATGATTTAACACATTCTAAATCTTTCCAGTGGGCAATAACAATGTAAAGGCTATTTATAGAGGCGATCAAGAAATAATAAGGTTACAGTAATAAGGTTATCAGAGTAAAGGTCATCAAGAAATAACAAGAACCAGGGGATCAGGGATGTGGCCTACAGTTGCTTTTAATTTTAACATTTTATTTAAATATTTCGGATGAAATCCAACTATTCTGAAAACTCCTTTGCAGATATTTGTTGAATTTTCTTGTAATTGAGAATTACAGGGAGCAGAATGTATGTGTTGGAATCAAATAGCTACTTTAGTAATTCTACTAGATAGTATGACTTGACAATAGCACCTACTTTATCATATCTGCTGGAAAGATTACCATGAAGTCATGCAGCCCTGGAGACATTGTTATGTGATCGTATAGGATGAAAATAGTTAAGAGCAGATGGAGCCTGGCTGACAACTTGATAACATATTTAAGTGTTTAGGTACGTGGAGGACTTCAGGTTGTTCCATTTAAAAGGATCAGGTTTAGGACATCTGGAGATAACTTTTGTAATAGTCATTTAGTACCCTTTGGTCTTTATGATTGCTGAAAAAGAGGCTCATTTCAAAAGAGAAGCCCCTAACGAGCAACTTTACTTCAATATGAATGGTGGCAAAAATTAAAAATCACTATTTAGAGTATTGTATGGTTGGCTTTTGTCTTGATCTGCCACCCATCCTCATTTAGCCACTTGAATGGGGGAGTTTAATAACTAAAGCCTTTGAGACCCATTGTGGACTGTACAACCAAAGGATACAATTACTGGTTGCTATAGCAGTATACAATACATTCAGTAGTTTGTATTTCTACTGCGGTGCTTCATTCTAGAGATACATGGGAACTGTTAACTATTACAGCACAGTTAACATGGTCGTAGTTCAAACATTCATGTTTCCTGTTTTCATATAGTTAGGCTGAACTCACTCAAGAGGATAAGCAACAAGTTTCCTGTTGCCGGGGACTGAATGATTTACATGCACAATTAATTGGTTCTCAGTCATATTATTACTGAGGTTTACTTACTTCGTCCAACACTATTAAGTGATAATAGCCCATTGTGTTGGCTACAACACAAAATAGTTAGTCATTGAAACATGGAGACACGTTCGGACGGATGTTCAACTACACTCTAGGAAATCAGTGCATATAAATGTAGATAATATTTATAGGGAAACTTTCCTTACTTCTCTGTGACTGCATTCACAAGCGGTGTACTGTACTATGTATTATCAATCTGATATGGGAAGGAAATGTGGGAGGCACAGACAGCTGAATGGAGAAGGGCAATCTGGTCAGCCATATTTTGTAATATCTCAAATAACAGGCAAAATTACATCACTCAAAACGCTTCATTTGTGACGTTTGGCTCTCTAGAGGTTACTGAGGTTATTCCCCCCGTCTTCCTCATGTTGTTTCCATGGCTGTTCGGAAGTAGATTGAGTATTCCCTATCATAACTACATGCCTCCCCCATCATTATTGTTTCCTAGGGTGGTGACGAGGGCTGTGCAAGAGGGGCAGCTGTCTAGGGTGCATTATGTCTGATTGGGGGAGGGGGACACACACAGGGAATAAATATGTTAGGTTCATTTAATAACAATCAGGGCTTGGGGTAGCGTCAAATTTATATTGGTCCCAGGTGCCAACATTTTTAGTTACAGCTCTTCCGTTTCCTTCTGACTCAATTGATTACAACACAGATCAATCACTGACTATCTAGGGTTATCTAGTGCAGCATATTACATACAATGTGTCATTTGCAGCAACCAGATGGAAGGCACCCTCATTTCCATGCAGGCCCAGTGACGGGGGGATACTATGGGGACACATATACAATGCATCAAGCTCATGAGGGCCCCCGACACCACCCTTCCCCTCTAGCCTCACATGCAGTGAATGCTTGTTCAACCAACAGGATGATTAGGCTGCCACAAATCTAATGTAATACAGTACATCCGGAAAGTATTCACAGCTCTTCACTTTTTCCACATTTTGTTATGTTAAAGCCTTATCCCACAATGGAATAGATTCATTTTTCCCCTCGAAATTCTACACACAATACCCCAAAATGACAATGTGAAAAAGTTTTTTTGAGATTTTTGCAAATTTATTAAAAATAAAAAACTAAGAAATCACATGTACACAGCCTTTGACATGAAGCTCAAAATTGAGCTCAGGTGCATCCTGTTTCCACTAATCATCCTTGAGATGTTCTTACAGCTTCATTGGAGTCCACCTGTGGTAAAAGTGAAGCCCTGTGAATACTTTCCAGATGCACTGTAACTGTCATAACGGGGATGCAGTGCCACTGCAGCAGCAGTAGGGACTGCATCTCCTGCAACAGCTACCATAACCCACCAGGTAAGCAAGGGCGCCAGGAAATAATAGGATTTTAAATACCTACCAGTAAATCCTTTTCTCATAGTCCATATGGATATTGGGGACAGATTAGTACAATGGGGTATAGATGGGTCCAAAGGAGCCAGTGCCCTTTACATTTCTTCAACTGGGTGTGCTGGCTCCTCCCCTCTATGCCTCCTCCTACAGGTCAGTTATAGGTAAAACAGTGCCTGAAGGAGAATGACATACTTGAGAGAAGTAACATAACAAAAGGTGTGGTGAGATTTACACACCAGTACATCAACATATAACTTAGCCAGCAATGCCTGGCAACATTAACAGCAACAGCTGAACAGGAAACACAGAACAGAGAACCTACAGAAAGTCACCGCACAGAGGCGGGCGCCCAATATCCCTTATGGACTACGAGAAAAAGGATTTACCGGTAGGTATTTAAAATCCTATTTTCTCTAGCATCCATAAGGGATATTGGGGACAGATTAGTATGATGGGGATGTCCCAAAGCTTACAGAACGTGCGGGAATGTGCGGAGACATCTGCAGCACCGCCTGCCCAAACTGGGTATCCTCTTTGGCCAGGGTATCCAATTTATAGAACTTCACAAAGGTGTACTTCTCCGACCAGGTAGCAGCTTGGCATAGTTGTAGGGCCGAGACTCCACGGGCAGCCACCCAGGAAGAGCCCACCGACCTGGTAGAGTGGGCCTTCAGAGACTGTGGAACAGGTAAGGCTGCTGACGCATAGGCCTGTTGGATAGTAAGCCTAATCCAATGAGCAATGGACTGCATTGAAGCAGGGCAAACCATTTTCCGCGCATCACAGAGCACGAACAAGAAATCCGTCTTTCTGATCCGAGCGGTCCTCTTGACATAGACTTTCAAGGCTGAATCGCTAAAGGCCAGATCCACATGAAATACATTGAGAAGGCCAGATCCACACTAAGGGGTATATTCAATAACTGTCGGAAGCTGCCGTCTTGTCGGAAAGACGGCAGCTTCCGACAGTTTTAGGTCGGAAGGGGTTCCGACCTATTCATTAGGGCCCCGTTTATTCCGGCAAGTCGGGAAACCCGACTTGTCGAAATGCTGTCAGAATGCATGCTGATGAGCGGCTTCAGCCGCCGATCAGCGTGCATTGTCGGAAGCGGGGCCAAACCCCCAAAGAGCCATTCCCCCAAAGAGCCAAACCCCCAAAGAGCCATTCACCTGTAAAGGGAAGAGATTCTACATTACGTTTGGAGTCAGCGTCAGCAATCCACTGACGCAACCATATGGTTCTGCGTGCAGACACAGCCATAGCAGAGGTCCTAGCATTAATATTGCCAATCTCTTTAAGGGGGTCACAGAGGACTCTTGCCATGTCCTGAATGTGTTTTAGAAAAGTTACAGTAGTAACTAAGGTCATATCACCCAAAATACCTTCCTGAATTTGAGAAGCCCAGGAATGAATTGCATGTGTCATCCAGCAACCAGCAATGGTGGTCATTCTGAGTTGTTCGCTATCTGCATTCGTTCACTGTGCAGCGATGAGGCAAAAGATCGGCACTTCTGCGCATGCGTATGCGGCGCAATGCGCACGCGCAACGTACTATTACAACGAACGATGTAGTTTCACACAGGGTCTAGCGATGCTTTTCAGTCACACTGCTGGCCGCAGAGTGATTGACATGAAGTGGGCAATTCTGGGTGTCAACTGACCGTTTTCAGGGAGTGTTGAAAGAAACGCAGGCGTGCCAGGAAAAATGCAGGCGTGGCTGGGCGAACGCAGGGCGTGTTTGTGACGTCAAAACAGGAACTGAACAGTCTGAAGTGATCGCAAGCGCTGAGTGGGTTTTGAGCTACTCTAAAACTGCACAAAAAAATCTTTGTAGCCACTCTGCGATCCTTTCGTTCGCACTTCTGCTAAGCTAAAATACACTCCCAGTGGGAGGCGGCATAGCGTTTGCACAGCTGCTAAAAACAGCTAGCGAGTGATCAACTCGGAATGACCCCCAATGACCGGTCTTTGAGCTACACCTGCAGCAGTCTAGATAGATTTTAGAGTGGCCTCAATTTTCCTATCTGCCGGGTCCTTCACCATAAAGGAGCCCGGAGCAGGAAGTACCGCCTTTTTAGAAAGGCGAGAGACTGAGACATCCAATGCTGGAGATTCTACCCAGAATTTTCTGCCTTCAGGGGCAAAGGGGAATGTACATATATATTGGTAGATGCTCAATTAGCTTAGTGATATCATTCAGCTGCTCAAAAGGGAGGGGTATTTCTAAGCAAGAAAAAAAGGCATTTGTTTCCCCCAGCACCCTGAATGATAACAGTAACCAGATATAAATCCCACATAATAATAGAATTCAGAGATCTTCGTTACACATATTTGCGCAAATGTGTGAATAAGCCCCAAAGCCGCATCAAGGCGTCTCTGTATATTTGGGGTCCCTAGCGCTATATCTAGGTGCAGGGCGTGGCACCCCAAAACACCAGCATAAGCCAGAAAGCCCAGCGTAGCATACCAGTGAAAAAACTATAGTGTTAATAAATTAGTATTTAGGAAGCCAAAGCTATAGAGAAAGTGATAAAAAAAAATGAAATGCAATTAAAATAGAGAAATAGTGTTAAAAAATTAATAAGTGAGGTGGCCTGGATGCTGCAGTGAGAGGTTGTGCTATACCAGAGCTCCTGCATATAACGGGTTAAAACGGCTGGTTCCGGGGGTGCCCTACATCCGAACCCACCCTAACTGACTCATCCCACGGCCGTGGGCTACACCCTGGGCGAGGGGGCCCTGCCGGGAGGCCGCTGCACCATTTTAAAGACTGAGGCCTATATCGTGATCAGAAGCCGGGGCCTTGAGTTTGGGGTCTGCCCGACTTTGAGCTCCGGGTCCGGAACGCACCCAGAACGGGACCCGTAGCGACGTGCCTTCCCACCTGCGCCTGACTACAGCACTCTCCAGCCTGCTCCAGACCTCCGGCCACGAAAGAAACGAGGTAAACCTGCTGCCTCACCGCGAGAGCTGCGACTGCCGTACGGACCCCCTTGCTCGTCCTCCCGCCGGCGGCCATCTTGAAGCCCAGAGGAGAGCGCGGATACTGACCAGACTTGCCGCTGCCCCGCTGCACTCCATCTCTGTCGCCTCCATCTGCCTCCCATCTCACCTCCCTACGTGGCTGAGTGTCTCACCCTTTGGGACCCGCGGGAGTGCGCCCTGTGGCTTGCCTGTCCTGTGGCCCCCCTGAGGCCCGAGGGTCGAGCCCTTCAGGTGAGGTGTTCGTCAGCCGGCGACCCACGTGAGGTGTGGGGTGCCGGCAATTATCCCCCCCCCACCACTCGACGCTTCAATCCGGGGTGGTGCACAGCCGCTAGCTCCCTCCCCCACTCCAGAGCTGAGTGGTCACTGTGTCTGGTCCTTCTCTACTGCGGCCATGTAAGGGGGTTACATGGAAAGAAGAGGTCTGCACATTGTGAGACGCACACAGGGAGAGTCAGAGCCTACCTCTATAGCTTCGGCCACCTCAGCGTCCCCCGGGGCCTAGAAGACAGAAAACACCGGCTGTTCCTGCCTTGCTGTCCCCGAAGTGGCTATCTCCACCCCTTCAGAACCGTTGATCTGTGTGCCGATCCATCCTGCTCCGACCTCATCCTAGACTTTCAAGCTACCTACTCTACGGCCTTGACGCCCTACACCTGTGAAGCCTCCAAAATGTAAGTTCTCCTAGCTTCTCCCACTCATGTTTGCCTAATTCACATGTACATATTATCAATGTGACTGAGTACTCCTGTTTCACTTCAATTCGCTGATTGCACCCAGCCCCGAGGTGCGCCTTTTAGTGCTTTCTGGATACGTTCCTGCTGACGAGAAATGCCTCCTAAAAAAAACAAAGATCCAATGCCTCCTAAAATTTCCTTCCCCCCTCAGAAACCCCTCCAAATTTCCCCCTTGCAAAGTATCTCCTCTCCTCCCATCATGCCGGATCCCACGGGATCAAGTGTCCTGTCCTCCGCTCTTTCAGTTTCAGGAGTGGACTGTGAATCTGATGTTCCCCTGACCGTGAGATCCCTCTGCCAGATCCTGTCTGCCTTCAAGTCAGAACTATCTAAAGATCTGACCTCTGCCGTCCGCGAGGTCAAGACCGAGTTGGTAGCGCTGGGGGACAGGACAGACCATTTAGAACGCAAGATGGAAGAATTGGTCGCCTCCCATAACGACTTGCTCTCGTCCCACGATCACCAACAACAAGATCTGGACCAGTTTAAGTCTAAGCTGGCAGATATGGAGGACAGATCACGATGAAACAATATCAAGATCAGGGGCATCCCTGACTCAGTCACCAACTCTGAATTGGAGTCCTATGCCATTGCTTTATTTAAGAAGCTCCTTCCTGCTGCGGATTCCACGGAGCTTTTAATTGACCGCATCCACCGACTTCCTAGACCACGCACCGTTTCATCCGACCTTCCTAAAGACACCCTCCTTTGAGTGCATTTCTTCACTGTTAAGGAGCGTATCATGAGGGCCGCTAGAGAATCCAAGAACTCAGATACTTTAGGACAGGGGTGTCAAAGACAAGGCCCGCGGGCCAAATCCGGCCCGCCAGACCTCGTCTGATGGCCCGCGGTGCCGCCGCCATGAAACCCCCTTCTCCCGAGTGCCCAGCTCGGGGGGGGCGGGGTTTCGCGGAATGACGCGATTGCGTCGTGACGTCACGGCGCAAACGCGTCATTCAACGAAACCCCGTCGGAGGAGGGAGAAGGGAGCCGCGCAGACGAGGAGGGAGAGGCGGCTGAAGAGCGTCGAGAACCGCTTCAAATGTAAGTCAGCCCCTCTCCCTTCCTCTCTTTCTCTCTCTCTCCCTCCTTCCACCACCTGCCGCAATGTGTAAAATGGGGACCTGTACCTGCCGCTATGTGTAAAATGGGGACCTGTGCCTGCCACAATGTGTAAAATGGGGACCTGTGCCTGCCACAATGTGTAAAATGGGGACCTGTGCCTGCCACAATGTGTAAAATGGGGACCTGTACCTGCCGCTATGTGTAAAATGGGGACCTGTGCCTGTCACAATGTGTAAAATGGGGACCTGTACCTGCCGCTATGTGTAAAATGGGGACCTGTGCCTGCCACAATGTGTAAAATGGGGACCTGTGCCTGCCACAATGTGTAAAATGGGGACCTGTGCCTGCCACAATGTGTAAAATGGGGACCTGTGCCTGCCACAATGTGTAAAATGGGGACCTGTGCCTGCCACAATGTGTAAAATGGGGACCTGTGCCTGCCACAATGTGTAAAATGGGGACCTGTGCCTGCCACAATGTGTAAAATGGGGACCTGTGCCTGCCACAATGTGTAAAATGGGGACCTGTGCCTGCCACAATGTGTAAAATGGGGACCTGTACCTGCCGCTATGTGTAAAATGGGGACCTGTGCCTGTCACAATGTGTAAAATGGGGACCTGTACCTGCCGCTATGTGTAAAATGGGGACCTGTGCCTGCCACAATGTGTAAAATGGGGACCTGTGCCTGCCACAATGTGTAAAATGGGGACCTGTGCCTGCCACAATGTGTAAAATGGGGACCTGTGCCTGCCACAATGTGTAAAATGGGGACCTGTGCCTGCCACAATGTGTAAAATGGGGACCTGTGCCTGCCACAATGTGTAAAATGGGGACCTGTACCTGCCGCTATGTGTAAAATGGGGACCTGTGCCTGTCACAATGTGTAAAATGGGGACCTGTACCTGCCGCTATGTGTAAAATGGGGACCTGTGCCTGCCGCAATGTGTAAAATGGGGACCTGTGCCTGCCGCAATGTGTAAAATGGGGACCTGTACACTATAAAAGGGGGCACATGGCTGGGCACTATAAAAGGGGGCACATGGCTGGGCACTTTAAAAGGGGGCAGATGGCTGGGCACATATAAGGCAGGTGGAGCGGTAAATTTTGGATAGACCTACAGATACAACCGGCCCTTTGATGGGGACCAAACTGCTGATGCGGCCCCCGATGAATTTGAGTTTGACACCCCTGCTTTAGGAGGACTACAAATATTCCAAGATTTCTCAGCTGCCACCATAGCAAAGAGACGTGCCTTTACACCTATCACACTCGCCCTTTCGGTCCCATGACATCCAATACCGCTGGGGATTTCCGGTCAAATTGATAGTTACATACGAAGATTCGACTTATGTCATCTCCTCCCTAGATGCGGGAGTTAAATTGCTACTAGATTGGGACATAACTATCCAGAAGCCGTCTGCAACGTCCCGTACAGCTGCCGTCCGCCAGGAATGGTCGACAATTTGAACCACTTAATCACTGCACAAGGTCCTTTCAAATTCTGTTATCTTTTCTCAGGTCCGCTGAGGTTATAGACCTCTCCCCCTCTTGAGAGGGGCAGGTTTTTCTAAATATCATTGTCTACCTAACTTGTTGACCCTTATTCAGGTCTATATGTTACAGGTTTACTCTTTCACATGTTGTTCAACAAAAGTTTCTTTTTTATTAAGGGGCTCTAGTTTGTTTTGTCGATACTTCCTGTCGATTATATGTTGTTGCCCCATTTACACTCACCTGCTAATTAGTGAGGATTTCCATTACATGTACGTGTTTTTGTTTAAACTTTTTTTGATGTTGTATTAGAGTGGCGGTGCAAGCTCCGCCAGCCCGCCTCCACCTTTTTCTGTACTACTACAAGTCCCTGAACCGTTTCCCCCTTCCCTGTAGTAGTCATGCAGGTCCAATATACCGGACCTTTTTGTTTTTTCTTTGTTGTTTCCACCCTAAGTCCACGATTTGAACCCCCCCACTCCCCGCATGCCCCCCTTCCCTTCGAGCTCCAGACATGGCTCACTCCTCCATTCACAGCCGCACCCTGGTTTTAGGTACATTTGCACTAAATTTGTTTAATATAGATCTCTTTCTCTCATTCCTGATATGTGTTTCCAATGCTGAACCTTTTATCCCTCAATGTCAAGGGACTGAACTCACCTAACAAACGCAGACTGGCCCTCACATTCTTCCACCAACAGAAAGCAGACGTTGTCGCACTGCAAGAAACTAATTTTTCTTCTGTTAATCCTCCTCTTTTTAAGAACAGCAACTTCCCAGTGGGATACTACGCTAATGGTCCGTTTAAACGGAACGGGGTGGCTGTCCTATTTAGCAAGAATGTCTCTTTTGCCCTCCATTCTCAACTCTCAGACAAAAATGACCGTTACCTTATCCTTACCGGCCTGCTAGACGACATGCCTGTCACATTAGTATGCCTATATGCCCCTAACTCTAATCAAGTCCCCTTTCTACGTAAATTGTTTCTCACCATACGTAAAACACTTAAGGGCTCCCTAGTTGTTTTAGGTGATCATAATCTGGTTTTAGACCCGAAATTGGACAAATCTCACCAACCCTCCCAATCTATTTCATCTGCTCAATCTGGCCCCTCCTCAGCCTTCCACAATCTACTCACTGAATTCGATCTTTACGATGTATGGAGGACCCATAACCCCTCGGGACGGGAATATACATTCCACTCCCTAGTTCACAACTCCTACTCTAGAATAGATTTAATCTTATGTGACAAATGGTCTCTCCAGAGAACTAAGGACGTTGATATCCTACCAATTACCTGGTCTGACCACGCTCCAGTTCTCTGGAAATGGAACCTCCATGATGTCCGCAACCCACCTCGTCAGTGGCGCCTATACCCATATCTCCTAAATAACCCTTTGTCTAAAAAAATTATTCTTGAATCCATTAACTCTTACTTAGCCACTAACTCCCCCCAGGACACATCTACTATTAACCATTGGTGTGCCTTTAAGGCTGTCACCCGCGGAGCTGCCATCCAAGCTGGTGCCACTCTCAAAAAACAGGCCCTCCAATTACAGGCGAAACTAGAAGCTGAATTGCTAGACCTCGAAACCCAAAACATAGCCCATCCCTCTAAAACTCTTAAAAAGGAAATCTCCAATGTCCGTGGTCAACTTCAAAAACTGTTTCTCGCCCGCACCCAAGCGGCTTTGAATAGGTTGCGGCACAAATTTTATCTTCTCGGTAATAAATCTGGTAGAATGTTAGCACGTAAGCTGCGGGTTCAGCAAGCCAGGAATAAGATTAAATACATCTACTCTCCCACCAAACAGAAGATATTAAACCCTAGAGACATAACGAGCCGGTTTGCGCAATATTACACCGAACTCTATAACCTATCAACTGACCCTTCAACCCCCCAACCCACCTCTTCTTCTATTTCCTCTTTCTTGAACAACCTCTCTTTTCCTACTCTCACTCAGGAACAAGTGTCTACACTTAATGCCCCTTGGTGGGCGGCGGAAGTCTCTGCGGCTATTAAATCCACACCTAGAAACAAGGCCCCAGGCCTAGATGGGTTTGTTACCGACTTTTATGCCACTTTCCACAACGTTCTTTCCCCCCACCTGACTGCCCTCTTCAATACATTCTCTGACCACGGCTCCCTTCCCCCAGAACTGCTAGAAGCGCGTATTATTACTATTCCTAAACCCGGAAAGGATCCTGCCTATGTACACAACTATCGCCCTATCGCACTGCTTAACTGTGATATCAAACTTTATGCCAAAATGATTGCAACACGTATCAACCGATTTCTCCCATTGCTGGTACACCCGGACCAAACTGGCTTCGTGCCTGGAAGACAAGCGTCAGATAACACGCGCAGAGTCTTCAACCTGCTTGATTCTCTCTCTAAAGATCAGGGCCTTCTCTTGCTGTCCTTGGATGCTGAGAATGCCTTCGATAGACTGAACTGGACGTATATGCGTGAAGCCCTCCTCCGATTTGGTTTTAGAGATCGTATTCTAGCCTCTATTTTAGCATTGTATAGTTCACCTACGGCCCGAGTGTTCAGCAATGGCTTCCTGTCTGACTCTTTCCAAATCACAAATGGTACCAGACAAGGCTGCCCTCTATCCCCTCTAATATTCGTCCTGTCAATCGAACCCCTTGCTATTACAATACGTGACAATCCCCATATTCCAGCTCTACAATTTGGATCCTCCCGCCATAAACTAAGCCTCTTTGCGGACGATGTTCTCCTCTTCATCTCTGAACCCACCACAACTCTCCCTCTCTTGCACTCTATTCTAGATGCCTATAGCTTAGCTTCTTACTATAAACTCAACACCACCAAGACGGACGCCCTTCCTTTCAACCTTTCCCACTCCCTCCTAACCCTCCAATCTTCCTTTCCATATAATTGGCGGAAACACACGATAAAGTATCTAGGCATCAACATACCTATCTCCACTCCTGACGTCTTTACTGTCAATTTCTCCCCTCTGATAGAGACGTTAGAAGCCCTAACTAAATCCTGGTCATCGTATGAGGTCTCCTGGCTTGGACGTATAGCCGCGTTCAAAATGTCCCTACTACCCAAACTAATGTACCTTTTCCGCACAATCCCATACATCTTTCCTGTTCTTCTGTCATGTTTAGATATGTTTGGTCTTCAAAACCACCTTCGATGGCTTACTCCAAAATGGTTCTGCCACGAGCGTTAGGAGGACTCTGTCTGCCCAATATTTTCCTATATCAAGAAGCTGCTCTTTTGGCTTCCCTTAAAAATTATTTTGATGACCATACACATCTGGGCTGGGTGGAGCTTGAACAAATTCGAGCAAATCCACTCCCCCTAGCGGATCTTTTCCGCATCCCAAAGCCGTTCCGGCCCGCCCGTGTAAATCTCCTTTCTTCTACGCAAGCTACACTACAAACCTGGGACAAATTATCTGCCACTTTACCATCCCCTATATCCCACATTACCCAGATCTCCATCATTACACTAGCACTGATGATACCCCATCTTAATCTCTCTAAATGGAGGCATGCAGGAATATTATATCTAGGCGACCTACTAGACGGACTCTCTCTGTTACCCTCCTCAGCTCTTCAATCAAAGTTCTCTCTTCCCGCCACTGAACTCTTCCACTATATGCAAGTTGCACACTGGTGGAGAACATTCCCTCCTACCTCGCCGTCATCCCACTCAACCTCATTTACCCTCTTCTCTCGCCTTTCCCTGAAAGAATCTAAAGGCGACATTACGTTCTGGTATAAACTACTGATTACCCCTATCTCCCCTGCCAAATGCAACGCACAAGCAAAATGGGAACTAGACCTGGGAGGAACCCTGTCGCCAAATGAATGGCGTCTCATCTTCTTAACTTCCTACTCCATGTCCAAATGTTTAAATCATACTGAAATGCATATAAAACTGATACATAGGCTATACTTGACTCCCGACCGATTGCATAGGTTTTGGCCCTCCTGTAGTAATAAATGCTGGAGACTCTGCGGTTCAGTAGGTCATATTTACCATATATTCTGGACATGACCGGTGATTACTAAATACTGGTCAGAAGTGTTTGACTTAATCAATAAAGTTTTATCCATTCATCTCACACCAGACCCGACCTTAGCATTATTTCATGTTGCCCCCCCTTCTGTCCCCCCCTCTAGCAGATATGTTTTAGGCCACATTTTAATAGCTGCCAACTTAGCTCAGCTGTGGAAGCAACCTTCGCCCCCTACCCTGCTAAAAGTTATTTATAAAATGAACCACCACTTCCTCATGGAAACTGACAATATCCCCTCTTCCACCACCACCCCCTCCCCCAAGACAAGCTGGTCCCTGTGGCATCAGTATGTCTCCACCGGCGAAGGATCTCAATATTTCCATAAACCACCTTCAAGCAGCCCATCTCATTTTAGTCTAATTGAACAACCGGCCAACATCTGATACTCTAGAAAGAAGACCTATTGGGTTTCTCTCCCATAGGGTTACAGATATGTACCTCCCCTTTCTCAAACCAGGGCAACATTAGTTTAGATACTCTCTCCTACCCTCTCTCTATTCATATCTACATGCCTAGATCTCCCGGGTTGGAATCCTGTTTTATTTTTATTTTTTTGTCTTCATTTGTTGCAATGTGAACATTATTCCTGTATAGCCCCGTATACCGAAGCTCTATGACCCATTATAATGTCTCTATATCTTCTATATGTAACATGTTTTCTTTTTACCATTTTCCTACCGCTGGGTGAAATTGCTATGTTATATATGCTTGTTCTCGATGTACTGGTTCCTATTCCTGATCTGGATGCTCCCTCCCCCCCCCCCCCTCTCCCCCAGTACCTCCCCTTTTGCCTCTGCATTGTATTATTTTATCTGTCCCCCTTTTCTTTCTGTACCCTATAAAAATGTTTTTTTCTCAATAAAAACTATTGATGCAAAAAAAAATAATAATTAATAAGTGAAAAGGGGAATGTATGCAGAAACCGTTTGGACACCTGATATTTGTTATCAGGATTTTTCCCAGGCTATTTTAAATAAGCCATCCAATTCCTTGGAATTAGGAAATGTGACTGTCAGTTTGTCTTGTGGGAGGAAAAATGACTGCTGAGTATTAGCATCCTCCAGGGGGAGCTTTAACACATCCTGAATAGCCAATATGAGGGGTTCAATATCCTGGGTAGGGGTGGAATCCCCACTTATGGGGTCCACATCATCCCCATCATCCTGTATATCATTCTCAGTATCTGATAGGAGTGCAGGTAGAGCATGTTTTTGTGCACCTGTTGCAGATGGGGGGGATGTTTAGCAGTTAGACCTGCCACTGCTTGTTGCAGTTCCTGAGTTTTATTTGCATTTGCAGTGAGCTGAGATGACATATCAGACATCATAGTTTTGATAGCCCCCAACCAGGAGGGCTCTGGACTCTCCCCCACATTGTTATCAGCATTCTGAGATGAGTGACTGACTATACTGCTCACATGATATTGAGCCATATGAACTAGGGGAGAATCTAGCATTACAAACACTGCATAACTTCTGTTTTACCATATTGAATAAGAAAAATAGGTACAATACACATACAACACAGCCTGAAATACAATACAAGCCTGTCCTATTGCATGTGAGAGGAGACACAGGAGAAAGGACACCAGCGCACCCAACACTGCACAGCCCCAGTGATGCTGTCAGCGTTTTATATATGTAAACAACAGTGAGACTGTATTATGAAAAATCCCTCAGAGGGATGTTACTTGTGCACACTATAGCGGCTCTCCCCCTCTACACCCGGTACCAGTGATCCAGGGACTGTTATGGAGGAGCTGTTGAAGCTGCTGCTATGCAGAGGAAGGCACCAAATTTTAACTGAGCCTGCTATCATGTAGCTCCACCCCCCGCCATGGCGCCGGAGCTACTGTTTTATATTCCTACTGGCCATGTCTCCCTATGTTTGTATCCTCACATAAATGCTTGGTACAATGTATTTTATGCAGTCTCACGCAGGGGCAACAACGGGTTCCCCCCAGGAGGGACCTGTACGCCTCACCCGTGCTTCAGCCACACAGTGAACTGGGGTCCCCCCTAGTGGGGTCCCCGGCGAGTACTCACCACCGATGGTCACCTTTAGGCAGCGTTAGGGGTGTGCGGCATGCTGTGGCTGCGACAGCCAAAATGCCATGCCCCGCTGAACAAACAGCCCCTCAGAACGGTGGTCCGGCAGCGGGGAAGCGGCTCTGCCCCTCAAGAGGCCGGTGACCGTCCCCCCCCCTCCCCCTTACTCCCACGGTGCACAAACAGCATATCCAGTGCCAGATTAAGGTCCACATGGGCCTGGAGCTGAAATTTATGAAGGGCCTATTGTGTGCCTTGATAGGAGGTGTGACAAGTGCTGCGGTGGTCTAAATAGGTGATGTGGCCTGTGACATGGGTGTGGCATGGAGGTCATAGCTAGTGCCTACCTTCAACCACTTAACAGTGCTCGCCAAAATGGGAATATTTAAGTGGGGATATGGGAAATGAAATGGGAGTACTGTAGCGCATGCCAAAAAAGGGGGGAAGACCACTGAAAAGGAGTGTGTCCTTAGAAGTATATGCATTAGTGTGCCCCCTCCCCTCCTAGCCTGTATATCCGTCAGTGTGCCACCTTCTCTCCTAGTCTTTAAATGCATCAGTGTGCCCCACCTACCCTCCTAGTCTGTATGTGTACTAGTGTGCCCTCCTCCCCTTCTAGTCTGTATGTGTATTAGTGTGCCCCCCTCCCCTCCTAGTCTGTATGTGTATTACTGTGTACCCCCCTCTTAGCCTATATATACTGTATGGATTCAGTATGGAATCCCGATGGTCATAAGATCAACGTAGGAATCCCGACATATATATAAATATATATATATATATATATATATATATATACACATACAGGTATGTCAAATAAGATGAACTCCTCCTTCATTTACATCCTTCAAGATGCTCACTCAAAAATGCCAACACAGTCCAAATGCAGCCACAGAACAGATTCAATGAAGAGGGCACTCTCCAAAAGTTGCTTTACACAAAATTACATATTTAATTTATCAACTTGTCTTTATCACCACTCAGTAAAAGAAACTGCAAGCTTCTGAGATCCAATAATTGTCATGGCAACCATAAAACCAATATGCAAATCAATGCCATCTTATCCTTATACTTAGATTAGTTCGTCAACCTCGGTCCCTCCTGGGCCGCTAGACAGGGCCGTCTTTTCGTATGGGCTCAATGGGCTCTTGTCCAAGGGCCCCAGGAGTAAAAGGGCCCTAGGCTGGTAGCTGAGGGTCCCCTCTTTCCAGGGGGTACCAGATTTTTGAAAATCGGCCCTGGGGAACCGGAGATATCCGACTTCAAAGCAGTGGTCCCCATCCAAGCCTGCTAATTGCTCTTCCCAGCCAGATATCTCAGGTTCTGTCTTAATTAAAGTTTTTCTGAGTGTATACTCCAAAAGCTGGGACTCTCCCCTTTCAGTGGACACTGGCAGCGCCACACGCCTAATATGCAGTTTTATATTTTTGTTGGTGGATTGCTCTGGCTACTGAAGTCTGATCCCCAAGTCCCCAGTAACTCCTGAAAGGTGTCCCCAGTACCTCCTGAAAGGTGGGACTCTCTAGTTTTTTTTATCCCATTAAAGCTAAGAAATCTATTTCCAGGAACTGTAGATATCTGCAGTCAGGGAAGCTGCCCTGACCCCCGACAAAATGATGAATATTAAGCCCACTCCACTATCCACCCCTTACCTGTGTATTTAACACCCCCTACCACCCTGGAAGTCATGTACCAGGGCCTCTTCATTCAGCACAATGTCCCCTTCTACAGTTTAGTATTCTCCTTCCTGCCCCATTTGTGCAGTAAAGGAGTAATTAGTAGAGATGAGCGCCTGAAATTTTTCGGGTTTTGTGTTTTGGTTTTGGGTTCGGTTCCGCGGCCGTGTTTTGGGTTCGAACGCGTTTTGGCAAAACCTCACCGAATTATTTTTGTCGGATTCGGGTGTGTTTTGGATTCGGGTGTTTTTTTCCAAAAACACTAAAAAACAGCTTAAATCATAGAATTTGGGGGTCATTTTGATCCCAAAGTATTATTAACCTCAAAAACCATAATTTACACTAATTTTCAGTCTATTCTGAATACCTCACACCTCACAATATTATTTTTAGTCCTAAAATTTGCACCGAGGTCGCTGTGTGAGTAAGATAAGCGACCCTAGTGGCCGACACAAACACCGGGCCCATCTAGGAGTGGCACTGCAGTGTCACGCAGGATGTCCCTTCCAAAAAACCCTCCCCAAACAGCACATGACGCAAAGAAAAAAAGAGGCGCAATGAGGTAGCTGTGTGAGTAAGATTAGCGACCCTAGTGGCCGACACAAACACCGGGCCCATCTAGGAGTGGCACTGCAGTGTCACGCAGGATGGCCCTTCCAAAAAACCCTCCCCAAACAGCACATGACGCAAAGAAAAAAAGAGGCGCAATGAGGTAGCTGACTGTGTGAGTAAGATTAGCGACCCTAGTGGCCGACACAAACACCGGGCCCATCTAGGAGTGGCACTGCAGTGTCACGCAGGATGGCCCTTCCAAAAAACCCTCCCCAAACAGCACATGACGCAAAGAAAAAAAGAGGCGCAATGAGGTAGCTGACTGTGTGAGTAAGATTAGCGACCCTAGTGGCCGACACAAACACCGGGCCCATCTAGGAGTGGCACTGCAGTGTCACGCAGGATGTCCCTTCCAAAAAACCCTCCCCAAACAGCACATGACGCAAAGAAAAAAAGAGGCGCAATGAGGTAGCTGTGTGAGTAAGATTAGCGACCCTAGTGGCCGACACAAACACCGGGCCCATCTAGGAGTGGCACTGCAGTGTCACGCAGGATGTCCCTTCCAAAAAACCCTCCCCAAACAGCACATGACGCAAAGAAAAAAAGAGGCGCAATGAGGTAGCTGACTGTGTGAGTAAGATTAGCGACCCTAGTGGCCGACACAAACACCGGGCCCATTTAGGAGTGGCACTGCAGTGTCACGCAGGATGTCCCTTCCAAAAAACCCTCCCCAATCAGCACATGATGCAAAGAAAAAGAAAAGAAAAAAGAGGTGCAAGATGGAATTATCCTTGGGCCCTCCCACCCACCCTTATGTTGTATAAACAAAACAGGACATGCACACTTTAACCAACCCATCATTTCAGTGACAGGGTCTGCCACACGACTGTGACTGATATGACGGGTTGGTTTGGACCCCCCCCAAAAAAGAAGCAATTAATCTCTCCTTGCACAAACTGGCTCTACAGAGGCAAGATGTCCACCTCATCTTCACCCTCCGATATATCACCGTGTACATCCCCCTCCTCACAGATTATCAATTCGTCCCCACTGGAATCCACCATCTCAGCTCCCTGTGTACTTTGTGGAGGCAATTGCTGCTGGTCAATGTCTCCGCGGAGGAATTGATTATAATTCATTTTAATGAACATCATCTTCTCCACATTTTCTGGATGTAACCTCGTACGCCGATTGCTGACAAGGTGAGCGGCGGCACTAAACACTCTTTCGGAGTACACACTTGTGGGAGGGCAACTTAGGTAGAATAAAGCCAGTTTGTGCAAGGGCCTCCAAATTGCCTCTTTTTCCTGCCAGTATAAGTACGGACTGTGTGACGTGCCTACTTGGATGCGGTCACTCATATAATCCTCCACCATTCTATCAATGTTGAGAGAATCATATGCAGTGACAGTAGACGACATGTCCGTAATCGTTGTCAGGTCCTTCAGTCCGGACCAGATGTCAGCATCAGCAGTCGCTCCAGACTGCCCTGCATCACCGCCAGCGGGTGGGCTCGGAATTCTGAGCCTTTTCCTCGCACCCCCAGTTGCGGGAGAATGTGAAGGAGGAGATGTTGACAGGTCGCGTTCCGCTTGACTTGACAATTTTGTCACCAGCAGGTCTTTCAACCCCAGCAGACCTGTGTCTGCCGGAAAGAGAGATCCAAGGTAGGCTTTAAATCTAGGATCGAGCACGGTGGCCAAAATGTAGTGCTCTGATTTCAACAGATTGACCACCCGTGAATCCTTGTTAAGCGAATTAAGGGCTGCATCCACAAGTCCCACATGCCTAGCGGAATCGCTCCCTTTTAGCTCCTTCTTCAATGCCTCCAGCTTCTTCTGCAAAAGCCTGATGAGGGGAATGACCTGACTCAGGCTGGCAGTGTCTGAACTGACTTCACGTGTGGCAAGTTCAAAGGGCATCAGAACCTTGCACAACGTTGAAATCATTCTCCACTGCACTTGAGACAGGTGCATTCCATCTCCTATATCGTGCTCAATTGTATAGGCTTGAATGGCCTTTTGCTGCTCCTCCAACCTCTGAAGCATATAGAGGGTTGAATTCCACCTCGTTACCACTTCTTGCTTCAGATGATGGCAGGGCAGGTTCAGTAGTTTTTGGTGGTGCTCCAGTCTTCTGTACGTGGTGCCTGTACGCCGAAAGTGTCCCGCAATTTTTCTGGCCACCGACAGCATCTCTTGCACGCCCCTGTCGTTTTTTAAAAAATTCTGCACCACCAAATTCAAGGTATGTGCAAAACATGGGACGTGCTGGAATTTGCCCATATTTAATGCACACACAATATTGCTGGCGTTGTCCGATGCCACAAATCCACAGGAGAGTCCAATTGGGGTAAGCCATTCCGCGATGATCTTCCTCAGTTGCCGTAAGAGGTTTTCAGCTGTGTGCGTATTCTGGAAAGCGGTGATACAAAGCGTAGCCTGCCTAGGAAAGAGTTGGCGTTTGCGAGATGCTGCTACTGGTGCCGCCGCTGCTGTTCTTGCGGCGGGAGTCCATACATCTACCCAGTGGGCTGTCACAGTCATATAGTCCTGACCCTGCCCTGCTCCACTTGTCCACATGTCCGTGGTTAAGTGGACATTGGGTACAACTGCATTTTTTAGGAGACTGGTGAGTCTTTTTCTGACGTCCGTGTACATTCTCGGTATCGCCTGCCTAGAGAAGTGGAACCTAGATGGTATTTGGTAACGGGGGCACACTGCCTCAATAAATTGTCTAGTTCCCTGTGAACTAACGGCGGATACCGGACGCACGTCTAACACCAACATAGTTGTCAAGGACTCAGTTATCCGCTTTGCAGTAGGATGACTGCTGTGATATTTCATCTTCCTCGCAAAGGACTGTTGAACAGTCAATTGCTTACTGGAAGTAGTACAAGTGGGCTTACGACTTCCCCTCTGGGATGACCATCGACTCCCAGCGGCAACAACAGCAGCGCCAGCAGCAGTAGGCGTTACACGCAAGGATGCATCGGAGGAATCCCAGGCAGGAGAGGACTCGTCAGACTTGCCAGTGACATGGCCTGCAGGACTATTGGCATTCCTGGGGAAGGAGGAAATTGACACTGAGGAAGTTGGTGGGGTGGTTTGCGTGAGCTTGGTTACAAGAGGAAGGGATTTACTGGTCAGTGGACTGCTTCCGCTGTCACCCAAAGTTTTTGAACTTGTCACTGACTTATTATGAATGCGCTGCAGGTGACGTATAAGGGAGGATGTTCCGAGGTGGTTAACGTCCTTACCCCTACTTATTACAGCTTGACAAAGGGAACACACGGCTTGACACCTGTTGTCCGCATTTCTGGTGAAATACCTCCACACCGAAGAGCTGATTTTTTTGGTATTTTCACCTGGCATGTCAACGGCCATATTCCTCCCACGGACAACAGGTGTCTCCCCGGGTGCCTGACTTAAACAAACCACCTCACCATCAGAATCCTCCTGGTCAATTTCCTCCCCAGCGCCAGCAACACCCATATCCTCCTCATCCTGGTGTACTTCAACACTGACATCTTCAATCTGACTATCAGGAACTGGACTGCGGGTGCTCCTTCCAGCACTTGCAGGGGGCGTGCAAATGGTGGAAGGCGCATGCTCTTCACGTCCAGTGTTGGGAAGGTCAGGCATCGCAACCGACACAATTGGACTCTCCTTGTGGATTTGGGATTTCAAAGAACGCACAGTTCTTTGCGGTGCTTTTGCCAGCTTGAGTCTTTTCAGTTTTCTAGCGAGAGGCTGAGTGCTTCCATCCTCATGTGAAGCTGAACCACTAGCCATGAACATAGGCCAGGGCCTCAGCCGTTCCTTGCCACTCCGTGTGGTAAATGGCATATTGGCAAGTTTACGCTTCTCCTCCGACAATTTTATTTTAGGTTTTGGAGTCCTTTTTTTACTGATATTTGGTGTTTTGGTTTTGACATGCTCTGTACTATGCCATTGGGCATCGGCCTTGGCAGACGACGTTGCTGGCATTTCATCGTCTCGGCCATGAGTAGTGGCAGCAGCTTCAGCACGAGGTGGAAGTGGATCTTGATCTTTCCCTAATTTTGGAACCTCAACATTTTTGTTCTCCATATTTTAATAGGCACAACTAAAAGGCACCTCAGGTAAACAATGCAGATGGATGGATTGGATACTAGTATACAATTATGGACGGGCTGCCGAGTGCCGACACAGAGGTAGCCACATCCGTGAACTACCGCACTGTACTGTGTCTGCTGCTAATATATAGACTGGTTGATAAAGAGATAGTATACTCGTAACTAGTATGTATGTATAAAGAAAGAAAAAAAAACCACGGTTAGGTCACTGGTATATACAATTATGGACGGGCTGCCGAGTGCCGACACAGAGGTAGCCACAGCCGTGAACTACCGCACTGTACTGTGTCTGCTGCTAATATATAGACTGGTTGATAAAGAGATAGTATACTCGTAACTAGTATGTATGTATAAAGAAAGAAAAAAAAACCACGGTTAGGTCACTGGTATATACAATTATGGACGGGCTGCCGAGTGCCGACACAGAGGTAGCCACAGCCGTGAACTACCGCACTGTACTGTGTCTGCTGCTAATATATAGACTGGTTGATAAAGAGATAGTATACTCGTAACTAGTATGTATGTATAAAGAAAGAAAAAAAAACCACGGTTAGGTCACTGGTATATACAATTATGGACGGGCTGCGGAGTGCCGACACAGAGGTAGCCACAGCCGTGAACTACCGCACTGTACTGTGTCTGCTGCTAATATATAGACTGGTTGATAAAGAGATAGTATACTCGTAACTAGTATGTATGTATAAAGAAAGAAAAAAAAACCACGGTTAGGTGGTATATACAATTATGGACGGGCTGCCGAGTGCCGACACAGAGGTAGCCACAGCCGTGAACTACCGCACTGTACTGTGTCTGCTGCTAATATATAGACTGGTTGATAAAGAGATAGTATACTCGTAACTAGTATGTATGTATAAAGAAAGAAAAAAAAACCACGGTTAGGTCACTGGTATATACAATTATGGACGGGCTGCCGAGTGCCGACACAGAGGTAGCCACAGCCGTGAACTACCGCACTGTACACTGGTTGATAAAGAGATAGTAGTATACTCGTAACAACTAGTATGACGACGGTATAAAGAATGAAAAAAAAAACCACGGTTAGGTGGTATATAATACAATTATGGTTGGACGGACTGCCTGCCGAGTGCCGACACAGAGGTAGCCACAGCCGTGAACTACCGCACTGTACACTGGTTGATAAAGAGATAGTAGTATACTCGTAACAACTAGTATGACGACGGTATAAAGAATGAAAAAAAAACCACGGTTAGGTGGTATATAATACAATTATGGTTGGACGGACTGCCTGCCGAGTGCCGACACAGAGGTAGCCACAGCCGTGAACTACCGCACTGTACACTGGTTGATAAAGAGATAGTAGTATACTCGTAACAACTAGTATGACGACGGTATAAAGAACGAAAAAAAAACCACGGTTAGGTGGTATATATTATAATACAATTATGGATGGACGGACTGCCTGCCGAGTTCCGACACAGAGGTAGCCACAGCCGTGAACTACCGCACTGTACACTGGTTGATAAAGAGATAGTAGTATACTCGTAACAACTAGTATGACGACGGTATAAAGAACGAAAAAAAAACCACGGTTAGGTGGTATATATTATAATACAATTATGGATGGACGGACTGCCTGCCGAGTTCCGACACAGAGGTAGCCACAGCCGTGAACTACCGCACTGTACACTGGTTGATAAAGAGATAGTAGTATACTCGTAACAACTAGTATGACTATGACGACGGTATAAAGAAAGAAAAAAAAAAACCACGGTTAGGTGGTATATAATACAATTATGGATGGACGGACTGCCTGCCGAGTGCCGACACAGAGGTAGCCACAGCCGTGAACTACCGCACTGTACTGTGTCTGCTGCTAATATAGACTGGTTGATAAAGAGATAGTATACAATACTACTAATATACTGGTGGTCAGGCACTGGTCACCACTAGTCACACTGGCAGTGGCACTCCTGCAGCAAAAGTGTGCACTGTTTAATTTTAATATAATATTATTTATCATGTACTCCTGGCTCCTGCTATAACAACCTGCAGTGCTCCCCAGTCTCCCCCACAATTATAAGCTTTATATACAATACATTGATGTGCAGCACACTGGGCTGAGCAGTGCACACAGACTGAGTCACTGTGTGACTGTGTATCGTTTTTTTCAGGCAGAGAACGGATATATTAAATAAAACAAACAACTGCACTGTCTCTGGTGGTCACTGGTCACTGTGGTCGTCAGTCACTAAACTCTGTCTGCACTCTGCACTCTCTTCTAATCTACAGTATCACAGCAATCTCTCTCTCTCTCTCTCTTCTAAATCTAATCTAAATGGAGAGGACGCCAGCCACGTCCTCTCCCTATCAATCTCAATGCACGTGTGAAAATGGCGGCGACGCGCGGCTCCTTATATAGAATCCGAGTATCGCGAGAATCCGACAGCGTCATGATGACGTTCGGGCGCGCTCGGGTTAACCGAGCAAGGCGGGAAGATCCGAGTCGCTCGGACCCGTGAAAAAAAAAGTGAAGTTCGTGCGGGTTCGGATTCAAAGAAACCGAACCCGCTCATCTCTAGTAATTAGCAGACATTATTTCTCCAGGTCCTACATGCTGAGCGAAATATAGAACCCCCCTACCATCTGCGGGACATCAAAGCTGCCGCTGATAGCACCCTCTACCCCTACTGCTGGAGGATGGGTAGGGGCCCCAGTGCATTGCTGTGCCCAGGGGTCTACACTGCTGTTAAGACGGCTCTGCCGCTAGAGACATGCACCAGAATGTTAATCAGCCATGCGTCAGAAGTTAGTAAAACAGCGACTCCACTTAAGCCATTTCAATAAAATAAAACCATACACCTGGCAGTCGGGGGTCCGTGTGTGATGCTCACCAGTACTTCCTATATCCTATGGGAACGTAATGCGTTCCACCTGAGCGTTCCACCGTAATGCGCATGCTCACCCGCACTTCCGGTGTTACATGCCCTAGTGCATTCCAGCGCCATTGCGCCTCCTCACTATACATATCTAATAATTGTTAGACTCACATCCGGCTGCTCAGAGAGTAAGAAACACTGTAAAGTGCAGGGTGCATAATACAATAAGTGTAAACATATACAATCTGTGGGATGTAGTTAAATGCCGCCGCACGGAATCCCGGCGGCCAAAATACTGACGCTGGACTCCCGAACAGCGGCATAATGCCAGCATCAAAATTCCGAAGGAGCTCGGGATCCCGGCATCTAAATCCCGAACATACTTTTAGCGGGCACGATCGCATCCTGCAGTGGGGGGGGGGGGGGGGGTGTATTAAATTTAGCCATTAGAAGGGGGGTTAGGGTGCATGAATGGGAAGGGTATGGATAGGTACCAGGGAAGGTAGGGTTAGGGTTAGGGTTAGGCACCAGCAGGGAGGGTTAGGGTTAGGCACCAGCAGGGAGGGTTAGGGTTAGGCACCAGCGGGGAAGGTTAGAGTGAGGCACCAGCAGGGAGGGTTAGGGTTAGGCACCAAAGGGTAGGGTTAAGGTTAGGCACCAGCGGGGAAGGTTAGAGTAAGGCACCAGCAGGGAGGGTTAGGGTTAGGCACCAGCGGGTAGGGTTAAGGTTAGGCACCAGCGGGGAAGGTTAGAGTAAGGCACCAGCCATATCAATTGGCTGAAAAACATTACGAACGGACAATTTAGAAGACTTAGGAGGAATTGTACACATTCAGAAACATATAAACAACAGTGTCAAACCATGAAAAAGAAATTTATAGACAAAGGAAACAAAGAAGAAAACCTTCAAACTGAAATTGAGCAGATTGCCAATATGGACAGAAAATCAATGTATCAATACAAACAAGAAACCAGCAACAGTGACAACAAGATAGTATTCATAACACAATTCAACAGTCAGCACCATCAATTTGAATATATACTGCAGAAACATTGGCACATTTTACAACTAGACAAACAATTAAAACCATACATAAAAGACAAACCACAGATTGTGTATAGAAAGGCCAGAAATCTGAAGCAAAACCTAGTCAAAAGCTACACACAGATGGAGACAGTAAATCAAGAAGAAAGAAAAGGCAATTACCACTGTTTGTGCTGCCGCCCTTGTAAGATAACAGGCAATAAATCCACGAAACCAATCTCTGAATTCATGTCGAATATAACCAAGAAAACATACAAAATTAGAGAAAGGATCACGTGCGACTCAGAAGGAGTCATCTACCTTCTCTATTGCCCATGTGGACTCCAATATATTGGACAGACTAAGAGAAAACTTTGAGTTAGGATCTCTGAGCATATATATAATATATACAAGGGATTGGACACACATAGCGTCTCCGAACACTATAAAGATTGTCACAATAGTGACCCATCAAGTCTGAAATTCATAGGAATTCAAAAAATGTTCATAAACTGGAGAGGAGGTGACATAAGCCTTGAACTGAGAAAGAAGGAAACCAAATGGATATATCATATGAGAACTTTACAACCGGAGGGATTAAATGTTGAAATAGATGTCAATGCCTTCCTGTTAGATAATTAATTTCATTAAATTATTACAAAAAAACTATTACCATAAATATACTTTATAATTTCATCATTTTGAAATAGATATTATTGCATTTTTTTAGACAATTAATTTCATTAGGTTATCACAACTACTATTATAAATATATTCTATAAATATATTATATTGATTTATTGAACGCCATACCAAATATTAATTTAAAAAAAAATTCTTTTGTCCCATAGGGATTATAAGGGCACATGGTTGCCGCTTTTTTATTTATAACTTCCTGTTTTAACATTTCCTGTTTTAAGTAAAATTAATAAAGTTTTTTAACTATAAAAAGGAAGCCCATACAAACAAACAGCATCCTAGTTAAAGGGTTTTTTGGAACCAGAAACGCGTTGGAGATTATCACGGTGAAAAACGGAGGACCTTCTGCCAGTGTATGCAAACGCTGGCACGCTCCTAAACAAGTGAGCCGCATGAAGAGAACAAGCCGGAGCGGCCGTAGCAACGGAAAAACGGGACCAGTGACATCCGCGGCAGATGCTTGTGCTGTAACATCAAGCCGCTAAAGGTACAAGCAGGGATAGTAGGGATAGTAATACCCGCATACAGAGACTGTCCAGCCTAACCTAAATTGGGAAGCTAATACCGCTAATTACCTCCGTTTCACCACCTATTCAGAAAAAGAGCTGTAACATTATATTAACCATTATAACTTTTTTTACAGGTATGTGCGTTCAGAATATAATTTAAATAATCAAGCGCTCCTAATTATCGTTTTTCTCTATTGCATTTGTTATATGGAGCTGCTGACATAATACACATAAGCGCGGCAATCATCTTATTATCACCAGCAGGGAGGGTTAGGGTTAGGCACCAGCGGGTAGGGTTAAGGTTAGGCACCAGCGGGGAAGGTTAGAGTAAGGCACCAGCAGGGAGGGTTAGGGTTAGGCACCAGCGGGGAAGGTTAGAGTAAGGCACCAGCAGGGAGGGTTAGGCACCAGCGGGAAGGTTAGAGTAAGGCACCAGCAGGGAAGGTTAGGCACAAGTAAGGGTCAGGGTAGGGGACAGGGGAGGGTTTAAGTACTTTCTAGGGGCTGTCGGGATTCTGATGGTTGGGATGCTACTGTCGGTATTCTGACTGCCGGCATCCCGTCCAACGGTATATCGAACCGAATCAGGGACGTGCGGTGAGATAAAAGGCTAAGGAGGCATTAGCTAGCACCAGAGCCAGATTTACACACAAAATATGAGCCAAAGGGTACATCTGCAGGACATAACTAAAATGGCATTAAAAGGAGAGGTAATAATCATGGGAGACTTTAATCTTCCTGATGTAAACTGGGAGGTGTCTGTTGCTAGTTCCACTAGAAGTAGGAACATTTTAAATTCTCTTCAGGGAGCATCCCTCCACCAATTGGTGAGGGAGCCCACTCGGAAAGACGCAATATTAGACTTAATACTTACAAATGGAGACAGATTATCGGACGTAAAAGTGGGTGAAAACCTGGGATCCAGTGATCATCAAGCAGTATGGTTCAGCATTAAGACAGAGACTGACTCGTCCCATACAAAAACAAAGGTGTTGGATTTTAGGAAGGCTGATTTTGTAGGGATGGGAAAATGTGTAAGCGATTCTTTGGCAGAGTGGAGGAACTTGGAAACAGTACAGGAGAGGTGGGAAACATTCAAATGTGCAATATTGAAGGCAACAGACCTTTGTATCAAAACTGTTAGGAAAAACACAAGGAAAAGGAAGCCAGTGTGGTTTGCAAAAGAAGTAGCAAATATTGTGAGAACAAAAAAGATGGCTTTTAGGAAATATAAGCAGACACAAAATAATGAAGACAAAAAGATATATCTTGTTAGACAGAAGGAGACTAAGAAGGTAATCAGATGTGCAAAGGCACAAGCTGAGGAGAAAATGGCCCAGTCAGTGGGTAAAGGAGGCAAAACTTTTTTTAGGTATATAAGCGAAAAGAGAAAAACAAAAGGCGGAATTATAAAACTAAAGACGGACACTGGGAGTCTTGTTGAAGGAGACAATTTAATAACAGATCATCTTAATGATTATTTTTGCTCAGTATTTACTACTGAAAGAGAGGGGAAGGGGCCACAGTTAAGTTGCAGGGATATTCAGGAAAATGAAACAAGTACATTTACAGAGGAGAAGATCCTAACAGAACTCTCAAAGCTGAAAGTGGACAAATCTATGGGGCCAGATGGGATACATCCAAGGATACTAAAAGAACTTAAAGAGGTGCTGGTAGCACCATTGACAGAATTATTCAACCAGTCATTAGCTACAGGAGTAATTCCAGGGGACTGGAAAAGAGCAAACGTAGTCCCACTGCACAAAAGTGGAAGCAAGGAAGAGGCAAACAACTACAGACCAGTGAGTCTTACATCAGTAGTAGGGAAATTGATGGAAACACTCTTAAAAGAAAGAGTTGTAGATTATCTCAAATCCGGCAATTTACTGGATCCCAAACAGCATGGATTCACTGGGGGGAGATCATGTCAAACAAATCTTATTGACTTTTTTGATTGTGTGACTAAAGTGATGGATAAAGGTGGAGCCATGGATATAGCTTATCTAGACTTTAGTAAGGCTTTTGACACAGTTCCACATCGCAGATTGCTAAATAAACTTGAAAGTTTGGGATTGGATATTAGGATTATTGAATGGATAAGATCTTGGTTGAAGGATAGAAAACAGAGAGTTGTGGTAAATGGAGTGCATTCACAGGAGGGAAATGTTACCAGTGGAGTACCCCAGGGATCTGTACTTGGACCAGTGCTTTTTAATATCTTTATTGGTGACATTGCAAATGGCATTAAAGGGAAAGTATGCCTTTTTGCAGATGACACAAAGGTATGCAACAGGGTAGACACACCAGGTGGGGTAAAACAAATGATTGAGGATCTAGGTAGACTAGAGGAATGGTCAAGAGTCTGGCAATTACAGTTTAATGCCAAAAAATGCAAAATCATGCACTTGGGTCTCAAAAATCCTAAAGCTAAATACAGTATTAATGGCACTATACTGGAAACTACTGAGGAGGAAAGGGATCTAGGAGTCACTATTTCAGATGACTTAAAGGCAGGTAAGCAATGTAACAAGGCAATGAGGAAGGCTAGTCAGATGCTTGGCTGCATTGGGAGAGGAATCAGCAGCAGAAAGAAAGAAGTAATAATGCCACTGTATAGGTCATTGGTACGGCCTCATCTAGAATACTGTATTCAGTTCTGGAGGCCATATCTTCAAAAGGATATTAATACATTAGAAACTGTACAAAGGAGGGCAACTAAAATGGTGCATGGCCTACATCACAAAACATACCCAGAAAGACTAAGAAATCTCAATATGTATAGTTTGGAGCAGAGAAGGGAAAGGGGGGACATGATAGAAACTTTCAAATATATCAAGGGTTTTAACAAAGTCCAGGAGGGAAACATTCTCCAAATGAAGAGAAGCAAAAGGACACGAGGACATGCACTGAGACTGGAGAGGGGGAGGTTCAGGGGAAATTTGCGGAAAAATTATTTCACAGAAAGGGTAGTGGACAAGTGGAATAGCCTCCCATCAGAGGTGGTAGAGGCTAAGACAGTAGAGCAATTTAAACATGCATGGGATAGACATAAGGATATCCTTACAAAGAAATAAGGATCAAATAAGGTTAGAGATAAAAAGTAATAAAAAAAAAAAAAAAGGGGCAGACTAGATGGGCCAAGTGGTTCTTATCTGCCGACAAATTCTATGTTTCTATGTTTCTATCTGGGCATTATACACAGGTGCAGCAGTATAAACTCCTGGAAATTTGGTGAGCTTTGATCAGAGATGTGCGGAACAGATAAGCACCTCACCTGCCATAGACTTTTTACTCCAGAGTTTCGGCTATAAAAATGATTAGAATATCATATACTTTATACAATCAAAACTCTGGTACAAACGTAAGTATGACAGGAAAGGCTCAGCCTCACCTGCCTCACCCCACCGCACGTCACTGTACCGAATCCCAATCTGCTGCCCAACTATATGTCACTAATAGGCCCTACACATTAGGCGATTTCACTGAAAGCTATGAATGATCTCGTTTATTAATGAACGAGATATCGTTCATACCTTTCAGTGTGGAGGCAGCAACGATGTACGATGCGCCTCCCCCCCCGCTCGTTCATTGTTGGTGCCGGGTCGCTTATACATGCATGCCAATATGGACAATCTCGTCCATATTAGCATTCAGGGCTATGGGGCCGGGTGACGGGGGGAGTGAAGAATCTTCACTCCCCCCGTCACTCCCCCCTTCAGCCGCCAGGTTGCCCGTTGGCCGTATCGGCCGTCTGGCACCTCGGCTACATATTGCCTAATGTGTAGGGCCCATAATGCAAAATTACATAACCGAAAAAAGAAAAATAAACAATAAATATTATAGAAATAACAAGCTACTTGGTCAGGATTCACATAAAAATCTCATCACAGAAAGCATCTATAATTAATGTTTTTGTTTAACCCCCTCGGAGCGATAGTATCTAATTCGAAAATATATACATGTGGAGGGGTTGGGTTTGAAATGCTGGCGGTCAGAATACCGATCACGGCATTCCAATGGTGAGAATCCTGATGGGCAAGGTAGGTATACCTAACCCTCTGTTCCCGCAGTCTAAACCTCCCCAGCCCTGAGCCTAACCCTAACCCTACAAGGTGATGCCTATACTTGACCCCCATTCCCACAGCCTAAACCTAACCCCCTCCTCCTGCAGCCAAACCCTAACACTCCCCCTACAGCCTAAACCTAACCTCCCCAACAACCCCCCCAAATGCTCCCCCCCTCTGACTTACATTTCCGGCAGTCTGGCAGTCAGTCATTCGGGATCCCGGCTGTCGGGATGCTGGCGTCAGGATTGTGATCCCAGTTGGGATGCCGGCCCCAGCGTTCTAAGCAGTGTCGGGATTCCTGCGTCTGTATTGCGACTGTTGGGGTCCCGCCGAATCCCGGGTAGTTGAACAACAGAGTGTGGGATGGGATGGAGTGGGAGGGATTATATATTTCTGTACATACATACATAATACACAGATTTATTTTTTCTTGTAACCTTTATCTCCCCCCACAATCCACTTACCTGGTTTCTGCACCTTATAGAAGCAGCCAGGATCATAGTGGAGGGAAAAGAGATCAGGAGGAGGCACTGGGCTGGCACAGAATAGGGAGGAGACTGGAGGATGGGAGGCAGGATGGAGAGAGAATTGACTGCATAGGAAAGGAATGAGTTAAACATCTTGTGAGGGGTGGACCTAGCTGTGAGGAAAGTACAGCCTTTGGAAAAAGGGGAGGGTTTAATATATATAGGGAAGGCTAGGCCATTTTGCTCTCTCTTGTTGGTGAATTGCCTTGGGTGAGTGCTGCAGTGCAGAATCTCCCCATTTATTGTCAGTTTGGAATCTCTTTATTGTTCAAGCCTCTTTGCCTTTCATTGCCTCTGTTTTGTGCCATGGCTGCCTCTCGCCCTCGCCGCTCTGTAGGAGCCCCAGCTCGGTACCGCATTTCGGGCGGTGGGGCTGGGCCCGAGGCCGGGCTGGCTGGCCCTGGGGATGGCGTCCCGTCCCCTGGGGCCGCCGCAGGCTCGGGCGGGGACACGGAGCGGCGGACTAGGTCAGCCTTGACGCTGGGGGCCGGGCCAGCTTTGCCGGCCGGGCGCGGGCGGCGGGGTAGGCCGGAGGTCCGGTCAGGCCGCCCGGAGGTGGAAGGGCAGCAGCCCTCACCTCCGAGCGCGGCAGGGGAAGCATCGGTGTCGGGCGCCCGCGGGCGCGCGCCGCGGTGGGCGCCCGTCGCTGGAGCAGCATTTGTCTCCAATTGCTCCCCCCTTGCCGAGGCCGAGTGCAGGTGCCAGGCGAGGGGGGGGGACCAGGCGGGAGGCGGTTGTTAGCCGGGCGAGGCCCGTCGCGGGGCCTCGCGAGGCGGATCGGCAAGGGGATGCAGCCGGGAGCTTGCTGGTGGGAAGCGGTGGGACGCGCGCACGGGGTGCGCGCGCACCCATGCTCGCCACAGGCGGTGCCGTGTGCGCACGAGTGCGCGCAGCGGCGCCGCTAGGCTCCTTGTCTCCCCAGCTTACCCCCCTGCAGCCGGAGTCCGGCGGGGTGCGGGCGGGGAGGAGAGGCAGGGAAGCCATGGAGCGCAATAGGGCTGCACACAACTGCATGAGCTCTCGCCGCGGGACCCACCCAGCGGGCGGAGGTAGCTCCAGCCTGCGGGGGGTGGGTGCCCGCGGGGGGGAGGAGAGCGACGGCGGCGCTGGCTCTGATGGGCGGGCGCAGGAGGAGAGGCAAGACTGGTGGGGGACCGGGCCGCTGGAGGTCAGGGGCGCTGCCGGTTCCCCACCAGGCCGATCTGGGCGCGGGGCGTCGGGGCCCCGGGTGGCGCCTGTTGGGCATCAAGCCGGCCGGCGCGCGCCGACGCCGGCTCGGGAGCCCACGAGGGACGACGCCGGGTTTTGGGGTGGGCAAGACCCCTCCGGAACCCTGGCGTCGGCCCTGGCCACAGTGGTGGCGGCGTTGGGGCCGTTGGCCGCGGCCAGGTCCCCAGGAGTGGGGAACAGTTCCGGCGCGCCGGGAGCGGCTGGCGGGTCTGGTGCGCGGGCAGTGTCGGCAGCGCAGCGGGTTGCTCGCGCATGCAGGGAGCTCGGAGCGGCCGCGGCGCAGCTCGATCTTCGTGCCGGGCGGGACGAACAGGGGCATGTGGCGGCGACGCCTGCCCCCCGGGGTGCTAGGCATTCGCCGCAACTGCTGTCTGGGTCCCCTGCCCCGTTTTCTTCTGCAGGTGAGCGCGGGGACGTGGAGATGACGGAGTCCGAGGACGAGGAGGTCGGATTTGCCACGCCGGAGGATTCCGTGTCGGAGCAGTCGACGGCATCAGGTGAGGTGGTCAAGGCGGTATCGGGCTCCTCCACGCGCTCTAGTTCTCGCAGCTCTTCCTCTTCCTCCTCTTCCTCTTCTCTGTCGTCGCCTGAGTCCGAAGTCAGTAGTACGACTAGGGCGAAGAAGCGGGCGACGAAATTCGCCAAGAGGGCGGCAGGTCAGCAGGAAAGGCGGAAGAGGCGCAAGCGGCTAAGCGAGGACGCTCGCAGGGCCAAGAAGCGCCGCGATTTGCCAGGGGTTGTCCGCTGCGACTACACTGCCGTGATGCGGGGGCTGAGGGACAGCTGCCGTAGGAAGATCCGCAGGGGGGACTACGTCGATGTGTTCGTCTTGACAAAGGACGCGAAGAAGGACTATAAGTCGGCGGCAGCAAAGAAGGGCATCGGGGCCGAGGCCTTCCGTACCTTCGACAACTGGCTGGCCGGCTTTTGGGTCTTCGCGGCTTGTTACCTAGAAGATAGGCCGGACGAGCACATGAACATCATTCGGTACCTGCATCTCATACACGATATGCAGCGCACATCGTCGGGCACTGAGTGGCGTAGGTATGACGAGGAATTCCGGGAGAAGCAGGATGGGTTACAGGTTATGGACTTTGGGTGCAAGGACGTGGAAGTCTGGCTCAAAGTCACTCGGGCTTCGCAACAGACTAAGGAGCCCCGGAACGCGGGGGCGGACGGGCACCGCGCAGGGTCGTCCGCCCAAGGGTCCGGCGCGGACGGCGGATCGGCCAGGACAGGTAGGTCGGCCGTCCGTGCAGGGGGGCAAGCCGCCGCAAAAGGAAAATGTTTCGCGTTTAACAACGCGGCCTGTTCCTTCGGCAAGCAGTGTCGTTTTCGACATGCGTGCTTGCAATGTGGCGGTTCCCACCCAGCCTCCTCCTGCTTTAAAGGCAGTCGTCAGGTTGCCCGGGGTAAGCAAACTTACCCAAGACCGGGCACGGGCGGGAGCGCTCCGCAGAGCTCCAACGCCAATTAAGTTGGATACGATGGGCAAGTGGTTGGATTGGTATCCAAATAGGGCGGATGCGAAATTTCTGTTTTCCGGTTTTCGTTTTGGTTTTCGCTTGCCTGTTGCGAGCGAGGTGTCGGTTCGGGCCCAGCGGAACCTCCAGTCTGCCCGAGCCTTGCCGTTGGTGCTGCGGGAGAAAGTGGATAAGGAGGTCAGGTTGGGCAGGATGGAGGGACCGTTTATCTCACCCCTGGTGGATGGTTTGGTCATCTCCCCGGTGGGGGTGGTTCCCAAGAAGACTCCAGGCGCTTTTAGGCTCATTCAGCATCTTTCTTACCCGTCGGGGGCGTCGGTCAATGACGCGATACCGCCGGCTCATTGCTCGGTGGTGTATCAGTCGTTTGACGAGGCATTGGAGCTGGTCCGCAGTTATGGGACTGGGGCCCTCATGGCTAAGATTGATGTTGAGTCCGCTTTTCGGTTGCTGCCGTTACATCCGGACTCGTTCCGTTTTATGGGTTTTCGGATTGGAGCGGAGTATTTCATCGACAAATGTTTGCCGATGGGATGTTCCGTTTCATGCTCGTTTTTCGAACGGTTTAGCACATTTCTACATTGGTGCGTGGAGTCTTCGTCAGGGGGTCACGGGGTCGCCCATTACCTCGATGATTTCCTGTGTGCGGGTCCAGCAAATTCACCGCTGTGCGGCGACTTGCTTTTCAGCATCCGAGCTCTGTTTTTCCACTGCGGCGTTCCCGTGGCCGAGGATAAAACAGAGGGACCGGTCTCCTGTTTGTCATTTTTGGGGATTGAAATTGACACGGTGGCGGGATCGTGTCGACTGCCTCGGGACAAGGTGGTGAAGCTCCGCGACGCTATTTGCCGGTTCGAGTGGTCGCGTAAAGTCACGCTGCGGCTGGCGCAGTCCTTGCTGGGCATGTTGAACTTTGCTTGTCGGGTAATCCCGATGGGCAGGGTTTTCTGCCGGAAGCTAGAAAGGGCGACTGCGGGGTGTGCCAGACCACACCATTTCGTGCGCCTGTCCTCCGAGATTAAGAGGGATTTGGCCGTATGGGCCTCGTTCCTGGAGGACTTCAACGGGGTGTGTATATGGCAGGCACCAACGGTCGACAGCGCTAGGTTACAGCTGTTCACCGACGCAGCGGGTGCCTCTGGATTCGGTTGCTATCTGGAGGGATCTTGGTGCGCGGCATCGTGGCCGGCTGAATGGCATCGCGAAGGTTTAACTAAGGACCTCTTGCTTCTTGAGCTTTTCCCCATTATGGTGGCGCTGGAGGTCTGGGGTGATCGGCTGGCCCATTGCAGCATCTTGTTTAGATGTGACAATCTGGGCGTGGTGCATGCGATAAATAACCAGAGAGCAAAGTCGCTGGTGGTTCTGAGGGTGCTGGGACAGTTGCTATTGACATGCCTGCGTAGGAACGTGTGGTTCCGCGCGCAGCATGTGCCTGGTCTGGAGAACGGAATTGCCGACGCATTGTCGCGAGGGCAGTGGGAAAGGTTTTGTTTGTTGGCGCCCGAGGCCGACGAGCATGGTTTTCATTGTCCCGGTTATGTCTGGCAGGTGATCGGGCCGGACTGGAGGGTCTAGCGTTCCGGTCAGTCGCGCCAACCTCGCTGAAGGCCTACTGGCAAGCTTGGAGAGTGAGGGAGGAGTTTGTTCGAGGACGACATCAACAAGGTAAGAGCGGGCATCGGATGATGCTTTCTTTTATTTGGCAGCTGTACGTTTCGGGTAGGTCCAGAGTGGTGGTATCCCGGTACTTGGCTGGTATTTCGTTTTTCAGCAAAATCAAGGGCGTCCCTGACGTGACGAAAAGTGGGATTCTGCTGAAGGCGATGAAAGGATGGGCGCGCGTCGCGTCGGCGCCGCCTGATAAGAGGCGGCCCATTGATGCGGCCTTGCTGCCGGCTGTCATCAGGGCGGTTGGAGGTATCGCGTCGTCCATGTTTGAGTCGCTGTTGTTCAGTTTGGCGTTCTCAATGGCTTACCACGGGGCCTTTAGGGTTTCGGAATTGGTAGCGCCTTCTAAGCGAGCAGATTCGCGCATGCTTGTCGGGGACGTGGTGGTGGGTGAGAGGTCCTTGCTATGCAGATTGCGTCGCTCTAAGACGGACCAAGTGGGGAGAGGTCGATGGGTCACCTTGGTTCCGGCACTTGAGGAGAGCATTTGCCCAGTAAGGTTGGCAGTGCAATATGAGGCAGTACGGCCCGACGGTCGGGGGTCATGGCTGCTGCATTATGACGGGCTGCCGGTGACGAAATATCAATTTCGTTGGATGCTGGGTCGCTGTCTGGCGAGCTTGGGCCTTCCACCCCCTGCTTTCGGGACACATTCCTTCCGCATAGGGGCTGCGACGTCGGCTACGGCGGCGGGATTTTCCATGGCTGAAATCCAGGCGGTGGGGCGATGGAAGTCGTCAAGTTACAGACGATATATTCGCCCCGTTGCATGAGATGTTGGCTTGCGCGTGGTTTCTTGTTTAATTATTGTCGTTATAATCTTGTTGTTACAGTTCAGTATCAGTACGTTCTTGTATTGTGCGTTTGTTTGTCTTCCCATTTTTATCCTACTCAGGGATTAGCCACTCGCCGTTGCTGGCATGAGCCGGCAGCGGGGGTCTGGAGTTCTTTTGCGATTTTATGCCTGACCTGACGGACTGAATTCTAATCCACAATTCGGCTGATCATTTATAATCAAAGTCCCTCAGCAGGTTTTTACGCTTTCACCTCCAGCTGAGTTCTTACATGTTTTTTCCTTTTTTTATACCCCCCCCCCACCCGTTTAATTTCTTATTTTAATTTGATTTTTCCCATTGTGTGTTTATGTCCGCTTCAAATTGGCTAGAAGCTTGTGCAGATCGACTAGGCCGTGACTTCTGCAATAAACGAAAGCTAAATTTTTTCTTTTTGGCAGATCCTTCAGGTTAATGCAGATGTTTCCTAGGCATTTAATAAACAATGGTATAGATAATTAGTAACCAATTTTACCCCCTTTTCCTCCTCTTCAGGTTGTTTTGAAGATGACTTGGCGATTTGGGTGGTTGGCCACTCTTATGTGTATTGGGCCGCCAAGTTTTTGGCCTCGGAGGGGGCTCAGATGTTTCCTAGGGCTCAGGGAGTTCGTTGGCTTGGTTGGCGAGGGATGATGTGGAAAGATCTGAGGAGTAGACTTGTCAGTCAGGCCAGCAAGCATGGAGTCCCTAGGGTGCTGGTTGTCCATCTAGGTGGCAACGACCTGGGGAAGAGGA
This sequence comes from Pseudophryne corroboree, assembly GCF_028390025.1. NCBI lineage: Eukaryota > Metazoa > Chordata > Amphibia > Anura > Myobatrachidae > Pseudophryne > Pseudophryne corroboree. The sequence continues at coordinate 1,100,458,365 of NC_086444.1, read as the reverse complement.
CATCTTTGGAGTTGCGGTGGGCCATGATACAGGATCTGGCAAGTGTGGCCGCAGCATGGACCAATTGCGTATTGGTGTTCTCCTTGATGGTGCCAAGGTTGAGTTGGCGAGGTGTGGCGGACGGTCGCATGATTGATGAGGCCAGAAAGAAGGTGAATGGGGCGGTGGCGAAGTGGGTGTTGTCCCACGGAGGCAAAGTAGTTTGCCACCCTAGGATTCGGTTCCGAGACAGTCACCTTTTTGATGCTTTTCCTGGAGGATAGTGTTGCAGGAGTTAGGGTGCGGTTATGGTGGCGGTGCGAAGACTCTGGGGAAGAGTCTTGAGCTGTTGGCGGAAAAGAACGGCAGTTTGTAGTTGTATTGTAAGCTGTAGTGATTTACAGTTTGGTGTGGTTTAGGTGCACTCACCTCCATCGACTTATTGGCCGCTCGACCACCCGTCCGGGAGGCAGCGGCAGGGCACCCATCAGGGTGGGTAGTCACTGTGGGGGTTGAGTTGTCACCTATTACCGATTTTGATAGTTTGTAGTTAAATTAGGATGTTTTTGAATTTCAGCATTTTAAGGTTAGCGTTAGTTTAATAGAGCCGTTCTTTTTTCTGCCACCATATGCCGGCTGAATCGGCATCTTAACAAAGTTTTCATTTACAGGTTTGCTATGGTTAGGGTCAAATAAATAGCTAGCAATTTTTCTGCCAAATTCAAGTCTCCGTGTCTTTATTTCTTGGTATTAGAGGTAACGAATGCTTTACTTTGAATGAAGGGGTCCACCAAATATCACTAGGATGTTTAAGGAGGTACTAGCCTGGGTAGGAGCTCGGAGCACTGGTGGCTGGTCCCAGGGGAGTGGCCAGCTACAGTATTAGTTGTCCATCTAATTCTGGAGAGCAGCAGCAGGGTGACATCAGTGAGAGGCTACAGCTGCAGAACAGTACCACATATCCAGCCACAGCTCAGCTGCAGCCTCTGTACAGCCCCAATGTCAGCAGCAGCAGCTGTAGTGGTGGCACTAGTACAAGGCAATATACAGCCTAGATGCCTGTGATCCCGGTGACTCCGCCCCCGCCCAAAACCCCGCCCCCTCTGGCTGCCGGGAGCACACTAAACTAATTCATTTGTACTGGCGGGGGGCAGCTGGCATCATGCCCCCGAGGCCAGCCCGCCACTGCTTGCGATGCCCATGCGGTGCCGCCTCCTCCAGCAGAAAAGGGGAGGATCTAAGAGAAGCCCCTCCTCCTCATCCGGCCGGGCTGTCTTCATCTGCGGCACTTTAGTTTGGGAGGGGGAGGAGCTGTGAGTAGAGAGGCGAGCGTCTTCTCCTCCACCCCTGATGGCTGGGCAGTCGCGGTGCGTCACTGTGCAGCATAGCAGCACCGTCCACTACTGGTCGGGAGGAGGCGCTCGAGGGGACAGCAGCTCCTCCTCCCATTTCAGTCGGGATTTCAGTGTATATTTACAGACTAGGGCACTGTGAATTTCGGCGGGTGATGTACTGCCGGCGACTGCAATATACAATGAGTCACTGACTCATTGTAATGCCGGCAGTTATGGGGTTTCACTGCTGCAAGCTGTGGGCCTATTTTCAATGGGGGGCCTGGAGCTGCAGCTCCATCCGCCCCATTGTTAATCCGGCCCTGAGCATACCGAAATAAATTAAACATTAAAAGAAATTGAAGAAAAACTCTGGAGCTTGCAGAGTGTGCATCCTCTCCTGAGGGCACTTTTTCTAAACTCACCTGTAGGAGTAGGCATAGAGGGGAGGAGCCAGCACATCCAGTTGAAGAAATTTAAAGTGCACTGGATCCTTTGGACCCGTCTATACCCCATCGTACTAATCTGTCCCCAATATCCCTTATGGATGCTAGAGAAAGGATGCTTGTGGAGAGAGGACTCTAGGGTTGGAGACGAGGAGCACGGACCCGTGTAGGACTAGAAGGGTGGATTGCTGGTGGCTGCGGAGCAGTGGATGTTGACATGTGCACCCTCACACAGCTCACTCTCCACAGCAAGAACAGAGTGGACTGGAGCATCACAAGGACAGGTATAGGAAGACAAAAGCTCTCACAACGTATGATTGATCACAGAGTAGTTACTGAGGGAGTGGCATGTATGCTACTCTAATCAAACTGTGCATAAAGTACTATACTAACATTTGTCAGATATCCACTGCAGCAACAAGCCCCATCAAACTAAAATAAAGTCTAGAAATAACAAGGAAAATGATAGTTTCATTGTGTAACTGTGTGTAATTATATATATTTCAGTATTTCTGTAGTAGTAGCTATGCTGTACTAGAGGCCTAATTGTCATGGTGTTATTAACGACGAGCTATAACCATACAGTAAACAAATACAAGAGGTGAAAGTGGGCCCAGGGCCGGTTCCAGGGCTTCTGGCGCCCCGGGCGGCATTGGGGGGCGTGGCTTCATACAGGGGGCGTGGTCATTTACGCCCCCTGTACAGACTGGAATGATGCGCGGTGCGCGATGACGTCATCGCGCACCGCACATCAAAGGTCCTTTCAACGAAGAGAAACTAGACGCGTAGCGTCTAGTTCCCTTCGTGGAGAGGACCTTGGCCGTGCGGTGCGCGATGACGTCATCGCGCACCGCACAGTAAAGGACCTCTCCACGAAGGGAAACTAGACGCGTACGCGTCTAGTTTCCCTTCCCAGCGGCCAGCGGCAGCAGGGCGACAGCGGGGGCCGGGGGGCACACACTGCAGCAGCGGATCTTGCCCTGGTGCGGCGCCCTCCGGAAGGCGGCGCCCCGGGCAAAAGTACTGCTTGCCCGTGGCAAGATCCGCTACTGAGTGGGCCCCTCCAAGATTACGGGCCTTGAAGCTAAAGCTTCATTAGTTTCATAGTAGATCTACCCCTGGTCCATACTTACCGATATTTTAACTCTCCTCTCCGGGAGATGACCGACACTGTGTCGGCAAACTGCAAAACTAAAATGCACCACAGGTATAGAATGTAGATGGATAGTATACTTAATGACGACACAGAGGTAGGCACAGCAGTGGCCTTCCGTATCGTACTGCTATATATAGTATACTGGTGGTCACTCTGCACTGTACTCCTCCTATATAATATTAATTATACTGGTGGTCCCCAGTCCCCACAATAAAGCAGCACACTGAGCACAGATATGGAGTGTTTTTCAGGCAGACAACGTATACTGGTGGTCACTGTCAGCAAAACTCTGCACTGTACTCCTGCTATATAATACAGCTGCTCCCCAGTCCCCACAATTAAGCAGTGTGAGCACAGATTTATGCAGCACACTGAGCACAGATATGGAGCGTTTTTTTCAGGCAGAGAACGGACTGGTGGTCACTGATCAGCAAAACTCTGCACTGTACTCCTCCTAACAGCTGCTCCCCAGTCCTCCCCACAATTAAGCAATCAAGTTCAACAATAAAGTGAATAAACGGAGAGGACGCCAGCCACGTCCTCTCCCTATCATCTCCAATGCACGAGTGAAAATGGCGGGGACGCGCGGCTGCTTATATAGAATCCGAATCTCGCGAGAATCCGACAGCGGGATGATGACGTTCGGGCGCGCTCGGGTTAGCCGAGCAAGGCGGGAAGGTTCGAACCTGCCTCGGACCCGTGTAAAATGGGTGAAGTTCGGGGGGGTTCGGTTTCCGAGAAACCGAACCCGCTCATCACTATTTAAAACCTCCTTGCTGCATTTGCAATCCCAGCGATGCGACCGCGTCATAGCCTGGGATCAACATCACAACCATCGGACTCAGCCTCAGCTTACTCAGGCTAGCCATCGCAGGGGATCTTGTAAGGCCAAGAAATCTGAATTTGAGATGCAGACCTTGGCCTCGCCACTCCCGGAAAACGGGGGCGACACCGGCCGTCTCCACCCAGCCCCTCGAACACCTCTGCCTGTCCATCAGGCAGAGGTTATTGGAAAAGTGCGAGCCACACTCTGGACCCGCTTTGCAAATGCACGGAATGGGTTTTGCGCAGTCTCCCGATAATGGGGGAACTGCGCAGAGAATCGCACAAGCTATCCATCCTGAAGAAGGGCCTTAATTCTGTTTTTCTGGCCCTTGGTGTCCAGTCACAGTTCCTGTATCCCTCAATACAACACACAAGACTATATTGCGTTGTCTGGTGAGGAAAGAAAACATTTCAGGGTAGAATTGGCTGATACATGGGGAAAGTATTGCCTAGATTTAACCAGTAATACCAAGTGACTATTATGTGGTTTCCTATGTAAAATGTGTTTGTTATGACTGGAAACTTTTTGAAAGCTTAAGGCCAATAATCATTTCTCCAGCTCTGTAGAAATGATTTACAACGAAGAGAATAGGATACTGCCACAAGACAAGACACCCCCAAGTGGCCATTAAAGGGAATGCAGCAGAAATTCCTGGTTAAAGTAATACAGGTTGCGTATCCCTTATCCAAAATGCTTGGGACCAGAAGCATTTTGGATATCGGATTATTCCGTATTTTGGAATAATTGCATACCATAATAAGATATCATGGCAATGGGACCCAAGTCTAAGCACATAATGCATTTATGTTTCATATACACCTTAAACACACAGCCTGAAGGTCATTTAATACAATATTTTTAATAACTTTGTGTATTAAACAAAGTTTGGTTACATTGAGCCATCAGAAAACAAAGATTTCACCATCTCACTCTCACTCAAAAAATTCCGTATTTCGGAATATTCCGTATTTCGGAATATTTGGATATGGGATACTCAACCTGTAATAATAATATTAATAATAATTTTATTTATATAGCGCTCTTTCTTCAACAGGACTCAATGCACTTTACAGACATCAAAAACAAAGCACACAATACAGAAGATTTAAGTAATTCAGCAATAGATAAGCCACACAGACATCAAAGAAAACCTTAAGCACATGGAAAGCCTAATACAGGATTGGTGGTGGCATTTTGGGTAATAACTTCCAAGGGTTGTGTATTCCACCCTCACAAGATACCAGGTGTGGCAGCCATCTTGGGGGCACTGTGTAGGATTACCCAGGGTGGAATAGTCTACCCTTTGAAGAGATGACACAAAATGGGAGTGATTTCAGTGTCCTAAAGTTCAGAGTAGGGTTTCAACAAAACCACCAGGTCCATGTATTTTTCCACAAGCATGCCAGATGAGGCAGCCATGTTGGGCGCACTTCGAAGGTTACATTGTGGGAGATACGCCATACAAGAGCCCAGTAAATATATGGGAAAACTGACACTTATGTAGTAGTATGATGTACCCTGTATGTAGGGCGCAATGGCAGGGTGTGCAATCAGTGGAGGTAAACATTACAGGAAAAGCACACAGTGGGGTGGAAGAGTAAACAAAAAAAAAGGGGGGGGGGGTTGGGGAACAATTGCAGGTAACCAGTAGCAGAAGAAAAATTGGAATAACATTATTTTGAGAAGATCATAGGGAGTAATAATTCAGAGTTGATCACAGCAGCAAATTTGTTAGCAGTTGGGCAAAACCATGTGTACTGCAGGGGGGCAGATATAACATGTGCAGAGAGAGTTAGATTTGGATGGGTTATATTGTTTTTGTGCAGGGTAAATACTGGCAGCTTTATTTTTACACTGAAATTTAGATTTGAGTTTGAACCCCCCCCCCCCCCCAAATCTAACTCTCTCTGCACATGTTATATCTGCCCCCCCTGCAGTGCCAGGGCCGTAACTACGTGTGTGCCAAGTGGGCTTGGCACACAGCGCAGTTGCCCTGAGGGCGCAATGGCCAGCGGCATGTAATGAGTCAAATTGACTCATTACATGCCGCCTCTGTGTGCGCCGTGCGCGGCTGGAGGGAGAAGAGACCAGCGCCGGGATCAAGGAGGAGGAGGGAGGGGGAGCAGGGAGCCGCAGCAGCGCTATTTGATTGGTAGTAAGCGCCGCTGCAGCATCCCCCTCTCCTTCTGTATTGGCTGCCCGGCGCTGCTATGGATGCTGGGATGCGGTTCCTTCATCCCAGCATCCATAGCAGCGCCGGGCAGCCAATACAGAAGGAGAGGGGGATGCTGCAGCGGCACTTACTACCAATCAAATAGCGCTGCTGCGGCTCCCTGCTCCCCCTCCCTCCTCCTCCTTCTCATCTCACTGCCTGCACCGAGAGGGAGATGCCAGCACGAGGAGCCTGTCAGCGGGGAGAAGGTAAGTATATCCCTCTCTCTCTTTCTTTCTCTCTCTCTTTCTCTCTCTCTCTCTCTCAGGGGGACACCGTCTGCCGCAATGTGTAAAAAGGGGTCCTGGCTGACGCAATGTATAAAAAGGGGGTCTGGCTGCTGCAATGTGTAAAAAGGGGGGGTCCTGGCTGCCGCAATGTGTAAAATGGGGTCCTGGCTGCCGCAATGTATAAAAAGGGGGTCTGGCTGCCGCAATGTGTAAAAAGGGGGGGTCCTGGCTGCCGCAATGTGTATAATGGGGTCCTGGCTGCCGCAATGTGTAAAAAGGGGGACTGGCTGCCGTAATGTGTAAAAAGGGGTCCTGGCTGCCGCAATGTATAAAAAGGGGGTCTGGCTGCCGCAACGTGTAAAAAGGGATCCTGGCTGCCGCAATGTGTAAAATGGGGTCCTGGCTGCCGCAATGTGTACAAAGGGGGACTGGCTGCCGCAATGTGTAAAAAGGGATCCTGGCTGCCGCAATGTGTAAAAATGGGGCCTGGCTGCCGCAATGTGTAAAGAGGGGGCCTGGCTGCCGCAATGTGTAAAAAGGGGGCCTGGCTGCCGCAATGTGTAAAAATGGGGCCTGGCTGCCGCAATGTGTAAAGAGGGGGCCTGGCTGCCGCAATGTGTAAAAATGGGGCCTGGCTGCCGCAATGTGTAAAGAGGGGGCCTGGCTGCCGCAATGTGTAAAGAGGGGGACTGGCTGCCGTAATGTGTAAAAAGGGGGACGCTGTCTGCTGTAATGTATAAAAGGGGCTCTACCTGGTGTAGTGGCGCTACTGTGCAGCGTAATTTGAATAATGTAGACTACTGTGCACCGTAGTATGAATTGCTATTATTTTGTGGCCACGCCCCTTCCCCGTGAAGCCACGCCCCTATAAATTTTTCACTGCCCCTATCTTACATGGTGGGGGGGGGGGGGGGGCGCCACTGTCGTTTCTTGCACACAGCGCTAAAATGCCTAGTTACGGCACTGTGCAGTGCACATGGATTTGCCCAACTGCTAACAAATTTGCTGCTGTGATCAACTCTGAATTAGGCCCATAGTACGGGTGGGTATGAGAACGTGGGGAGCAAACTCAGGACCGAGGGGGATGTCCCTGCTGAACCTGGTCCTGGTGCTCTCCCCCCACAGCTCCCTGCTCATCTTGAGGGTCAGGCCCAGGGGCAGACTTGATGTTCTCAGCTGGAGAGGTGGTAAGCCTTGCACAATGAGGAAGTACAAAAACTCTTTGAAAATTAGTCACACATCGGGGCAGGTGCAGATTTGGAGCTGCAATTGCCGGTAAACTACTGGGGGAAAAAAGTTCACAGAATAATATGCATTTCTGCATATACAGTAAGCAGAGCCATTGACATCTTGGGATTCGTTAGCTACTGCATAGGCAGTATATGCGCTCGCTTTACAACAAATCATCATTGTTAGATGATACTTGCACCTGGCTGTAGTAGATGAAAAAGATACAGCTCCTAACAGGCGTACAGTATATGCACCTACTTGCTGGCCTGCATGACCGCATTTGTGAGAAAATGCCCGTACTAAACTTTGTCCATGTGAGAACACCCTACACACCCCAAGGCTGCCTCTTTATGCTGGTCTAGTCTGCATAGCTGCATATGTGTGTGTGTGCGTTCCCTTTCTGATTATAAGCAATGCGAAGCCATACAACAGATGCTACGCAAACTTGCGTACTACTCACTCAGCATCAGCCCCACAGTGGCAGAATGTATGCCAGAAATATGATAGCATTCAGCAGCACTCAGTGAATAACTCATACTTGATGGCATTTAGGCTGCCCCTTCCGGGAGGGGGCAGTCTGGTGGAAGGAGCAAGGGGTTGCATTATGGCCCAGCCGCCACTATACAATGTGCAGTAACCTGGCATTAAAAAAAGAAGAAGGTGGGGTTATTATAAAGTGATTTAATGTGAATTACTTCATCAAGCCACCTGGTCTACCCACTGCACTAGTAGGGAGCAGGGTGGCAGGGAGCAGCATGTGGGAGACTGGCCTAATCTCCCTGGAGTACAGGAGGGCCACCCAATGTTTCTGTAGTCTCCCAATAATTTTAAGTAGATTAGGTAAGTATGGAGCAATTTTGGATTAAACTTCAGAAAAGTGTACTAGAACAGTGTCAGACTGATAATGCAGTGGTAGAGGAGCATGATTTAGGGGTGTGCTCAACCACCAGAGGTTGTGTGTTCAGATACCGTAAAGGCTTAAGTAACCACCGGATCAGTAGTTCCCAAATGCACCCCCATGGCACCCCCAACGAATACCTTGAAAAAGCTGCGTTAGAGCAGCGAAACGCATTGGATACCTACCTATCCTTCTGCCTGAACCAGCTCCTACCGACCTACAAGGAGTGCACTCCAACTGAATGGAAAACTGCCTATTACACATCCAAGAGGTGACAGGAACCCTAACCGCGATTGATCCGAGGACTCCAGCGTACATTTGCACTTGGCCCAGGAGAATGTCCTCTGGCGGCACATGTAAAGGGACACTTCACCTAAAGGCAAGCACGTTTTTATGTTGGAATACAATACAGGCAGTCACAAATCGTTCTGAGGACTTGGAGCATTAAAAGGAACAGGCCTCTAAAGAAGGACACATACTACTATTGAACAATATGAGTGGGTGAGAAATTGCTTGAATGGGAATTTTATTATGTTGTTTCTATGTATGAAGTATCATATGAACAAATTCTTTTAACTGTATAATACATTTATTTTATGGTATAATAAAACACACATATAAGCGCTGCATTTTAGTTCATTTGCATTTGGAGAGTGACTATATCCCACAGCAGCAGCTCCATTGAGAAACAAACCATAATAGCGCCTGTTGACATCTACTTAGTAGAAAACTGTTCACCGCACCCCCAACAGTGCAGGTTTTCGGTATATGCCTGCTTATGCTTGTGATGATATAATCAAACTGACTGAGGTACTAATTAAGTGGCATCGATATCCTTAAAACCTGGACTTTTGGGGTGCATTGAGGAGCGTGTTTGGGAACTACCACACTAGATACAGTAGTGCATGTATTCACACACTATAGTCCTGGAAATGCAGTAAATACATAGTTGCACACTTTTCTGGGGTGTGGTATGGTTTGCCGGCGGTCGGGGTCCCGGCGACCAGCATACCGGCGCCGGAATCCCGATCCATGGGCGAGCGCAAATGAGCCCCTTGTGGGCATGGTGGCGTGCTACGCGCGCCACGCTATCTATTCTCCCTCCAGGGGGGTCGTGGACCCCCAAGAGGGAGAAATTATGTCGGTATGCCGGCGGTCGGGATTCCGGCGCCGGTATGGTGGGTGCCGGGAGGCCGGCCACCGGCAACCAGAAGACCACCCCTTTGCTGACCCCTCCTTCAGGGGGTAGCAGCAAGATAGGCGCTTAGGGTGTGTGGCCGACGGCAAGGAGGCTGTTCGGGGGTGTGGCCATTGGAAAGGTGGGGTGTCCGGACGCGTTGCATCACGATCGCATCGGCGTGACTCCGCCCCCACTATACAGTGTCAAGAAAACAGGCTCTGAATAGGGGGGTGGCTGAATTCAGCACGAATCGCGTCATCGGATCCCCCTCAGACTGCCCACTTGTGCTATGCTGGAGAACAAGTGGGCGGCTGAGGAGGGGTGCAGGGGGCTGGTGGGAAAGAGGGAGACTTGCCCACCTTTCCAGGGGGGCGGGAGCATCACCTGATTTTGCGTACCGTCCTGGCCGTTCCGGGAGGGTAGTCAAGTATGAGTAAATATTATATATGCATAGTTGTCAACTTACTGGCTGCCTCCTCTGCCTTCCATTGCCACCCTCGGTCTCTCTACAGTGTGTCCACCACCGCCTCCCTGCTTCTCCCTGTCTCCCATTGCATTGTGGCATATTGTGAACTTGGGTTGGGGTGGAGGAGGGGGGCCCAAATTACTGTATATTTTTGCATCTGGGTCCAACACTCACAAGTTCCGCCACTGGTAAGTATGAATTTATGACATATAATAATAAGCACCATTGTGATCCTGTCTATATACAGTATACCACATGAATTTATTGTACATCTGATAGATGACCCCAATACTCACTGGTTTATAGCTAAAACTCAATAAGAACTGTATTAGGTCCAGTAAAAGTGAAATATATGCACTGAATAATACTTAGAGACTTCCTTTATAGGGAGTGGTTCAAATTTGGTGAATCTGTCCATTTAAATTTAGAACAGAGTGCCACATGTATCCCTATGGGAACCGCAGTCACCTGTAGAAGAGCCGGACCAGCCAGAGGAGAGGAGAAACCAATGGAACAGGACAGTCGCGTAAGTTCATCCCCGTTGCCCGGAGGCAAGTTAGAGTTTGGTTCCCCCAACCGTCGAAAAAAGTGCCAGGACAGAGATATCAGGGACAGTACTGAGATGAAAGGGAAAGACCAGTGGGGCCAGGACAGACTAAGACAGAGGGGACAGGCACAGGACAGAGGTGACAGGGCCAGGACGAAACAGAGGGCCAGGAAAGATGGGTGACAGGACCACGACAGAGGGGACAGGGAGAGTACAGGGATGACAGGGCCATGACAGAATAGAGGGGACAGGAGAGAAGGGTGTCAGGGACCGGACAGAGGTGACAGGGCCAATACAGCGAGGACAGGGACAGTCCAGTGGGGAAGAACAAAACTGACAGGACCAAGATAGAGGTGACAGGGACAAGAGAGAGGTGATAGGACCAGGACAGAGGGGAAGGGGACAGGACAGGAAAGAGGTGACATGGGCAGAACCAGGACAGAAGTACCAGGACAGAACTGAAGGGATAGGAGAGACGGTTAGCAGGGTCAGGACAGGGATGCCAGGGACTGAACAGAGGGCACAGAACTGAAGGGTCAGCAGAGAGAGATGATAAGACCAGCAGCACAGAGGAGACAGGGATAGGACAGGGGTGACAGTGACAGAGGTGGCAGGGATGGGACAGTACAGGGGTAGGAAAGAGGGGTGACAGGGCCAGCACAGATGTGACAGGGACTGGACAGAGGGGACAGGGTCAGAACAGAAGTGTCAGCTGAGAGAGATGACAAGGCCAGCAGCACAGAGGTGACAGTAACAGGAAAGAGGGGAAACAGGGCCAGCACAGAGGTGGCAGGGACGGGACAGTACAGGGGTAGGAAAGAAGGGTGACAGGGCCAGCACAGGTGTGACAGGGTCAGGACATGGATGACAGGGACTGGACAGAGGGGACAGGGTCAGAACAGAAGTGTCAGCTGAGAGAGATGACAGGGCCGGTAAGAGGTAACAAGGACAGGACAGGGGTGACAGGAGAGAGGGGAGGCAGGGCCAGCACAGAGGTGACAGGTACAGGACAAGGGTGACAGGAGAGAGGGTAGGCAGGGCAAGTACATAGGTGCAGAGAAAGGACAGGGGTGAGAGGGACAGGAGAGAGGGGAGACAGGGCCAGCACAGAGGTGGCAGGGATGGGAACAGGACAGGAGAGAGGGGAGGCAGAGTCAGGCTTAGGCTTAGTTAAACGACCCTGTGAGCGGTGACAGCAGCAGGTGTTCTGTCATCTCCCTCACATGTTCCCCCTCTCCCAAATGGCTTGCACTTACATCGGGTACAGTTTTCAGGAGTCCACGCTCCTGACTGGAACAGCCTCGCTTTTCCCCACTGCACTGTCTCCTGGCGGCTGCTGCTACAGTATGTGTCCTGGCGGGCAGCGGCTGAGTCGCGGAAGGATGTCACGTGACACCCGCGACCCAGGCCAGAGCACAGCAGCAGAGAACACAGAGACGAGGAGTGAGCGCCGCTGATGCTGATAGGCGCTGCGCTCGCTCGGCTCCTCTAGCAGCGCCTGCTGCACTACACTACAGAAATGAATCATGTGTGGACGGAAAGGGGGACAACGGAGCAAGTGCCGTGCCCCTTTCAGGGCAAGGAGCCCGGCGGCAACGGACTCCGCTGTCTCCGGGAGTTCCGCCCCTGGAACAGGAGCCAGGGCACTGGTACTGCGCCCGGGAAGAGTTACCACCGGCCAGCACCATATATGGGGAGCGTAAGGAAGGCAGAAGGCTGAGGGGTGTGCTGAACAATAGAAAACCTGTCACCTGCCAGCCGCAGCAGGATCGCAGCCGCACAGGGACAACCAGCGCTGCCAAATCCGGTCAGAAGGAGTCGGGCTCCAGCGTGCTGTGACAATACCATTGCACAGATCACCTGTAACTTGCAAGGGCTACAAAAATAACAAATCAAATTGGTCAATGGAATTCTTTGAATACAGACACTCCTATTCATTTCTCATACGTCCTAGAGGATGCTGGGGACGACATCAAGACCATGCGGTATAGACGGGATCCGCAGGAGACATGGGCACTCTAAAGACTTTTCATTGGGTGTGAACTGGCTCCTCCCTCTATGCCCCTCCTCCAGACCTCAGTTTTAGAAATGTGCCCAGGCAGACTGGATGCACTCTGAGGAGCTCTACTGAGTTTCTCTGAAAAGACTTATGTTAGGTTTTTTATTTTCAGGGAGAACTGCTGGCAACAGGCTCCCTGCTTCATGGGACTGAGGGGGCAGAAGCAGAACCAACTTCCTAAAGAGTTTCATGGCTCTGCTTCTGGCTGACAGGACACCATTAGCTCCTGAAGGGTACTGAACGCTAGCCGTGTCTAGATGCTCACTCCCACAGCACGCCATCACCCCACTCGCAGAGCCAGAAGTCAAAAGACAGGTGAGTATGAGAAGAATGATCTTCTATCAAGTAAGTGACTGCTGAGGTGCGGCGCGGCTGGCGGGAGCGCAGCGCGCCATTGCTGCCCACACACACAGGCACTGCAGGGCGCGGGGGGGGGGGGCGCCCTGGGCAGCAAGAAATATACCTCAAACTGGCTAAAAGGGGGCATAAGATGCCGCTGGCACAGCCCTACCCCCGCCAGTATAAATATTATCATGGATACTGAGTGTAAGGACGCGTCATTGCGGGCGGAGCTTCTTCCTCAGGCAGCCAGCATACTGCTCAGCGCCATTTTCTCTCTCTCCTCAGGCTGCAGAGAACATGCTGGTCCTCTCCTCCACTTCTGACAAGTACAGGGTGCTATTAAGGGGGGGCACAAAGCGATTGTGGTGCATTTTAATAGTGTGAATTACTGTGTTCACAGGCAATACTGGCGCTGGGATTGTAAACTGGCTGCTCCTATCCTGTGTCCCTCTGACAGATTTTACTGTGGGTCTGCCCCCAAATAAGTCCCAGTGTGTCTGTGAGTGTGCTGTACACGTGTGAGGCATGTCTGTGGCAGGGAGTTCCTCCCCGGAGGAAGCCATTTTAGGGACACAGAGTTGTAATGTGGTGGCACTACCGGCACACCAAGAGCCTGCATGGGTGAAAGAGATACGTGACAGTATGCATCTGATTAACCGAAGATTAGATAAGTCTGAATCGAACGCTGCATGCTGGAGAAAATCTGTGGAAGATGTGATTTTTCAGGATGCTGTTATTCCTTATGCGGGCGGCCCCTCTGGGTCACATAAGAGACCGTTTGCGAATGTTGTAAACACTGATACTGACATGGACTCAGATTCTTGTGTCGACGATAGTGAATCCAGAAAGATAGATCATAAATTGTCAAAGAGTATACAATATATGATTGTGGCTATAAGGGACGTGTTGGAGGTTACAGAAACCACTCCTGTACCTCAGGAAAAGGCTTATTTATGTAAAGAAAATAAATCCAAAGTCACATTCCCTCCTTCACATGAACTAAATGCTCTGTTTGAAGGGATGTGGGTGAATCCTGATAAGAAATGTCGTATTCCCAAAAGGATTCAGATAGCTTACCCTTTCCCGGCTGAGGACAGAAAAAAATGGGAGTCACCCCCTGTGTTAGACAGTGCGCTTTCCAGGTTGACAAAGAAGGTAATTCTCCCTGCTCCTTGCACGGCTTCTCTTAAAGAGCCGGCAGACCGCAAAAATGGAAATGACATTGAAATCCATTTATGTTACCAATGGTACACTACTTAGGCCCACTATTGCCTGCGCATGGGTCAGTCGCGCTATTGAAAAATAGTCAGAAAGCGTGTCATCAGAAATTGACACGATTGATAAAGATGAGATACTCCTTAAGTTAGGGAATATCAAGGACGCTGCCGCCTACATGCTGGAAGCAATGAAGGATATTGGACTCTTGAGTTCACAAGCCGCTACCATGGCAGTATCGGCTAGGCGGGCACTGTGGATTTGCCAGTGGAACGCGGATGCAGATTCCAAAAGAAACATGAAGGCGCTCCCATATAAAGGTGAGGCCTTATTTGGCGATGGCCTGGATGCGTTAGTCTCGGCGGTGTTATGAACCACGGGTAGTGGTTTATTCCTATTTTATGTAGAGATGAGCGCCTGAAATTTTTCGGGTTTTGTGTTTTGGTTTTGGGTTCGGTTCCGCGGCCGTGTTTTGGGTTCGAACGCGTTTTGGCAAAACCTCACCGAATTATTTTTGTCGGATTCGGGTGTGTTTTGGATTCGGGTGTTTTTTTCCAAAAACACTAAAAAACAGCTTAAATCATAGAATTTGGGGGTCATTTTGATCCCAAAGTATTATTAACCTCAAAAACCATAATTTACACTCATTTTCAGTCTATTCTGAATACCTCACACCTCACAATATTATTTTTAGTCCTAAAATTTGCACCGAGGTCGCTGTGTGAGTAAGATAAGCGACCCTAGTGGCCGACACAAACACCGGGCCCATCTAGGAGTGGCACTGCAGTGTCACGCAGGATGTCCCTTCCAAAAAACCCTCCCCAAACAGCACATGACGCAAAGAAAAAAAGAGGCGCAATGAGGTAGCTGTGTGAGTAAGATTAGCGACCCTAGTGGCCGACACAAACACCGGGCCCATCTAGGAGTGGCACTGCAGTGTCACGCAGGATGGCCCTTCCAAAAAACCCTCCCCAAACAGCACATGACGCAAAGAAAAAAAGAGGCGCAATGAGGTAGCTGACTGTGTGAGTAAGATTAGCGACCCTAGTGGCCGACACAAACACCGGGCCCATCTAGGAGTGGCACTGCAGTGTCACGCAGGATGTCCCTTCCAAAAAACCCTCCCCAAACAGCACATGACGCAAAGAAAAAAAGAGGCGCAATGAGGTAGCTGTGTGAGTAAGATTAGCGACCCTAGTGGCCGACACAAACACCGGGCCCATCTAGGAGTGGCACTGCAGTGTCACGCAGGATGTCCCTTCCAAAAAACCCTCCCCAAACAGCACATGACGCAAAGAAAAAAAGAGGCGCAATGAGGTAGCTGACTGTGTGAGTAAGATTAGCGACCCTAGTGGCCGACACAAACACCGGGCCCATTTAGGAGTGGCACTGCAGTGTCACGCAGGATGTCCCTTCCAAAAAACCCTCCCCAATCAGCACATGATGCAAAGAAAAAGAAAAGAAAAAAGAGGTGCAAGATGGAATTATCCTTGGGCCCTCCCACCCACCCTTATGTTGTATAAACAAAACAGGACATGCACACTTTAACCAACCCATCATTTCAGTGACAGGGTCTGCCACACGACTGTGACTGATATGACGGGTTGGTTTGGACCCCCCCCAAAAAAGAAGCAATTAATCTCTCCTTGCACAAACTGGCTCTACAGAGGCAAGATGTCCACCTCATCTTCACCCTCCGATATATCACCGTGTACATCCCCCTCCTCACAGATTATCAATTCGTCCCCACTGGAATCCACCATCTCAGCTCCCTGTGTACTTTGTGGAGGCAATTGCTGCTGGTCAATGTCTCCGCGGAGGAATTGATTATAATTCATTTTAATGAACATCATCTTCTCCACATTTTCTGGATGTAACCTCGTACGCCGATTGCTGACAAGGTGAGCGGCGGCACTAAACACTCTTTCGGAGTACACACTTGTGGGAGGGCAACTTAGGTAGAATAAAGCCAGTTTGTGCAAGGGCCTCCAAATTGCCTCTTTTTCCTGCCAGTATAAGTACGGACTGTGTGACGTGCCTACTTGGATGCGGTCACTCATATAATCCTCCACCATTCTATCAATGTTGAGAGAATCATATGCAGTGACAGTAGACGACATGTCCGTAATCGTTGTCAGGTCCTTCAGTCCGGACCAGATGTCAGCATCAGCAGTCGCTCCAGACTGCCCTGCATCACCGCCAGCGGGTGGGCTCGGAATTCTGAGCCTTTTCCTCGCACCCCCAGTTGCGGGAGAATGTGAAGGAGGAGATGTTGACAGGTCGCGTTCCGCTTGACTTGACAATTTTGTCACCAGCAGGTCTTTCAACCCCAGCAGACCTGTGTCTGCCGGAAAGAGAGATCCAAGGTAGGCTTTAAATCTAGGATCGAGCACGGTGGCCAAAATGTAGTGCTCTGATTTCAACAGATTGACCACCCGTGAATCCTTGTTAAGCGAATTAAGGGCTGCATCCACAAGTCCCACATGCCTAGCGGAATCGCTCCCTTTTAGCTCCTTCTTCAATGCCTCCAGCTTCTTCTGCAAAAGCCTGATGAGGGGAATGACCTGACTCAGGCTGGCAGTGTCTGAACTGACTTCACGTGTGGCAAGTTCAAAGGGCATCAGAACCTTGCACAACGTTGAAATCATTCTCCACTGCACTTGAGACAGGTGCATTCCATCTCCTATATCGTGCTCAATTGTATAGGCTTGAATGGCCTTTTGCTGCTCCTCCAACCTCTGAAGCATATAGAGGGTTGAATTCCACCTCGTTACCACTTCTTGCTTCAGATGATGGCAGGGCAGGTTCAGTAGTTTTTGGTGGTGCTCCAGTCTTCTGTACGTGGTGCCTGTACGCCGAAAGTGTCCCGCAATTTTTCTGGCCACCGACAGCATCTCTTGCACGCCCCTGTCGTTTTTTAAAAAATTCTGCACCACCAAATTCAAGGTATGTGCAAAACATGGGACGTGCTGGAATTTGCCCATATTTAATGCACACACAATATTGCTGGCGTTGTCCGATGCCACAAATCCACAGGAGAGTCCAATTGGGGTAAGCCATTCCGCGATGATCTTCCTCAGTTGCCGTAAGAGGTTTTCAGCTGTGTGCGTATTCTGGAAAGCGGTGATACAAAGCGTAGCCTGCCTAGGAAAGAGTTGGCGTTTGCGAGATGCTGCTACTGGTGCCGCCGCTGCTGTTCTTGCGGCGGGAGTCCATACATCTACCCAGTGGGCTGTCACAGTCATATAGTCCTGACCCTGCCCTGCTCCACTTGTCCACATGTCCGTGGTTAAGTGGACATTGGGTACAACTGCATTTTTTAGGAGACTGGTGAGTCTTTTTCTGACGTCCGTGTACATTCTCGGTATCGCCTGCCTAGAGAAGTGGAACCTAGATGGTATTTGGTAACGGGGGCACACTGCCTCAATAAATTGTCTAGTTCCCTGTGAACTAACGGCGGATACCGGACGCACGTCTAACACCAACATAGTTGTCAAGGACTCAGTTATCCGCTTTGCAGTAGGATGACTGCTGTGATATTTCATCTTCCTCGCAAAGGACTGTTGAACAGTCAATTGCTTACTGGAAGTAGTACAAGTGGGCTTACGACTTCCCCTCTGGGATGACCATCGACTCCCAGCGGCAACAACAGCAGCGCCAGCAGCAGTAGGCGTTACACGCAAGGATGCATCGGAGGAATCCCAGGCAGGAGAGGACTCGTCAGACTTGCCAGTGACATGGCCTGCAGGACTATTGGCATTCCTGGGGAAGGAGGAAATTGACACTGAGGGAGTTGGTGGGGTGGTTTGCGTGAGCTTGGTTACAAGAGGAAGGGATTTACTGGTCAGTGGACTGCTTCCGCTGTCACCCAAAGTTTTTGAACTTGTCACTGACTTATTATGAATGCGCTGCAGGTGACGTATAAGGGAGGATGTTCCGAGGTGGTTAACGTCCTTACCCCTACTTATTACAGCTTGACAAAGGGAACACACGGCTTGACACCTGTTGTCCGCATTTCTGGTGAAATACCTCCACACCGAAGAGCTGATTTTTTTGGTATTTTCACCTGGCATGTCAACGGCCATATTCCTCCCACGGACAACAGGTGTCTCCCCGGGTGCCTGACTTAAACAAACCACCTCACCATCAGAATCCTCCTGGTCAATTTCCTCCCCAGCGCCAGCAACACCCATATCCTCCTCATCCTGGTGTACTTCAACACTGACATCTTCAATCTGACTATCAGGAACTGGACTGCGGGTGCTCCTTCCAGCACTTGCAGGGGGCGTGCAAATGGTGGAAGGCGCATGCTCTTCACGTCCAGTGTTGGGAAGGTCAGGCATCGCAACCGACACAATTGGACTCTCCTTGTGGATTTGGGATTTCAAAGAACGCACAGTTCTTTGCGGTGCTTTTGCCAGCTTGAGTCTTTTCAGTTTTCTAGCGAGAGGCTGAGTGCTTCCATCCTCATGTGAAGCTGAACCACTAGCCATGAACATAGGCCAGGGCCTCAGCCGTTCCTTGCCACTCCGTGTGGTAAATGGCATATTGGCAAGTTTACGCTTCTCCTCCGACAATTTTATTTTAGGTTTTGGAGTCCTTTTTTTACTGATATTTGGTGTTTTGGTTTTGACATGCTCTGTACTATGCCATTGGGCATCGGCCTTGGCAGACGACGTTGCTGGCATTTCATCGTCTCGGCCATGAGTAGTGGCAGCAGCTTCAGCACGAGGTGGAAGTGGATCTTGATCTTTCCCTAATTTTGGAACCTCAACATTTTTGTTCTCCATATTTTAATAGGCACAACTAAAAGGCACCTCAGGTAAACAATGCAGATGGATGGATTGGATACTAGTATACAATTATGGACGGGCTGCCGAGTGCCGACACAGAGGTAGCCACAGCCGTGAACTACCGCACTGTACTGTGTCTGCTGCTAATATATAGACTGGTTGATAAAGAGATAGTATACTCGTAACTAGTATGTATGTATAAAGAAAGAAAAAAAAACCACGGTTAGGTCACTGGTATATACAATTATGGACGGGCTGCCGAGTGCCGACACAGAGGTAGCCACAGCCGTGAACTACCGCACTGTACTGTGTCTGCTGCTAATATATAGACTGGTTGATAAAGAGATAGTATACTCGTAACTAGTATGTATGTATAAAGAAAGAAAAAAAAACCACGGTTAGGTCACTGGTATATACAATTATGGACGGGCTGCCGAGTGCCGACACAGAGGTAGCCACAGCCGTGAACTACCGCACTGTACTGTGTCTGCTGCTAATATATAGACTGGTTGATAAAGAGATAGTATACTCGTAACTAGTATGTATGTATAAAGAAAGAAAAAAAAACCACGGTTAGGTCACTGGTATATACAATTATGGACGGGCTGCCGAGTGCCGACACAGAGGTAGCCACAGCCGTGAACTACCGCACTGTACACTGGTTGATAAAGAGATAGTAGTATACTCGTAACAACTAGTATGACGACGGTATAAAGAATGAAAAAAAAACCACGGTTAGGTGGTATATAATACAATTATGGTTGGACGGACTGCCTGCCGAGTGCCGACACAGAGGTAGCCACAGCCGTGAACTACCGCACTGTACACTGGTTGATAAAGAGATAGTAGTATACTCGTAACAACTAGTATGACGACGGTATAAAGAATGAAAAAAAAAACACGGTTAGGTGGTATATAATACAATTATGGTTGGACGGACTGCCTGCCGAGTGCCGACACAGAGGTAGCCACAGCCGTGAACTACCGCACTGTACACTGGTTGATAAAGAGATAGTAGTATACTCGTAACAACTAGTATGACGACGGTATAAAGAACGAAAAAAAAACCACGGTTAGGTGGTATATATTATAATACAATTATGGATGGACGGACTGCCTGCCGAGTTCCGACACAGAGGTAGCCACAGCCGTGAACTACCGCACTGTACACTGGTTGATAAAGAGATAGTAGTATACTCGTAACAACTAGTATGACGACGGTATAAAGAACGAAAAAAAAACCACGGTTAGGTGGTATATATTATAATACAATTATGGATGGACGGACTGCCTGCCGAGTTCCGACACAGAGGTAGCCACAGCCGTGAACTACCGCACTGTACACTGGTTGATAAAGAGATAGTAGTATACTCGTAACAACTAGTATGACTATGACGACGGTATAAAGAAAGAAAAAAAAAACCACGGTTAGGTGGTATATAATACAATTATGGATGGACGGACTGCCTGCCGAGTGCCGACACAGAGGTAGCCACAGCCGTGAACTACCGCACTGTACTGTGTCTGCTGCTAATATAGACTGGTTGATAAAGAGATAGTATACAATACTACTAATATACTGGTGGTCAGGCACTGGTCACCACTAGTCACACTGGCAGTGGCACTCCTGCAGCAAAAGTGTGCACTGTTTAATTTTAATATAATATTATTTATCATGTACTCCTGGCTCCTGCTATAACAACCTGCAGTGCTCCCCAGTCTCCCCCACAATTATAAGCTTTATATACAATACATTGATGTGCAGCACACTGGGCTGAGCAGTGCACACAGACTGAGTCACTGTGTGACTGTGTATCGTTTTTTTCAGGCAGAGAACGGATATATTAAATAAAACAAACAACTGCACTGTCTCTGGTGGTCACTGGTCACTGTGGTCGTCAGTCACTAAACTCTGTCTGCACTCTGCACTCTCTTCTAATCTACAGTATCACAGCAATCTCTCTCTCTCTCTCTCTTCTAAATCTAATCTAAATGGAGAGGACGCCAGCCACGTCCTCTCCCTATCAATCTCAATGCACGTGTGAAAATGGCGGCGACGCGCGGCTCCTTATATAGAATCCGAGTCTCGCGAGAATCCGACAGCGTCATGATGACGTTCGGGCGCGCTCGGGTTAACCGAGCAAGGCGGGAAGATCCGAGTCGCTCGGACCCGTGAAAAAAAAAGTGAAGTTCGTGCGGGTTCGGATTCAAAGAAACCGAACCCGCTCATCTCTAATTTTATGTTTATAGTTGTCTTGCAGGCCAGGATTTCCCGTTTCTCTGGTTTAAGAATACTCTTGTTTGCTGCCGGTGGTGAGTCTGTGTAATTGCAGCTTGTTCCCATGTGTTCAGCCTCACCTGTCTGTTGATTGCACCTCTCAGTTGTGCAGCAGGGCAGCTGCACGACATAATTAATTAAAACTCTCTGTTATATTCTGGCTCAGTGCAATTCACAGAGGCTGGTGATATTTCCAGAGTTCTTGAGTTCTGAGCTAGTCCCTGCCAGTTCCTGAGCTCCTGTCTAGCAGTGTCTGTCTAGCTGCTTCCAGTGTCGCTTCCAGTGTCTGATCCCGTGTCCTGCCGTGAAGCGTTCCTGTCCAGAAGTCCTGTGGCTTTGTCTGTGCCTGGTCGAGTATCTGGCTTCTTGGTGTCCACCGGTCTGTCGTTTGGGATTCTGCCTGTCCTCCGGTTCTGAGAGTCTGTGTCGGCTACATTGGGGGTTCCTGTCAGTTTGCCAGTATTTGTACCGGTTCCGTGAGTAGCGGCTTTGCCGCGTCCGTCGGCCTAGGCCGCAGTATTTTTTGGTTATATTTTGTTACTGGTGTTTTGCAGAGGGTTCTGCTTATGCTGTCACCGCCGGTACACAACAGTATTGTGTCGGCGTGTGGACAGCATTTCCTTTGTTGTTTTTTCCTTTGGCGGCGTGCCGCACATATATTTAGTTTTAGGGTTGTTAGTAGCCCCTAGCCTTCTGTTTGCTTTAGTTAGAGGTCCCCTTGAAATTATCCTGTCTCGGTTCACGCCTTGTCTCACTCTAAGACCTGGGGGCATCGGAGTTGGGCAGACCTAATCCGCCCTTCAAACACGGCTGCCGTGGGCCCAAGAAACCATAGTCACTCAGGCGTGAACTGACCACACGGGTGAAACAATGGAGGTAGGGTGCTAGAGGCTATTTCCACACCACACCTTATTTCAGCGTCACGTTCTGGTGCTCTGGACTCACTACGCAACATCTCCCTTGTTCTGAGCACCAGGAACCTAACATTATCACCAGCCATACAACAAAAAAGAAATAAAGCTTTTTCTTTTTTGGCCCAGTCCAGTGTCTTGTCTAGAATCTAGTCCTGTCTAGAATTTAGTATGCAGAAACCAGTCCTGTCAAGAATCCAGTCCTGTCTAGAACTCAGTGTGCAGAATCCAGTCCGGTGTTTAGAATCCAGTCCTGTCTAGAATTCAGTGTGCAGAATCCAGTCCGGTGTTTAGAATCCAGTCCTGTCTAGAATTCAGTGAGCAGAATCCAGTCCGGTGTTTAAAAATCCAGTCCAGTCTTGTCTTGACTAGTTTGAAATCCTCCTATGCCTACTATGCAAGCCCTGCAAGCATCTCTCTCAGCCCTGAACTCTGCTTTCAGTGCTTTGAAACCTGAGCGGCTGGAAGTTTTGCAGCAATCCTAAAAGCAACTGCAAAACCTTCGGACCAAAATTTTGCTTATTTTGCCAGAAGTAGTTGAGAGTTCATTCTCTAAAGAGACTCTTGTTCACAGTATGGTGACAAGTGAATCCTCAGGTTTAATTAGAGAGAAAAAGTTTGAAAGTTTTCTGCGGCCCAGGCTCTCAGAAGAGGAGCGTCTGCGTCGCAGAAACTTAGATTTATGCCTATATTGTGGGGGTTTAGGCCACTATCTGCAGACCTGTGAGTTGCGCAAGCCAAAGTGTGGCAACAAGTCCTGCCCTCTGGCCAAGTTGAGTCAGGATACAAGATCTACTCCTGTCTCTACTGTGGCAGAGGTACTTGTCACACAACCCACACTAAAAAGCACTCTGTCCTATAATTGGGGTCCTTGGGCTAGGGAGTCCCATTATAGATTCAGGAACCAAAGGAGAATGTTTCTCTCCTCTCTTGATTTTCCTGTTGAAGCAAAGTTGCAAACCCCTGGAGTGGTGCCCGATGCCCAGGGTCCTGGAGTGGTACCCGATGCCCAGGGTCCTGGAGTGGTGCCCGATGCCCAGGGTCCTGGAGTGGTGCTCGATGCCCAGGGTCCTGGAGTGGTGCCCGATGCCCAGGGTCCTGGAGTGGTACCCGGTGCCCAGAGTTCTGGAGCGGTACCCGGTGCCCAGAGTTCTGGAGCGGTACCCGGTGCCCAGAGTTCTGGAGCGGTACCCGGTGCCCAGAGTTCTGGAGCGGTACCCGATGCTCTAGGTTATAGAGGGACATCGAATATTATAGCTCAGGTGTCAATACCAGAAGGGGTCTCAGAAGCTGTTTCCCCAGGTAAGGACTTGAAAAGCGCAACCCCAGAAAGGGTATCTAAAACCATAGTTCTAGAAGGGAACTCGAGAAGCAAAACCCCAGAAGGGGTCTTTAAAGTAATATCCCCAAGTGGGGTCTCGAGAGACGCAGCCCCAAAGAAGGGTCTAGAGGTTGCTTCCCCAGGAAAGAACTTAAGAGGCATAGCGTTAGTGGAGGTTCTGAAGGTTATAGCTTCAGCAAAAGTCCCGGAAGTCATAGTCCCGGGAGAAGTTTCGATAATTATCGACTCAGAGAGGGAGGCCGACGGCCCGGTCCCAGTAAAAGAATCCGAGGTGCTGACCCTAGCGGGGTTCCCGAAGGCCACTGCCCCGGGTGGGGTTCAGAAAGTCACTGCCCCAGGTGGGGTTCAGAAAGTCGCTATCCCAGGTGGGGTTCCGAGGGCCACTTCCCCAGGTGGGGTTCCGAGGGCCACTGCCCCAGGTGGGGTTCAGAAAGTCACTGCCCCAGGTGGGGTTCAGAAAGTCTCAGCCTCGAGTAAGGTCAATAGTGACCAGGTCCTAGCAAAGCACTCTAGTCAGTCAGATGGGAAGGAAGCAGATCCTGACTGTTGATATCTCAACATCTATAATCTTTGATGGGGACTTAGTCCAATTTCTGGCGCTTTACAAACACTATTACATCATTATGTTGTCTAGACCATTTCTGGGCATCACTACAGAGAACCTTGTGCTCTATCTGATATCTTCCTTTAGAGGAGAGCCTTTTGAATGGGCGACCAGCCTAATGAAAGCTGAAGATCCCATTCTTCAGGATCCCCCAGCATTCAGTGATGCAGTTATTAAAAGATATGGTTCCAAAGAAATTGGTTCAGGTTCCTCTAAGTCACCCGTCTTGTCTGCTGAGAGTCCACCAAATACTGTAAATTCGGCACAAGAGTCTCAGCCCGTTGTTTTGACTGCAGGATGTGCTTTTCTGTCTTCTTCTAATAGGAGTACTTTGCCTGAAAGTTCAGCTCCCAAGTTTAAGAAACCAATCTCTGATTTGAACCCAGCCTTGCTGGGAGGTACCATCAGTTCAGACAATGTTTGGGGAATTACCTTGGTCAGACCTCAAGAACTTTGTAAAAATAATAAGAAGAAGAAAAAGAAATAATTATTGACTCTTGCCTTGAGATATATAAAAATAGGATTTTTTTCCCCTTGTCTTGTGTCCAGTGGCCACCGTCAAGAGGGGGGCACTGTTACAAGCTGTTGCCACAGCTTGTTTCTGTTTCTTATCTTTGTTTGTTTATTCCAGTGTCAGGTTAATTAATGTATACCTTGTTTTGGATAACCTGAATTTTGGGGTCCTTTGACCCCTCCTCAAGGGGGGGGTAATGTAATGAGCCACGGCTGTGGCTCATTCCTGTTTTGCATTTTGGTTATGTATTTTATGTTATACTTCTGTTTATGTTCCCCGTGGGTATCATGGGGTGTTCGGAGCTCACCCTTAAGGAGAGGGTACTGTTATGAACCACAGGTAGTGGTTCATTCCTATTTTATGTTTATAGTTGTCTTGCAGGCCAGGATTTCCCGTTGCTCTGGTTTAAGAATACTCTTGTTTGCTGCCGGTGGTGAGTCTGTGTAATTGCAGCTTGTTCCCATGTGTTCAGCCTCACCTGTCTGTTGATTGCACTTCTCAGTTGTGCAGCAGGGCAGCTGCACGACATAATTAATTAAGACTCTCTGTTATATTCTCGCTCAGTGCAATTCACAGAGGCTGGTGATATTTCCAGAGTTCCAGAGTTCTTGAGTTCTTGAGTTCTGAGCTAGTCCCTGCCAGTTCCTGAGCTCCTGTCTAGCAGTGTCTGTCTAGCTGCTTCCAGTGTCGCTTCCAGTGTCGCTTCCAGTGTTGCTTCCAGTGTCGGTTCCAGTGTCGGTTCCAGTGTCGGTTCCAGTGTCGCTTCCAGTGTCTGATCCCGTGTCCTGCCGTGAAGCGTTCCTGTCCAGAAGTCCTGTGGCTTTGTCTGTGCCTGGTCGAGTATCTGGCTTGTTGGTGTCCACCGGTCTGTCGTTTGGGATTCTGCCTATCCTCCGGTTCTGAGAGTCTGTGTCGGCTACATTGGGGGTTCCTGTCCGTTTGCCAGTTTTTGTACCGGTTCCGTGAGTAGCGGCTTTGCTGCGTCCGTCGGCCTAGGCCGCAGTATTCTTTGGTTATATTTTGTTACTGGTGTTTTGCAGAGGGTTCTGCTTATGCTGTCACCGCCGGTACACAACAGTATTGTGTCGGCGTGTGGACAGCATTTCCTTTGTTGTTTTTTTCCTTTGGCGGCGTGCCGCACATATATTTAGTTTTAGGGTTGTTAGTAGCCCCTAGCCTTCTGTTTGCTTTAGTTAGAGGTCCCCTTGTAATTATCCTGTCTCGGTTCACGCCTTGTCTCACTCTAAGACCTGGGGGCATCGGAGTTGGGCAGACCTAATCCGCCCTTCAAACGCGGCTGCCGTGGGCCCAAGAAACCATAGTCACTCAGGCGTGAACTGACCACACGGGTGAAACAATGGAGGTAGGGTGCTAGGGGCTATTTCCACACCACACCTTATTTCAGCGTCACGTTCTGGTGCTCTGGACTCACTACGCAACATCTCCCTTGTTCTGAGCACCAGGAACCTAACAGGCGGCTAACGCAGGTAAATCGACATTTTTACCCTACGCGCCTGCACCGGCAAAAAGACCTATCACCCGCAAATGCAGTCCTTTCGGCCCAATAAATACAAAAAGATGAGAGGTTCCCCCTTCTTTGCAGATAGGGGAAGGGGAGAGAAGCCCACAGTGGCTCCAGGTTCCCAAGAGCAGAAGTCTACCCCTGCTTCTGAAAAATCCTCAGCATGACGCTGGAGCTCCCTTGCGGGAGGCCGCTCGGGTGGGGGCATGTCTCAAACTCTTCAGCCAAGGTTGGATTCTGTCTGGCCTGGATCCCTGGGTGTTGCAAATAGTATCCCAGTGATACAAACTGGAGTTTCAAGACGTTCCCCCATGCCGATTTTTCAAATCGACCTTGCCAGTTTCTCCGCCAGAAAGAGAAGCAGTAACAGCGGCAATCCAAAAGTTATGTCAAGAGCAGGTCATAGTCCTGGTACCATTGTCACAACAAGGGCAGGGTTTTTATTCAAGCCTCTTTGTTGTTCCGAAGCCGGACGGCTTGGTCAGACCGATCCTAAATCTAAAGGATCTGAATTGTTATCTGAAAAGGTTCAAGTTCAAGATGGAATCACTTCGAGCGGTGATTGCCAGTCTGGAGGAGGGGGACTACTTGGTGTCGGTGGACATAAAGGATGCTTACCTGCATGTTCCCATTTATCCTCCTCACCAGGATTATCTGAGATTCGCAGTTCAGGATTGCCATTACCAATTCCAGACGTTACCCTTTGGCCTCTCCACAGCGCCATGGGTATTCACCAAGGTGATGGCGGAGATGATGGTCCTCCTTCGTCAGAAAGGAGTCAATATAATTCCTTATCTGGACGATCTCCTGATAAAGAGGAGATCCAGGGAGCAGTTAATACAAAACATATCACTCTCTCTGTCAATACTCCAACAACACGGGTGGATCATAAATTACCCAAAGTCACAATTGGAACCGATGACAAGGTTGTCTTTCCTCGGGATGATTCTGGACACAGAAGTTCAGAGAGTATTTCTTCTGGTGGAAAAGGCTCTGGAAATCCAGAAAATGGTAAAACAGACATTGAAACCATCGAGTGTGTCGATCCATCAGTGCATTCGGTTGTTGGGGAAGATGGTGGCGGCCTACGAGGCCATACAATTTGGCAGGTTCCATGCTAGAGTATTCCAGTGGGACCTGTTGAACAAGTAGTCGGGGTCACACCTACACATGCACCGAAAGATAATCCTGTTGTCAAAAACCAGGATTTCGCTCCTGTGGTGGTTACACAGCTCTCACCTACTAGAGGGACGCAGGTTCGGGATTCAAGACTGGGTCCTGGTAACCACGGAAGCGAGTCTCCGAGGCTGGGGAGCAGTCTCTCAGGGAGAAAACTTCCAAGGACGTTGGTCACATCAGGAAGCCTGCCTTCACATAAACGTACTGGAGCTAAGAGCCATTTACAACGGCCTTCAACAAGCGGTACATCTTCTTCAAGACCGTCCCGTACAGATCCAGGCGGACAATGTAACAGCAGTCGTGTACATAAACAGGCAGGGCAGAACGAAAAGCAGAGCGGCAATGGCAGAGGCGACAAAGATCCTCCGCTGGGCAGAAAAACATCTACAAGCTCTGTCAGCAATATTCATTCCGGAAGTAGACAACTGGGAAGCAGACTTCCTCAGCAGACACGATCTCCATCCAGGAGAGTGGGGCCGCCACCAAGAAGTCTTCGCAGAGGTGACAAGTCTTTGGGGAGTTCCTCAAGTAGACATGATGGCATCTCGCCTCAACAAGAAGCTTCAGAGATACTGTTCCAGGTCGAGAGACCCTCAAGCAGTAGCAGTGGATGTGTTAGTGACCCAGTGGGTATTTCCGTCAGTGTATGTCTTCCCTCCACTTCCACTGATTCCAAAGGTACTCAGGATCATAAGAAGAACAAGGGTTCGAGCAATCTTCATTGCCCCAGACTGGCCAAGGAGTGCTTGGTATCCAGATCTTCAGCAGTTGCTCATAGCGGATCTTCTGCCTCTTCCTCCTCGCGAGGGCCTGCTGCAGAAGGGGCCGTGCGTGTACCAAGACTTACCGCGGCTACATTTGATGGCATGGCTGTTGAGCGCCGGATCCTAGCCAGGAAGGGTATTCCCAAGGAAGTCATTCCCACCCTTATTCAGGCCAGAAAGGGAGTAACGTCGAAACATTACCACCGTATTTGGAGAAAATATGTATCTTGGTGTGAATCCAAGAAAGCTCCTACGGAAGAGTTTCACTTAGGGCGTTTCCTCCATTTTTTGCAGGATGGTGTGGAGGTGGGCCTCCGATTGGGATCAATCAAGGTTTCGGATTTCGGCCTTGTCAGTGTTTTTCCAAAAACAATTGGCCTCTCTTCCAGAGGTTCAGACTTTCGTGAAAGGGGTTCTGCACATCCAGCCTCCATTCGTGCCTCCAGTGGCACCATGGGACCTTAATGTGGTATTGCGGTTCCTTCAATCGGATTGGTTTGAGCCTCTACAAAAGATAGAGTTGAAGTTTCTCACTTGGAAAGTGGTGATGCTTTTGGCTTTGGCATCTGCAAGACGGGTGTCTGAATTGGGGGCCTTGTCTCACAAGAGCCCTTACCTGATCTTCCATGAAGATAGGGCAGAGTTGAGGACTCGACAACATTTTCTTCCAAAGGTGGTTTCATCTTTCCACATAAACCAACCTATTGTAGTGCCAGTAGTTACTGACACATTCACTGATTCAAAAGCTCTAGATGTGGTTAGAGCTTTGAAAATGTATGTTGCTAGAACGGCTCGTATAAGGAAAACAGAGGCTCTGTTTGTCCTGTATGCTCACAACAAAATTGGGTGTCCTGCTTCCAAGCAGACTATTGCACGTTGGATCAGAAATACAAGCCAGCAAGCTCATATGACGGCTGGATTGCCGTTACCGACGTCGGTAAAGGCCCAATCCACTAGGAAGGTGGGCTCATCCTGGGCGGCTGCCCGGGGGGTCTCGGCACTACAACTTTGCCGAGCAGCTACTTGGACAGGGTCAAACACATTTGCTAAGTTCTACAAGTTTGACACCTTGGCCGATGAGGACCTAAAGTTTGGTCAAGCGGTGCTGCAGGGTCATCCGCACTCTCCCGCCCGTACTGGAGCTTTGGTATAGACCCCATGGTCTTGATGTCGTCCCCAGCATCCTCTAGGATGTATGAGAAAACAGGATTTTGATACCTACCGATAAATCCTTTTCTCCTAGTCCGTAGAGGATGCTGGGCGCCCGTCCCAGTGCGTACTTTACCTGCAGTTTAGTTATTAGAGTTACACAAGTTGTGTTATCTTAGTTTTCAGCATGTTGCTGCAATTGGTTCATGCCTGTTGGCGTGTGTTATATTGAATGCCATGTGTGCGGCATGGTTGAGGGTGTGAGTTGGTAGATATTTCACCACTAATTTAAGTAAATCTTTTCCTCGAAATGTCAGTCTCCCTGGGTACAGTTCCTACAACTGAGGTCTGGAGGAGGGGCATAGAGGGAGGAGCCAGTTCACACCCAATGAAAAGTCTTTAGAGTGCCCATGGCTCCTGCGGGTCCCCTCTATACCCCATGGTCTTGATGTCGTCCCCAGCATCCTCTACGGACTAGGAGAAAAGGGTTTACTGGTAGGTATCAAAATCCTGTTTTTCAATCTTTAATGGAAAAACCATTAGATTCAGACCATAACAACTGCAGAATAGAACAAAATTAACCTGGATGCGTTTCTCTAATCAGTCAGTCATTACTAATGTTCACGCTGAGCCTTCATCAAGTTTAATTACAGAGAGGAATAAAATTGTAATTAACAAATTCTGACCATCTCAGTAATGAAAAAAATATATAAAATATAATCATATATTAATAATATATAAATAAACAGAACAGATGAAGAATCTCATGCACAGCTGTCCTCATAGATATAAAGCACCAGGAAGGAAAACTCATTATGGGCCTATAAAATAACAGTTTATATAATATCTAAGAGTAAATAACCATTGATACATACATTTGTTATTCCCAGATATCAATTAGTATTGGTGGTGATCACATTAACAGCAGACAACTAAAACTATAATTATAGATATGCATTGTTTTTGACAAACACTAGAATATGAATTACCATCAGCAAACATTAATATATTGACGCGGTGGCTGATGCAAAGTTGAACACAAGTCGGCCGTGATTGCTCCGGCAGAGTGCCCATGGAGCTACAGCAAGTGTGTATAATCACCCGTATAAAGAGTTGTATGTATTAGGCTGGACTGCCCCTACTTGTATGTTTGTTTTTATATACTGTTCGCATCATCATCAATGTTACCTTCTATACTAACAAGTTCAACTCTGTATAATCCAAAGTTCCATTGACACACAAACAAGCTACATGAGAATGCCTCAGTACAGCTGTCAAAGTCAGAAAAATAGCACGATGCACACTGCCATATTTGCACCTCATACAGGTCTGCGCTGCGCATGCGTGCGCTCTCCCGTGCGTGCGCATACTCGCTGTTGCGGGCACCCGCGGGCGCGCGGTATGTGCATTTACGGTAGAGTTCATGTGTTCGTAGCGTGCGACTCAATCGTTACATATTTTCACTATATAATGTATTTTGTAGATCATGGTCCCTTTGATAGATTCTGAAAGTTTGGTTAATGTAGCATGTTCATGGACAGAGAAATCCCTCTTTGTTTGATACGAAGGGTCAGACAGGAGTAATACTGTGGTGTTTAGTATCCATCGGAAGAGTATTTAATTAGCAATATTCCGGTGTTGGTTTGAAGCGGATTAATCGCTCGTGCGAATAGTTATGGACATAAGAAGTTTATGTACATTTACTATTATTTGCACTTACTTATCCATGCGGCGGGAAACCCAGTTTCCCACCCACCTGAGCAGTTGGAAATCGTCACAGCCCACCTGTATGAATCAACCTATGACCTTTTGTTATAATGCGAGGAGGAATTCCTGTGTCCAATGAACAATGAGATTGTAGGGACCATTGAATTGTATTGTGTGTGGGGCATAAATAGACAAGCCGATCACATCCAGCTCACTCTTCAACGGTTCTCATTGCTGAAAATCGGGAGCTGGATGTCCAGAGGCGCATGCGATCGTTCCCCTTGTGCGTAAGTTTTCTCCGCAATCATATTGTCTTTCTTGTTATTATGGGCCATATCTCTCTCTCTCTCTCTTCTTCTCTTTCTCTCGTATTCTCTTGAACGTAATTGTATTGTATTGTATTTACTGTGTAGTTATCTGGTTAGTTAGTCTATGTTATATTGTAGTGTATGACTTGTAATTGTATTATTCTTTTTCAAGTATAACATTCATATTAGGCGTTAGACCCTAAGCACGGTATTTGTGTATTTCTTATAGTGTTAAGTATTCTCAGAGTGTCGGTGACGCTCGAACAGCTTTTAAGTTAATAAGGTTACACGGTGTTGCATCTACACTCAATCTCTGCACCAAGGTTTACTGCATAATATACTGTTTTATGGTATAGTTACAAAGGTTTAACATTGTGAGCGTCTGCGCCACTGGTGATCTCCTCGTGGTCTCGAGCGTTCGCATCGCTATAGCAAATCATTACGTTAGTCGGCAGCCAATAGTGTGCCTGTCTGTGACCTCTTGGCCGTGAGCGAACGTGACGCTTGAGCGTCTCGACCTCGGCTAAGCGATTGCTACGCAACGTGCGTACCCTTACGGTACTCCATACGTCAATAGCGTACAGTGTTCTTAGGCCTCTTAAAGGGTTTTAAATAAGATAAATATTTAGCTTTATCAATTGGCGGCTCGTCCTGTCCTTCACATATCTCTGCTAGGTAATTTCAGCAGACATTATCCAGCAGCAAAGGGCGGGAGGTCATATTCCTCGTAGTGCTGTTTGGATAAGTGTCTGCTTCGCTTAGTAAAGGGTGCTGAAGGAATCCGGAACCGGAGGTAAGAACAAAACGCTAGTGTCTTTTAAAACTGTTTATTTCTATCTTGCGTACGCACGCACATATCTGCATTTCTTTTCGTGTATTTTCATATATCACTCTCCTGTTTGCCATTTTATAATTGATAAAACGTGCTAAGAGAGATTTGTCGCTATTTCATAGTTAAAGTGTAAATGTAATATATAAAGGGATAAAGTGTAAAGCCCACACGCAACTCTACCTAAGGTATAAGGAGAGATTGGTGTGTTGCGCGGTAGACGATCGAGGATCATCTACATTGATAAAACGTGTTAGTTGTGTTACGGTGGATATTTGCTTTGCGTACACGTGTCTCTAACAAAGGGTGAGACTCGCGTACGCAACTCAAAGGCCGACGCACGCAGCGTAAATTACGCAACGGAGCGTCCGGGTACGCCCACGTAACTCAAATCACACGATAGTGTTATTGCAACAGGCGGAAAGGTGGCAACGTGGTAAGTAGCGCAAGTCTATTTTTAGTGTCCGAAATTTAGATTAACAGATCCTTCTCCAAATTCACAACACATCTGGTTTAAAGAAAATTTCTGCGCAGAAATAGAAATAGAAACAAAAAGTGTACATGTGATGAGTGAGTGTTTTTAAGTTTATACAATTTTTGAGGTTGAACCACAAGAAGTCGAGTTCTCGCAGGAGTACATACATGTATGTGACGTGCATGGTGGCTAGGGAGGCATCTCTGGTTAAACATAAAATTTGAGCAGTAGAGTATAGTAGACCAGGAGGTCATACTACAGACCAGGAGGTCCAGGTACAGCAGACTAAGAAGTCTGCCATAAATAAGAGAAAAGGGCACAACCCAGGGGGTTGGTGCAAAACCCATATAGGCCAATAAAGCTCTGGCTGAAGGAATTCGCAGCCGAAATTTTCGATTCCACTGGTCGCTCAGCACATAAGATTAGTTGCTTATGTGCTGAACGATTGTACCGCACGTAATTGTGTACATTAGTTAATCTGACCAGTACCATTTGTGTACGAACCCGGTCATAAAACTATTTGTACACTCTGATGTGATTTGTGTAATTTTTTATTTTTTTTGAAGGGAAGTTCGCTGGTCACTCAGGAATTGTCCAACAACCAATAGTTACTGGAAAGAGTAAGTGTTCTGCGGATATCCCTCGCATGTTCCAGTAAATAGAGGTTCATAGGGGCCCTGGGTCGAGTACGCCAGCGCTAAGGCAGTGTGTGGGTCGTATTGGTCGGCGTGGGCGAGTGAGTGGGGTACTCGGTAAACCGCCACCGTCAGCCTATCGTGAACATTTTGGTTTTTGTAAGGGATCGCTGAAGACCCTGATTGAAGGTCAGAGGTTGTGAAAGCAACGCCTGCAAGTTATGGGGGCCAATTGTTCAGGAAGGGGGCGATCAACCTCGGTTCGGGTTGATTCAGTAAACCGACCAGTCGGGTCGGCAAGGTACGTAATGTGTGAAAAATATGGTTCACATACAGAGGTTTTATGTGATGAATGGGAGAGAATGACAGTGCATGACGGGGAGAAATTCCCAAGAGTAGGTAGCTTTAGCCCAGAAGTGTTGCAAAATTTAAGGAGGAGGATATGTCTCATTAAATCAACAAAGAGACGAATCCAACATTATGATTATTTGCAGTTATGGCAACAGGAGGGTGAAATACAGAGAGGATTGGCTCTGGCGGCGGGATCTAATCCTATCAAGAAATTGATAGCGACGGCCCCGCCGCCACCATACATATCAGGAGAGAAATTGGTTGCGGAGAATGACGCATTAGGGTGTAACAAACAAACACTTAGCAACTGTGTAAATGTTAATAAGTTAACTAATGCAAGTATTAACCCGTGCAAGTTGTACCCTGTTTTGAACTTTCCCCAGGAGTGTGATCAAGAGGACGAATCGGCAACAATATCGGCGCTCTCTCTAGCAGCCACCATAGCAGAGACAACAGTAGGCACGGCTCCACCCACGAGATTAGTAACAAAAGCCCCTAGCGGAGGGATAGGTGAGGTCGTATCTACAGGTTGCCTTATTGACAGATGGGAAGGACCATACCAAGTCTTATTGACTAGCACTACAGCATTGAAAGTTGTCGAGAGAGAGACTTGGGTTCATTCGTCCCATTGTAAGAAGGTTGCTGATCCAGAGAGGTCCCGTGATAAGGAACAGACGGTAGAGGAAGTTGTAT
The DNA here is from genome assembly GCF_028390025.1 of Pseudophryne corroboree. NCBI lineage: Eukaryota > Metazoa > Chordata > Amphibia > Anura > Myobatrachidae > Pseudophryne > Pseudophryne corroboree. Next base: position 1,100,424,194 of record NC_086444.1, on the reverse strand, counting down.
CACTGGAGTGTCTGTTCCAGGAGGACTGAGACGGCACCTGAGCATCGAGAATCACAAGATCAAAAGCAGTTGTCGATCCCCGTTTCCCTTTTATTGTTTTTCTCCACTTCCCATCCCCTCTCCCTCAAATTATTTTTTCCCCCTTCTCATTCTTCTTCGTTTCCTCCTAAGATGGACTTGCCTCAAGAGACTGTGATCCGGATTTTCCTGTTGACCATGATGTTGACCAGAGCAGTCTGTTCCGGCGAGAGTACCATGGAGGTCGAGAGAGGTTCTGGAATGGGTTCTGATGACAGAGATGGAGGCGTAGTTTTCCGAGAACAACATAATCAACAAGCAAAGGCGAGTATCAGAAAACGATCCGATAGCATTGACCATAGAAGGAATTGTGAAGGATTGTTAGCTGAAGAAAACTGTATCTGTAGGCTCTGTGACAATGTAGTTGAGGATGGATGCATCAAGAAATGCCAATCCAGTTTTAATATCCACATGGACCGGCATCCCTTGAGTGACTATCACTCCTTAGTGGGTAGTGTGTTAAATCAAACAGATTGTTGGGTATGCTCTCAAGTACCTCAAGGTCATAGCAAATCAGGACTAGTACCATTTCCTTTAACGATAGGGGAGGTACTTGAGCTAAGTGGTGGGAGGCCGGTGGACAGGAGGTTTAATATCTCCAGTCCTCCTAGTTTGAAGCTCCACCAATATCATGTGGATAGATCCCTCATATGTTTTAACATTTCCAATCCCCGAAAGCCGGGAAATTGGGAAGTGTCATGGAGTAACCAAACCATGACCTTTTCATATAGAGCAGATAGAATGCCGACAGATACAGAGCTTATACGCCACATAGCCAGTAGAGGAAAATCTTTCCGATATAGGTATACCCTAGGAAATAGGATTACGAGAGTTGGAGAGGTATCACCAGGATACTGTGCACATATCGTACAAGCTGATACGTGTACTAGACAGATGGGAGAATTAGGGTTAGGAGATTTCACATGGAAGATGTGTAATATGGTTATGTCCTACTCCGTCCCATATGTTCTCCCCGATGATGCATATTTCATATGCGGGAGGAAGGCGTATAAGTGGCTTGCCCCAAACTCTGAAGGATTGTGTTATATTGGAAAAGTACTGCCTGAAGTAATGACTGTATCACATGCCAAAATGAAAGATATACACCGTGTTGCCCAAGCTCCTTATACTCACACCCATTACGAGCACGTAGTTAAACGGCACCTGATAGAAAGAACAGAGCATCCGGCCTCTGACATGATCCATGAATCCACCGGGATTCAGTTTCTAATCGCGTTAGACATCACTCGCACCGCCAGAGGAGTGTTGAATTATAAATACATATCTGCGCTCGCAAATTTGTTAGACAATATCACAGAAATGTATGATGACACATTTAGGTATACTGGAAGAGAACTTCAAGCTTATAAAACAGAACTGGTTCAGCATAGAATGATTCTCAATTATCTCACGGCAGTGACAGGTGGATATTGTGTCACACTGGCAACGCAGTACGGCGTGAAATGTTGCACATATATTACAAATAGTACAGAGGACCCGGTCGAGGTCATAGACCAAAAGATGGACGATATTCTCCAACTGAAGTGGGAATTTCGCAGGAGACACAATCTCACTCTTGCTGCTGTAGGTAATGAGCTGACTGGTTGGGTGTCATGGTTGAACCCGCGAAATTGGTTCTCTGGTTTAGGATAATGGGCTCAAGGAGTCATAATGGATGTTGGGAAGTTTCTCCTATGTATCTTAGGTGTTATCATAACGATTGGCTTGATATTTAGATGCGGTCAGGCTTTAACGAAGTGTAAACGAAGTACCAGGGTGATGAGTTTAAGGAGTGAGGGAATTGTAATTCCAATGAATTTGATTTATGACCCAACTGTAGAAACAATGATGTGATGAAAATGCGATTTCTACGGTCCGTTTCTTTCACCTGTTTTTTTCAGTTTTCTCCAAGGTAAAAAGACCCACTTGGACGAGGAATTTGATGATCCTGTATACAGACAACTGATGGATTAAAGAAGACGTTTTGACAACCTTATACACAGATATTTGATGAACTTTGCCATAGACCCCCAGTTTCCCTAGAAATTTTAAAATTACGCTAGCCCAACACTTTTGTAAGTCTATGGACATTGACAAAGCTTTTTGCCCACACGCCTTTTGGCAAAAGCACAAAGAAGACTGCATTCAACAGACACCGAACAAGACTTCAACCGACAAATGTTCATTTACCTGACATAGAATACCACTGCATTTACCGTAATTATGTCTTTTCTTCATCTCTACAACCTTCAGGTAATTACACACATAGTCGATAGGGAATACAGGCACAGATATCAGCAATCACATATTCCCCCATTCATGTATCACCAACTAAAATGTGCTCCCCATTTTGTTACAACCACAGCCGAAAAGAGCTCGGTAAAGTTTGACAGCCCATCCACAGACCCGTACCACGGGATAAGAAGGAATTCAAATGTATACTTCGCAATGCCTCGAAGCTTGATTTAAAACACGTACTGCACGATGATACATGACCCCCAAACACGGATTCATACACACATGCTTCTGCTATCTCACTAGGTCATACCCTTTTCCTACCTTCTCCTCTCCTCCCCTACCCAACCATGTAAATGTATTAACCCCTGACATATATTTTTCTCGTTTTGAAATGTTTTAGGAAGTGGCAGTTATTGTTGACTGCCAAAGGGTGGACTGTCAAAGTCAGAAAAATAGCACGATGCACACTGCCATATTTGCACCTCATACAGGTCCGCGCTGCGCATGCGTGCGCTCTCCCGTGCGTGCGCATACTCGCTGTTGCGGGCACCCGCGGGCGCGCGGTATGTGCATTTACGGTAGAGTTCATGTGTTCGTAGCGTGCGACTCAATCGTTACATATTTTCACTATATAATGTATTTTGTAGATCATGGTCCCTTTGATAGATTCTGAAAGTTTGGTTAATGTAGCATGTTCATGGACAGAGAAATCCCTCTTTGTTTGATACGAAGGGTCAGACAGGAGTAATACTGTGGTGTTTAGTATCCATCGGAAGAGTATTTAATTAGCAATATTCCGGTGTTGGTTTGAAGCGGATTAATCGCTCGTGCGAATAGTTATGGACATAAGAAGTTTATGTCCATTTACTATTATTTGCACTTACTTATCCATGCGGCGGGAAACCCAGTTTCCCACCCACCTGAGCAGTTGGAAATCGTCACAGCCCACCTGTATGAATCAACCTATGACCTTTTGTTATAATGCGAGGAGGAATTCCTGTGTCCAATGAACAATGAGATTGTAGGGACCATTGAATTGTATTGTGTGTGGGGCATAAATAGACAAGCCGATCACATCCAGCTCACTCTTCAACGGTTCTCATTGCTGAAAATCGGGAGCTGGATGTCAAGAGGCGCATGCGATCGTTCCCCTTGTGCGTAAGTTTTCTCCGCAATCATATTGTCTTTCTTGTTATTATGGGCCATATCTCTCTCTCTCTCTCTTCTTCTCTTTCTCTCGTATTCTCTTGAACGTAATTGTATTGTATTGTATTTACTGTGTAGTTATCTGGTTAGTTAGTCTATGTTATATTGTAGTGTATGACTTGTAATTGTATTATTCTTTTTCAAGTATAACATTCATATTAGGCGTTAGACCCTAAGCACGGTATTTGTGTATTTCTTATAGTGTTAAGTATTCTCAGAGTGTCGGTGACGCTCGAACAGCTTTTAAGTTAATAAGGTTACACGGTGTTGCATCTACACTCAATCTCTGCACCAAGGTTTACTGCATAATACACTGTTTTATGGTATAGTTACAAAGGTTTAACATTGTGAGCGTCTGCGCCGCTGGTGATCTCCTCGTGGTCTCGAGCGTTCGCATCGCTATAGCAAATCATTACGTTAGTCGGCAGCCAATAGTGTGCCTGTCTGTGACCTCTTGGCCGTGAGCGAACGTGACGCTTGAGCGTCTCGACCTCGGCTAAGCGATTGCTACGCAACGTGCGTACCCTTACGGTACTCCATACGTCAATAGCGTACAGTGTTCTTAGGCCTCTTAAAGGGTTTTAAATAAGATAAATATTTAGCTTTATCACAGCCCATTTACATCCCTTCAGTTGCAAGTGGAGAAGTATCAGCTCTGCAATTGCGCATGCTTGGGGCCGGAGCATCGAGATGATCGTAGCTGTGCTAAATTTAGCACAGCTAAGATCATTCACACTGACATGTGGGGGGACGCCCAGCACAGGGCTAGTCTGCCCCGCATGTCAGTGCAACACCCAACCCCCCCCCCCCCCCGCGCAGAATTGCAAAGGCATCGCACAGCGGCGATGCCTCTGCGCTTCAAGAGTAGCTCCCGACCAGCGCAGCTTTAGCGTGCTGGCCGGGAGCTACTTGTCGCTCCCCGGCCCACAGCAGCTGCGTGTGATGTCACGCAGCCGCCGCGGTCCGCCCCCCCAATGGTCTGGTAATGCATGCGTTGGCTAGACCGCGTCCCCTAAATGGCGGCTTAACGCTGCCGTACAGCCTCCTCCCGCTCAGCGACCGTCTCTGTCTCAGAGGCGATCGCTAGGCAAGGACAGCTGCCATGCGCCGGCGCATTGCGCCGCCGGCACATGCGCAGTTCCAACCCGATCGCTGCGCTGCGACAAACTGCAGCGAGCGATCGGGTCGGAATGCCCCCCCATGCACATATGTTTACAAAAAAACAGACATATGTCCATGCAACATCAGTCCCTAAATCAGTTTTGTCTGTTAGGCATACAAATTGTTCTGCAACTCTTGGAGCAGGGTAACGGCAATTGTTGCGGTTTACAATGTTGAGATCATTTGTAAAACAAACAAAAAAAATTAGGATTTTAATTACCTACCGGTAAATCCTTTTCTCGTAGTCCGTAGAGGATGTTGGGGTCCATTTTAATACCATGGTGTATAGACGGTTCCGCAGGAGCCTTCGGCACTTTAAGACTTTTCAACAGTGTGAACTGGCTCCTCCCTCTATGCCCCTCCTCCAGACCTCAGTATAGGAACTGTGCCCGAGGAGACGGACAACTTAGAGAGAAGGATTTACATTAAACTAGTGGCGAGATTCACACTAGCTCACACCATACAAAACACGCCGCCAAACATGGCTTTCAACATAACCCATGCTAACGTGCATGCATAACGCAACAGTAACAGCTGTGAACATCTTAACACATGAGAACCTGTGTAAAAAGATAAAACGTAATTCTGCAGGAAAAATTAGCACTGGGCGGGCGCCCAGCATCCTCTACGGACTACGAGAAAAGGATTTACCGGTAGGTAATTAAAATCCTATTTTCTCGTACGTCTTAGAGGATGCTGGGCTCCATTTTAGTACCATGGGGATGTACCAAAGCTCCCAGTACGGGCGGGAAAGTGCTAATGTTCCTGCAGAACTGACTGACCAAACTGAAGGTCGTCAGCAGCCAAGGTGTCAAACCTGTAAAACTTCGCAAATGTGTCTGCCCCTGACCAAGTATCTGCTCTGCTAATTTGCAACGCCAAGACACCCTGGGCAGCCGCCCAGGAGGAAACCACTTTCCTTGCAGAGTGGGCCTTTACCGAACTCGGTAACGGCAATCCTGCCGTGGAATAAGCGTGCTGAATGATACCTCTGATCCAGCGCGCAATAGTCTGCTTAGAAGCAGGACCCCCAATCTTGTTGGGGTCATAGAGGACCAACAAAGATTCTGTTTTCCTTATCCGAGCCGTTCTTGCAACATAAGTCCTCAACGCTCTGAGGACATCCAAGGACTTTTGAAACGGTTGAGGTGTCAGAAGCCACTGGCACCACCACAGGTTGGTTGATATGGAAATAAGATACAACCTTTGGAAGAAAATGCTGACACGTCCGCAGTTCAGCTCTATCTTCATGAAAAATCAAATAAGGACTCTTGTGTGACAGAGCCCCTAATTAAGACACTCGTCTGCCTGAGGCCAAGGCCAACAGCATGACCACTTTCCAAGTGAGAAACTTCAACTCTACCTCTTGTAGAGGCTCAAACCAGTCCGATTTAAGGAACTGCAACACCACATTAAGATCCCATGGTGCCGCAGGAGGCACAAAGGGAGGTTGGATGCGCAGAACCCCCTTCACGAACGTCTGGACCTCAGGAAGGGAAGCCAACTCTTTCTGAAAGAAAATGGACAAGGCCGAAATTTGGACCTTGATAGACCCTAATCTCAAGCCAGCATCCACATCCGCCTGTAGAAATAGGAGAAGATGTCCTAATTTAAACTCCACCGCAGGAGACTTCTTGGATTCACACCAAGATACATATTTTCTCCAAATACGATGGTAATGTTTGGACGTTACCCCTTTCCTGGCCAGAATAAGTGTGGGAATGACTTCATTGGGAATACCCTTACGGGCTAGGATCTGGCGCTCAACAGCCATGCCGTCAAACACAGCCGCGGTAAGTCTTGATAAACAAACGGCCCCTGCTGAAGCAGGTCCTCGCAAAGAGGAAGAGGCTGAGGATCTTCCAGTAATAACTCCTGAAGATCTGGATACCAAGCCCTCCTTGGCCAGTCTGAAGCAATGAGAATTGCTCGAACCCTTGTTCTTCTGAAGATCTTGAGAACTTTTGGTATTAGTGGAAGCGGAGGGAACAGATACACCGACTGATACACCCACTGGGTCACCAGTGCATCCACTGCTATTGCTTGTGGGTCTCTTGACCTGAAACAATATTTCTGAAGCTTCTTGTTGAGACGTGATGCCATCATATCTACTTGAGGAACGCCCCAACGATCTGCTACCTCTGCAAAGACTTCTGGGTGGAGGCCCCATTCTCCTGGATGGATATAGTGTCTGCTGAGGAAGTCTGCTTCCCAGTTGTCCACTCCCGGAATGAAAATTGCAGACAGAGCTTTTGCATGTCTTTCTGCCCAGCGGAGTATCTTTTTCACCTCTGCCATTGCAGCTCTGCTTTTTTTTTTTCCCGCCCTGGCGGTTTATGTAAGCTACTGCCGTTACATTGTCTGACTGGATCTGTATGTGACCACCTTGAAGAAGATGTGCCGCTTGATGAAGGCTGTTGTACACAGCTCTCAATTCCAGAATGTTTATGTGAAGGAGTACTTCTTGACTTGACCATCTTCCTTGGAAGCTTTCCCCTTGCGTGACTGCTCCCCAACCTCGGAGGCTTGCATCTGTGGTTACCAGGATCCAAGTCTGAATCCCGAACCTGTGTCCCTCCAGGAGGTGAGAACTTTGAAGCCACCACAAGAGTAAAATTCTGGCTTTTGTTGACAGGATTATCCTCCGGTGCATGTGTAGGTGCGATCCGGACCACTTGTCCAGTAGATCCCATTGGAACACCCTGGCGTGGAATCGGCCAAATTGTAGAGCCTCGTAGGCTGCTACCATCTTCCCCAGCAGGCGGATGCACTGATGAATTGATACGCGTGCTGGTTTTAAAACTTGTTTGACCATCCTCTGGATCTCCAGAGCCTTTTCCACCAGTAGGAATACTTTCTGTGCTTCCGTGTCCAATATCATTCCCAGAAATGATAACCTCATTTTGGGTTCCAATTGTGATTTTGGAAGATTGATGATCCAACCGTGCTGTTGAAGCACCGTCAGGGAAAATGCAATGTTCTGCATTAGTTTCTCCCTGGATCTCGCTTTTATGAGGAGATCGTCCAAGTATGGGATGACTTTGACTCCTTTCTTGCGAAGAAGAACCATCATCTCCGCCATCACCTTGGTGAATATTCTCAGAGCCGTGGAGAGCCCAAAAGGCAATGTTTGGAACAGGTAGTGGCAGTCCTGCACCGCAAACCTCAGGTATGCCTGATGCGGCGGGTAGATGGGAAAATGTAAATAAGTATCTTCGATGTCCATCGATACCAGAAATTCCTTTTCCTCCAAGCTGGAGATCACCGCTCTCAGGGATTCCATCTTGAATTTGAGCCTTTTCAAATAAAGGTTCAGAGTCTTAGGTTTAAAATCGGTCTGACCGAGCCATCCGGTTTCGCCACTACAAACAGGCTTGAATAAAACCCTTTTTCCTGTTGTGACACAGGAACTAAGGAAATTACATTGTCTTGACATAATTTCTGTATTGCGTTCAGCACTTTTGCTCTGTCCTGAACAGAAGCTGGTAAGGCTGATTTGAAAAATCAGCATGGGGGAAGGTCCTGAAATTCCAATTTGTACCCTTGGGATACTATCTGCAATACCCAAGGATCCAGATCTGAGTGAACCCAGACCGGGCTGAAAGACAGTAGACGTGCCCCCACCCGATCGCACTCTCGCAGGGGAGCCCCAGTGTCATGCTGAGGTTTTAGCAGAAGTAGCTGTTGACTTCTGCTCCTGCGAGCCTGATGGTGTTGTAGATTTTTTCACCCCTTCCTCGCCCTCTTCCTGTGAAGAAGGGGGTACCCTTTGCCTTTTTGGACTTGTTGGGCCGAAAGGATTGCATTGTATGAGAATTAAATCCTTTCCTTGGTGGAGCAGCTGCGGAAGGCAGAAATGCTGACTTGCCTGATGTAGTTGTTGAAATCATGGCATCCAGCTTGTCTCCAAAGAGGGCTTCTCCATTGTAAGGTAGTGCCACAATGTTTTTTTTTAATTCCGCATCAGCATTCCATTGGCGGATCCACAGCACCCTGCGGAGGATCTTGAACTCAGCATCCCAATATCCTTCATAGCTTCAACTAAGTAACCTGCAGCATCTTTGATATGGCCGAGAGTTAGGACTATTTCATCCCTGTCAACTGTGTCTATGTTAACAAGCAAGTTGTCAGACCATTTTCCCACAGCGTTACCCACCCACACACAAGCAATGGTGGGCCTGAGCACCGTTCCGTTAGCCGTATATATGGATTTCAGGGTTGTTTCTAATTTACGGTCAGCTGGATCTTTTAGAGAGGCTGAACCAGGGGCAGGCAAAACTATTTTCTTGGACAGCCGAGAAACTGAGGTGTCTTTCATTGGGAGAGTCTCCCATTTGTGCCTGTCTTCCTCAGGGAAAGGGTACGCTACACATATCCTTCTGGGAAGGGTCAATTTCTTCTCTGGGTTAGCCCAGGATTCTTCAAAGAACGCATTCAAATCCTTTGAAGGAGGAAAAGTCACAACCTGCTTTTTATTTCATTTAAAATAATCCTTTTCCTCTGGGACCAGTGTTGTTTCAGGAAACTCCAACACTTCCTTTATAGCAACTATCATACATTGTATGCTTTTGGCTAATTTGGGGTCTACCCCTCTGAAATCCCCAGTGTCGACGTCAGAGTTGGAATCTGTGTCTGTGTCCCCTTGCATTATCTGGTCCAGAGACCTTTTCTGGGAACTGGATGGGACCCGAATGGATGATATGGAGAGGTCAGTAAACAGTACATCCTCCACAGACTGCCTCCAATATTTAGTCTGTTGTTCAGACTCAGAGAATTTCTTTGCAAGCATTGACATATTCTTTTGCAACATTCTCACCCACTCCGGCTTCTTCTGAGAGGGAAGAGCCACCATATTACCCTCTTGTGTATCTAAAATGGGTTCTTCCTGGGAAGAACCCTCCCCAATGTCTGACATGTTACACACTTGTACACACACACACACACACACACACACACACACACACACACACACACGGGAGCTATTGGGGACAGACCCACACTAAAGTCTGTCAGAGCCACACAGAGGGATTTGCCAGTCCACACACTGCGCCTTATTGTGAATTGTGGAAATATTACCCACTTACAGCGCATATACCAATAATAGGCCCACAGACCTAATTATAATGAACACTCTCTGCCCCTTCTATAACACCCTGTACTTGTATCAGCATTGTCATGAGGAGAAACAGCGTGCAGGAGCTTCACACTGGAGTTTCTGCAGGAGAAAATGGCACCCAGTGAGTGTTCTAGCGCCCCCCCCCCCACGCTCTGCACCCTTGTGCTGAGAGACATGGCGCGCAGCGTCCCTCCGCTGCGCGTGTACCTGTATGCCGCCAATGATGACCGGAGGATCCCCTCTCTGCAGGACTCCGGTAATATACTCACCAGCCTTCTGACTTCTGGCTCTGTTATGGGTTGGCGGCAGTGCAGTGGGAGTGAACGCTGGCCAGGCTTGGGCTGTGTCCAGTACCCTTCAGGAGCTAATGGTGTCCTGTCAGCGGAAGCAGAACCATTAACTAATTGAGAAGTTGGTTCCTACTTCCCCCCCTAAGTCCCACGAAGCAAGGAAGCTTCCTGTAAAATAAAAAAACCTAAGAAAGTCTTTTTTCAGCAAAGCTCTGTAGAACTCCACTAGTGTGCATCCAGTCTCCTGGGCACATTTTCTAAACTGAGGTCTGGAGGAGGGGCATAGAGGGAGGAGCCAGTTCACACTGTTGAAAACTCTTAAAGTGCCGAAGGCTCCTGCGGAACCGTCTATTCCCGATGGTACTAAAATGAACCCCAGCATCCTCTAGAGAAACTATTTTATTTTTGTCACTTGCAGTACTGCTAGTTATTTGCTAGGAGTAACACAGTCTCAGTCTGACAGAGGACTAGAGGATGTTAGGTAGAAGCGGGATGGCCAGCAATACGCTAGGAGTAACACAGTCTCAGTCTGACAGAGGACTAAAAGATGTTAGGTAGAAGAGGGATGGGCAGCAGCACGCACAAATCATGCACTTGGGTCTCAAAAATCCAAAGGCTAAATAATAAGAATTTACTTACCGATAATTCTATTTCTCGTAGTCCGTAGTGGATGCTGGGACTCCGTCAGGACCATGGGGAATAGCGGCTCCGCAGGAGACAGGGCACAAAAGTAAAAGCTTTAGGATCAGGTGGTGTGCACTGGCTCCTCCCCCTATGACCCTCCTCCAAGCCTCAGTTAGGATACTGTGCCCGGACGAGCGTACACAATAAGGAAGGATTTTGAATCCCGGGTAAGACTCATACCAGCCACACCAATCACACTGTACAACCTGTGTTCTGAACCCAGTTAACAGCATGATAACAGCGGAGCCTCTGAAAAGATGGCTCACAACAATAATAACCCGATTTTTGTAACAATAATTATGTACAAGTATTGCAGACAATCCGCACTTGGGATGGGCGCCCAGCATCCACTACGGACTACGAGAAATAGAATTATCGGTAAGTAAATTCTTATTTTCTCTGACGTCCTAGTGGATGCTGGGACTCCGTCAGGACCATGGGGATTATACCAAAGCTCCCAAACGGGCGGGAGAGTGCGGATGACTCTGCAGCACCGAATGAGAGAACTCCAGGTCCTCCTCAGCCAGGGTATCAAATTTGTAGAATTTTGCAAACGTGTTTGCTCCTGACCAAGTAGCAGCTCGGCAAAGTTGTAAAGCCGAGACCCCTCGGGCAGCCGCCCAAGATGAGCCCACCTTCCTTGTGAAATGGGCATTTACATATTTTGGCTGTGGCAGGCCTGCCACAGAATGTGCAAGCTGAATTGTACTACACATCCAACTAGCAATCGTCTGCTTAGAAGCAAGAGCACCCAGTTTGTTGGGTGCATACAGGATAACAGCAAGTCAGTTTTCCTGACTCCAGCCGTCCTGGAAACCTATATTTTCAGGGCCCTGACAACATCTAGCAACTTGGAGTCCTCCAAGTCCCTAATAGCCGCAGGTACCACAATAAACTGGTTCAGGTGAAACGCTGACACCACCTTAGGGAGAAACTGGGGACGAGTCCGCAGCTCTGCCCTGTCCGAATGGACAATCAGATATGGGCTTTTGTGAGACAAAGCCACCAATTCTGACACTCGCCTGGCCGAGGCCAGGGCCAACCGCATGGTCACTTTTCATGTGAGATATTTCAAATCCACAGATTTGAGCGGTTTAAAATGTGATTTGAGGAATCCCAGAACTACGTTGAGATCCCACAGTGCCACTGGAGGCACAAAAGGGGGTTGTATATGCAGTACTCCCTTGACAAACTTCTGGACTTCAGGAAGTGAAGCCAATTCTTTTTGGAAGAAAATTGACAGGGCCGAAATTTGAACCTTAATGGACCCCAATTTGAGGCCCATAGACACTCCTGTTTGCAGGAAATGCAGGAATCGACCGAGTTGAAATTTCTTCGTGGGGCCTTCCTGGCCTCACACCACGCAACATATTTTCGCCACATGTGGTGATAATGTTGTGCGGTCACCTCCTTCCTGGCTTTAACCAGGGTAGGAATGACCTCTTCCGGAATGCCTTTTTCCCTAAGGATCCAGCGTTCCACCGCCATGCCGTCAAACGTAGCCGCGGTAAGTCTTGGAACAGACATGGTACTTGCTGAAGCAAGTCCCTTCTTAGCGGCAGAGGCCATGAGTCCTCTGTGAGCATTTCTTGAAGTTCCGGGTACCAAGTCCTTCTTGGCCAATCCGGAGCCACGAGTATAGTTCTTACTCCTCTACGTCTTATAATTCTCAGTACCTTGGGTATGATAAGCAGAGGAGGGAACACATACACCGACTGGTACACCCACTGTGTTACCAGAACGTCCACAGCTATTGCCTGAGGGTCTCTTGTGTTCAGGCGGGACGCCATCATGTCCACCTTTGGTCTTTCCCAACGGTTTACAATCATGTGGAAGACTTCCCGATGAAGTCCCCACTCTCCCGGGTGGAGGTCGTGCCTGCTGAGGAAATCTGCTTCCCAGTTGTCCACTCCCGGAATGAACACTGCTGACAGTGCTATCCCATGATTTTCCGCCCAGCGAAGAATCTTTGCAGTTTCTGCCATTTCCCTCTTGCTTCTTGTGCGCCCTGTCTGTTTACGTGGGCGACTGCCGTGGTGTTGTCCCACTGGATCAATACCGGCTGACCTTGAAGCAGAGGTCTTGCTAAGCTTAGAGCATTGTTTTATGTGGAGAGAAGTCTCCAGACTTGATCACACTCCCTGGAAATTTTTTCCCTGTGTGACTGCTCCCCAGTCTCTCTGGCTGGCATCCGTGGTCACCAGGACCCAGTCCTGAATGCCGAATCTGCGGCCCTTTAGTAGATGAGCACTCTGCAGCCACCGCAGAAGAAACACCCTTGTCCTTGGAGACAGGGTTATCCGCTGATGCATCTGAAGATGCGATCCGGACCATTTTTCCAGCAGATCCCACTGAAAAGTCTTGCGTGAAATCTGCCGAATGGAATCGCTTCGTAAGAAGCCACCATTTTTCCCAGGACCCTTGTGCAATGATGCACTGACACTTTTCCTGGTTTTAGGAGGTTCCTGACTAGCTCGGATAACTCCCTTGCTTTCTTCTCCGGGAGAAACACCCTTTTCTGGACTGTGTCCAGAATCATCCCTAGGAACAGCAAATTGTCGTCGGAAACAGCTGCGGTTTTGGAATATTTAGAATCCACCCATGCTGTCGTAGAACTACTTGAGATAGTGCTACTCCGACCTCCAACTGTTCTCTGGACCTTGCCCTTATCAGGATTTCGTCCATTTCCTTTGAAGAAGAATCATCATTTCGGCCATTACCTTGGTAAAGACCCGGGGTGCCGTGGACAATCCAACCGGCATCGTCTGAAACTGATAGTGACAGTTCTGTACTACGAACCTGAGGTACCCTTAGTGAGAAAGGCAAATTGGGACATGGAGGAAGCATCCCTGATGTCCCGGGACACCATATAGTCCCCTTCTTCCTGGTTCGCTATCACTGCTCTGAGTGACTCCATCTTGATTTGAACCTTTGTATGTAAGTGTTCAAATATTTCAGATTTAGAATAGGTCTCACCGAGCCGTCTGGCTTCAGTACCACAATATAGTGTGGAATAATACCCCTTTCCTTGTTGTAGGAGGAGTACTTTGATTATCACCTGCTGGGAATACAGCTTGGGAATTGTTTCCAATACTGCCTCCCTGTCGGAGGGAGACGTTGGTAAAGCAGACTTCAGGAACCTGCGAGGGGGAGACGTCTCGAATTTCCAATCTTTACCCCTGGGATACTACTTGTAGGATCCAGGGGTCCTGTACGGCCCCAGCGTCATGCTGAGGACTTGGCAGAAGCGGTGGAAGGCTTCTGTTCCTGGGAATGGGCTGCCTGCTGCAGTCTTCTTCCCTTTCCTCCATCCCTGGGCAGATATGACTGGCCTTTTGCCCGCCTGCCCTTATGGGGACGAAAGGACTGAGGCTGAAAAGACGGTGTCTTTTTCTGCTGAGATGTGACTTAGGGTAAAAAAGGTGGATTTTCCAGCTGTTGCCGTGGCCACCAGGTCCGATGGACCGACCCAAATAACTCCTCCCCTTTATACGGCAATACTTCCATGTGCCGTTTGGAATATGCATCACCTGACCACTGTCGTGTCCATAAACATCTTCTGGCAGATATGGACATCGCACTTACTCTTGATGCCAGAGTGCAAATATCTCTCTGTGCTCTATAGTCAATAAAATACTGTCCCTGTCAAGGGTATCAATATTTTCAGTCAGGGAATCCGACCAAGCCACCCCAGCGCTGCACATCCAGGCTGAGGCGATAGCTGGTCGCAGTATAACACCAGTATGTGTGTATATACTTTTTAGGATATTTTCCAGCCTCCTATCAGCTGGCTCCTTGAGGGCGGCCGTATCTGGAGACGGTAACGCCACTTGTTTTGATAAGCGTGTGAGCGCCTTATCCACCCTAAGGGGTGTTTCCCAACGCGCCCTAACTTCTGGCGGGAAAGGGTATACCACCAATAATTTTCTATCGGGGGAAACCCACGCATCATCACACACTTCATTTAATTTATCTGATTCAGGAAAACTACATGTAGTTTTTTCACACCCACATAATACCCTTTTTTGTGGTACTTGTAGTATCAGAAATATGTAACACCTCCTTCATTGCCCTTAACATGTAATGTGTGGCCCTAAAGGAAAATCTGTTTGTTTCTTCACCGTCGACACTGGAGTCAGTGCCCGTGTCTGAGGTAAATGGGCGTTTTAAAGCCCCTGACGGTGTTTGAGACGCCTGGACAGGTACTAATTTGTTTGCCGGCCGTCTCATGTCGTCAACCGACCTTGAAGCGTGTTGACATTATCACGTAATTCCTTAAATAAGCCATCCATTCCGGTGTCGACTCCCTAGAGAGTGACATCACCATTACAGGCAATTGCTCCGCCTCCTCACCAACATCGTCCTCATACATGTCGACACACACGTACCGACACACAGCACACACACAGGGAATGCTCTGATAGAGGACAGGACCCCACTAGCCTTTTGGGGAGACAGAGGGAGAGTTTGCCAGCACACACCAAAACGCTATAATTATACAGGGACAACCTTTATATAAGTGTTTTCCCTTATAGCATCTTAATATATAATATATCGCCAAATAAGTGCCCCCCCTCTCTGTTTTAACCCTGTTTCTGTAGTGCAGTGCAGGGGAGAGCCTGGGAGCCTTCCCACCAGCAGTTCTGTGAGGGAAAATGGCGCTGTGTGCTGAGGAGATAGGCCCCGCCCCCTATTCCGGCGGGCTCTTCTCCCGGTTTTTCTGAGACCTGGCAGGGGTGAAATACATCCATATAGCCTCAGGGACTATATGTGATGTATTCTTTTTAGCCAGAAAAGGTATTAACATTGCTGCCCAGGGCGCCCCCCCCAGCGCCCTGCACCCTCAGTGACCGTTGGTGTGAAGTGTGCTGAGAGCAATGGCGCACAGCTGCAGTGCTGTGCGCTACCTCATGAAGACTGAAAAGCCTTCAGCCGCCGGTTTCTGGACCTCTTCTTACTTCGACATCTGCAAGGGGGTCGGCGGCGCGGCTCCGGTGACCCATCCAGGCTGTACCTGTGATCGTCCCTCTGGAGCTAGTGTCCAGTAGCCTAAGAAGCAAATCCATCCTGCACGCAGGTGAGTTCACTTCTTCTCCCCTAGGTCCCTCGTTGCAGTGAGCCTGTTGCCAGCAGGACTCACTGAAAATAAGAAACCTATCAAAACTTTTACTCTAAGCAGCTCTTTATGAGAGCCACCTAGATTGCACCCTGATCGGACGGGCACAAAAACCTAACTGAGGCTTGGAGGAGGGTCATAGGGGGAGGAGCCAGTGCACACCACCTGATCCTAAAGCTTTTACTTTTGTGCCCTGTCTCCTGCGGAGCCGCTATTCCCCATGGTCCTGACGGAGTCCCAGCATCCACTAGGACGTCAGAGAAATAGTATTAACTAGGTGCTTCATTGCGCCCTACGGGCGCTCTTCACACCGTCGCAAGGGGCTACGCCCCCTTAACCCTTCCATGCCTTTCTGGGGTTCAATATTTGTATCATATGGAGTATTACCTGCATTCCTTTGTTAGTGGTTAAATATTGCACAATGAAAGGGTGTGCGATGGTGAAGGAGGCGCAGCCCCTTGCAACGGCGTGAACAGCACGTGCAGGGCACGATGTACAGAATGTAGCGGGTGCGGGGGGGACTGCAGATGGGGGAGGGTGTCTGTAGATGCTGCGGGTGGAGGGGGGGCGGAAGGGGGTGGTGGATGGGGAAGGGTCGGGAGGTGCTGCGGGTGGGGGAGAGGCAGAGGAGTGGGGGCTGCAGATGGGGAAGGGGTCCGGAGGCACTCCAGGTGGGGGAGTGGCAGGGGTGCCACAGGTGGGAGAGGGGCAGGTGCGGGGATGTTGCGGATGGGTGTAGGGTATGGGGGGAGACATATATGGGGGGTGGATGGTGGAGGCGGTCTGGAGGTGCTGTGGGTGGTGGAGGGGCATAGGAGTGGGAGCCACGGGTGGTGTAGGGGGTCTGGAGGCACAGCATGTGGGGGAGGGGTGGAGTGCCGCATGTGGTGGAGGGGAAGGTGCGGAGGTGTGGTGCATTGAGGAGGGCTCTGGAGGCGCTGCGGGTACTGTACCTGCCAAAAAGGTAGTTGGAGGGCATGCAGTAACAGGGCCAGGACAGGAGTGACAGGGTCAGAACAGGGGTGACGGGGCCAGAACAGGGGTGACAGTGTCAGGACAGGGGTGACGGGGCCAGGACAGGGGTGACGGGGCCAGGACAGGGGTGACGGGGCAAGGACAGGGGTGACGGGGCCAGGACCAGGGCAACGGGGCTAGGACAGAAATGACAGGGACAGGATAGGGGTGACAGGGCCAGGGTAGGGGCGGCAGGACCAGGACAGGGGTGACAGGGCCAGTATAGGGTTGACAGGGCAAGCACAGGGGTGACAGGGCCAGGATAGGGGTAGCAGGGCCAGCATAAGAGTGAAAGGGCCAGGATAAGGGTGACAGGGCAAGGCCAGGGGTGACAGGGACATGACAGAACACAGGGCACGGGAGAGATTGGTATTAGGGACAAAACAGTGGTGACAGATAGATGTGTATTACCGGAGTCACTGCTGCTGGCTGCTGCTGTTCCACTCCAACCTGTTGGGATCTGCTGCTGGTGGAGACTTGGCATGGCTGACTCTCTCAGGCTGGAGTCCTGCTTCCTCTGCCCGTCAGCATCCCTCCCCGCTCCTCAGTCACACACCGCAGACCTCGCGCAGCTGCCGGGCACTGTGGTAAGGGGAGACTGGGAGTGACTGGTTAACCCCCAGGAGACGCTGCGGCTGGAGGGAGGAGGGGTCATAGCATGCACGCGTCGCGGACCTCGCGGCTGCTGGGCACTGTGGTAAGGGGAGACTGGGAGTGACTGGTTAGCTCCCAGGAGACGCTGCGGCTGGAGGGAGGAGGGGGTCGGAGCCTACAAGCAGCTCGGACTTCTGCAGCGCTACCCGCTGGATAAAGTGTGTGAAGGAACTGGGCGGACCTCACTGCGGGTGGCAGCACTGCAGCTAGTGGTGGGGTTGCCGGGGCTGGAGATAACAGAGGCAGTACGGAACCTGCACAGCGGCAGGTGCCCCACAAAACTGCAGCTAAGAAGCGCGGAGTGTGCTAGAAAGTGACGCTCCTCCGCGCCAAAGAGTATGCTGATGTGGGGGGTCAAGCACACAGTGAGCCGGTGCCCGTCTGTCTGTACGGCATACCCCCTCACACACCCCCATACCTCCCAACTGTCCCGGGGTTCCGGCAGCAGAGCTGGATTAAGGGTGGGGGGGCCAGGGGGTACGTACCGTGGGCCCCACAGTTTTAGGAGTAGCTCTGTCCCAGCTCAGAAGCTCCCCCATCCTGCCAGCAACAGCGGCAGCATTGTGCTACAGTCAGCACACGCTGCTGCGTGTCGGCAGGTCTGTGGTGTTGCAGGGAGGCAGCAGTCTCCCTGCTTTCTTCTGCCTGTGCGGGTGTGTAGGGGGGAGCGACCACCTCCTCTGGATGTAGCCCTAGCTGAGGGGCCAAAATTCCATATAAAAAAAAAAAATCCCGGAATTTGCATAAGGGGGCGTGACCAAGCGGGCTGCGATTAGGCCACGCCCCCAACCCACAGCAGGCACAGCAATGAGATAGGGCTCTCCTGTCTCAAGTGCCCTGGGCCCCCTGGACTCATAATCCGCCCCTGGAGGCATGCCAGCAGCTCACAGAGCACTGGGCCCCCGGGACTCATAATCCGCCCCTGGAGGCATGCCCCCTCACTGACGAAAACGGGGGCCCTCCCATGAAGCCACACCCCCTTTTTGTTTGCCACGCCTCCCTGTTCGCCGCTGGGAGGTATGCACCCCTGTCTACCTGAAGAAAGCTGGGAGGTATGCACCCCTGCCTGTGCTATGCCCATACTATCTGCTTCTGCTCCTATAGATTTGCCCAGATCTGTGACTCATTTGACTAACTCCACCCAGTGCTGTGACTCCGCCTAGCGTTAGCAAATGAGTCACAAAGTCACAGATCTGGGCTATTATATAGGAGATGGCACTATACTGGAAACTACTGAGGAGGAAAGGGATCTATGAGTCACTATTTCAGGTGACTTAAAGGCAGGTAAGCAATGTAACAAAGCAATGAGGAAGGCTAGTCAGATGCTTGGCTGCATTGGGAGAGGAATCAGCAGCAGAAAGAAAGAAGTAATAATAATGCCACTGTATAGGTCATTGGTACGGCCTCATCGAGAATACTGTGTTCAATTCTGGAGGCCATATCTTCAAAAGGATATTAAATTTAATACATTAGAAACTGTACAAAGAAGGGCAACTAAAATGGTGCATTGCCTACATCACAAAACATACCCAGAAAGACTAAGAAATCTCAATATGTATATTTTGGAGCAGAGAAGGGGACATGATAGAAACTTTCAAATATATCAAGGGTTTCAACAAAGTCCAGGAGGGAAACATTCTCCAAATGAAGAGAAGCAATAGGACACAAGGACATGCACTGAGACTGGAGGGGGGGAGGTTCAGGGGAAATTTGCGGAAAAATTACTTCACAGAACGGGTAGTGGACAAGTGGAATAGCCTCCCATCAGAGGTGGAAGAGGCTAAGACAGTAGAGCAATTTAAACATGCATGGGATAGACATAAGGATATCCTTACAAAGAAATATGTCACGATCCAGGTAATTCCTTATCAGTATTTACCTTCCAAATGCCTCCTGAGACTGTCCCAGCGTTCCAAGCCTGGATTCCATCTGCACTGTCTGTGTGCAGCATGCTGCATCTCATTGTCTCTAATCTCCTTACTGTGATTCTGGCAGCATCAGGGTTAAGTTTCACATGCAAGTTACAAACAATCTTTCCTTTCAAAAGCTAACATGGGCGCAGCCATGTTTTCCTGGTCACATGTTACCTTTCAGCCTATCAGCTGCACTCTGCTCTCAGCCTGATTACCCAGCAGCTGCACTCTGGTCTCTGGTTAATCAGCCAGCCAATCCCTGTTTCCCAGCTGGTATAAATATCTTGTTCCTGGACTGGAAAGATGTCAGTGCTTCAATTGTCTTCAGTGATTCCAGTGTGCAGTCCTTCCATGGACTTTCTCTGCAGTACAGCCTGACTCTGCAGTGTCTCATCATTGCATCCTGTGACTGGCAGTTACCGACACCAGCTTCCAGCAGTGCTCTGCCCTGCCAGTAACCATCGGTGTTCCACCATCGATCTCCAGTCACCATCGGTGTTCCACCATCGATCTCCAGTCACCATCGGTGTTCCGCCATCGAACCCAAGTCACCATCGGTGTTCCGCCATCGAACCCAAGTCACCATCGGTGTTCCGCCATCGATCCCAAGTCACCATCGGTGTTCCGCCATCGATCCAAAGTCACCATCGGTGTTCCGCCATCGATCCCAAGTCACCATCGGTGTTCCGCCATCGATCCCAAGTCACCATCGGTGTTCCGCCATCGATCCCAAGTCACCATCGGTGTTCCGCCATCGATCCCAAGTCACCATCGGTTTTCTATCATCAGTATTCCTCTGAACTGTGTTTCCTATTACCAGTACCAAGTCATCAGTATTCCTCTGAACTGTGTTTAATAAAATCTTTGAACTTTCCTTTTTTGTCGTGGTCACGCCTTCGGGCATTTGTTCTAAAGGTTCCCTGCATGTCCAAGAACCCTGTACTGCCTCCCAGGTACACATATACCTCAGCCCTACAACTGAGGCTTCCCCCTGGTCAGCACCAGCCCTCAGTTGTGACAGTAAGCACTGACCTAATGGATCCGGCTGGAGACCAGGTCCAAGCGACCAGGCCGATGCAAGAACTTGCAGCCTGCCTTGAACGTCAGGAGGCTACACGGGACCATGTGATTCGCTGTCTCCAGGACCTCTCCTCTCGGCTGGATGGAATACAAGTAACCCTCTGTGGTTCAGGGGCGTCCAGTGTGCCGACTGCAGTACCTTTGGTGGTATCCCCACCCACCATTCCCGTTTCTGCTCCTTGTCTCCATTTACCGACACCTGCCAAGTTTGATGGTTCCCCAAAAGCCTGTTGGGGTTTCCTAAATCAGTGTGAGATATATTTTGAGTTACAGCCTGGCAGTTTCCCAACTGACCGCACCAAGGTTGCTTACATCATCTCCTTCCTCAGTGGCTCCGCCCTCGATTGGGTATCACCTCTATGGGAGAAGTCCGATGCCCTGCTCTATTCATATGCAGATTTTGTGGCAACCTTCAGGCGCATCTTTGATGAACCAGGTCGTGTGACCTCTGCCTCCTCTGATATCCTCAGGCTACGTCAGGGGACACGAACAGTCGGTAAATATCTGGTACAGTACCAGATCCTAGCTTCCGAACTTTCCTGGAATGATGATGCTCTTTACTCAGCCCAAGAAGGGGCGTCTGTGTCTACAGCCCAAGAAGGGGCGTCTGTGTCTACAGCCCAAGAAGGGGCGTCTGTGTCTACAGCCCAAGAAGGGGTATCCAATGTTCAAGCTCTAGTAGGAGCATATGAGTCTTCTCAAAAAGGAGTTTCTGATCTGTCAACCCCAGGGTGGGTGCTGGAGAAAACAACCCTGAGAGAGGTGTCTGATTCATCAACTCCAGGAGGGGTCACCAAAGTTTCAGCCACAAGGGAAGTATCCAGAGCCAAGTTCCCAGATGGAAATTTTTGTGCTACAGATGCAGTTATGAACTCCTGTTTGCCGTCTTCAGAGAGCACCACCCTGTTGGCATCCAGCATGGACCAGGTCCAGGATGGTCTAACTGAACACTCAGATTCCACTCATTCCGGTTCTAACCGGATTCTGACTCTTTCAGTTCCAGCTGATTCAACGGTCTCCAAACTCAATCCTGTCCTATCCGTCGGCCCAAAGTCTCCGCCGGTCTCAGCCGGTTCAAGTTTGTCTGGACTCAATCTGGTCTCGTCCATAGGTCCAGTACAGTCTCCTCTGGTTCCAGCCAGTTCAAGTTCATCAGGATTCAATCTAGATTCTTCCGTTTGTTCAGGTAAAGAATTTATAAGAAGTGTCCTGGGGCCACTCCTAAAGGAGGGGGTGCTGTCACGATCCAGGTAATTCCTTATCAGTATTTACCTTCCAAATGCCTCCTGAGACTGTCCCAGCGTTCCAAGCCTGGATTCCATCTGCACTGTCTGTGTGCAGCATGCTGCATCTCATTGTCTCTAATCTCCTTACTGTGATTCTGGCAGCATCAGGGTTAAGTTTCACATGCAAGTTACAAACAATCTTTCCCTCCAAAAGCTAACATGGGCGCAGCCATGTTTTCCTGGTCACATGTTACCTTTCAGCCTATCAGCTGCACTCTGCTCTCAGCCTGATTACCCAGCAGCTGCACTCTGGTCTCTGGTTAATCAGCCAGCCAATCCCTGTTTCCCAGCTGGTATAAATATCTTGTTCCTGGGCTGGAAAGATGTCAGTGCTTCAATTGTCTTCAGTGATTCCAGTGTGCAGTCCTTCCATGGACTTTCTCTGCAGTACAGCCTGACTCTGCAGTGTCTCATCATTGCATCCTGTGACTGGCAGTTACCGACACCAGCTTCCAGCAGTGCTCTGCCCTGCCAGTAACCATCGGTGTTCCACCATCGATCTCCAGTCACCATCGGTGTTCCGCCATCGATCCCAAGTCACCATCGGTGTCCCGCCATCAATCCCAAGTCACCATCGGTGTCCCGCCATCGATCCCAAGTCACCATCGGTGTTCCGCCATCGATCCCAAGTCACCATCGGTGTTCCGCCATCGATCCCAAGTCACCATCGGTGTTCCGCCATCGATCCCAAGTCACCATCGGTTTTCTATCATCAGTATTCCTCTGAACTGTGTTTCCTATTACCAGTACCAAGTCATATCAGTATTCCTCTGAACTGTGTTTAATAAAACCTTTGAACTTTCCCTTTTTGTCGTGGTCATGCCTTCGGGCATTTGTTCTAAAGGTTCCCTGCATGTCCAAGAACCCTGTACTGCCTCCCAGGTACATATATACCTCAGCCCTACAACTGAGGCTTCCCCCTGGTCAGCACCAGCCCTCAGTTGTGACAAAATAAGGATCAAATAAGGTTAGAGATAAAAAATAATGTAGAAAAAAAGAAAAGGGGCAGATTAGATGGGCCAAGTGTTTCTTATCTGCCGACAAATTCTACGTTTCTATGCTAAGAGAAACACAGTCTCAGTCTGACAGAGGACTAAAGGATGTTAGGTTGAAGTGGGATGGGCAGTAATAAACTAGGAGTAACAGTCTCATTCTGACAGAGGACTAAAGGATGTTAGGTAGAAGTGGGATGGGCAGCAGAACGCTAGGAGAAACACACTCTCAGTCTGATAGAGGACTAAAGGCAGAGCCGGATTAAGGGGGGTTCCTGGGGGTAAGTACCCCGGGCCCCCTGTCTGAAAGGGCCCCATGTCAGCCGCCACAGGTCGGATCTTCCGACCCGAGCTGCAGCGCTCCCGGATCCGACACTGGCAGGCAAACTCGTAGCTGCCAGCGCCGCATAGAAGACAGGACAAGGCAGCTGAGCGCAGCAGGAGGCGGAGGAAGTGGCCAGCCTGCTGCACTTATAGATGCTGCTCCCATCCCTGCCGGAGCTCCGCTGGGCGTCCACGTGCAATGTGCCTGGCACCCGTCCCTGCTGCCGCCAGGATCCCACATGGGGTGCACCCTGTTCCTGTCCCTTCCGCCGGGCTCCCACGTGGGTTGCACCCGGCTCCTGCCGCCGCTGGAGCCACTGAGTGCGCCCACTGGTAGGCTTTATTGTTGAATCCAAATCATCAAATATGTTCCTCTCCCACCCTACACCCCCCTCTCACCCTGCTTCCTCACCCACCCTGCGTCCCTTCTCACCCTGCATCCCCTCTCACCGTGCACACCCCCTTCTCATCCTGCATCCTCTCCCACCCTGCACACCCCTCTATCACCCTGTGTCCTCTCCCACCCTGCACACCCCCTCTCACCCTGCAACCTCACCCACCCTGCACACCCCTCTCTCACCCTGTGTCCCCTCTCACCCTGCACACCCCCCTCTCATCATGCGTCCTCTCCCACCCTGCACACCCCTCTATCACCCTGTGTCCTCTCCCACCCTGCACACACCCCCTCTCACCTTGTGTCCTCTCCCACCCTGCACAGCACAACCCCCTCTCACCCTGCACACCCCTCTATCACCCTACGTCCTCTCCCAGCCTGCACCCCCCCCCCTCTCACACTGCGTCCTCTTCCACCCTGTACAGCACAACCCCCTCTCACTCTGTGTCCTTTCCCACCCTGCACAACCCCCTCTCACCCTGCGTCCTCTCCCACCCTGCACACCCCCCTCTCACCCTGTGTCCTCTCCCAACTTGCACACCCCCCTCTCACCCTGCGTCCTCTCCCAACCTGCACACCCCAACTCTCACCCTATGTCCTCTCTCACCCTGTGTCCTCTCCCAACCTGCACACCCCCCTCTCACCCTGCGTCCTCTCCCAACCTACACCCCCCCTCTCACCCTGCGTCCTCTCACCCTGCACACCTCCGGCTCACCTGGTGTCCCTCTCCCATACTGTGTCCGTCTTCCTCTTTCCCTCTCCCCAATGTCCTATTCACACCCTGCATCCCCCCTCTCACCTGGTGCCCCTCTCCCACCCTGCAACCCTCTCCCACCCAGAGTCCCAATCCCCAATATGTCCCTCTCCCACCCAGTGTCCCAATCCCCCACAATATGTCCCTCTCCCACCCTGCATCCTCTCCCACCCAGTATCCCCCCTTCCTCTGTCCCTCTCCTTATTATGTCCTCCTCCCACCCACTGCCCCCGTCCTCCTCAGTCCTTCCTCCACCATGTGTCCTCCCTCTCATCCAGTTCTTGAGGACACGCCCCTTTTTCAGACGTGCACAACAGTACACCCCGGAGTGGAGAGTGGACACTATACCCCTTTAAATTTTCCATACCCTCACTTCAAAATTCCCACTTCGACCGCTGTGTGTATATATATATATATATATATATATATATATACATACATACATACATACATACATACATTATACATACATACACACAATTTATCTGCCTGCCTATTTATTAGGGGCCCCATTGTCTGAAGTGCCCCGGGACCCCTATAGCCATAATCTGGCTCTGACTAAAGGATGTTAGGTGAAGCGGGATGGCCAGTAATACACTAGGAGTAACTCAGTCTTAGTCTGTGCAGTAATGTCTTTAAACAGTAAAAATCAAATTAGTTCTTTCTACTATCTGTAAGCAACTGTAATTTACCAAGGATATGTTAATATGCATTAATATGCACTAAGTCAACAGGTACAAAAGGTCAACATAGTCAAAAGGTCGACATGTAAAAGGTCAACAGTGCTTATGGTCGACACACATAGGGGTTTTCTCCATTTTTTTTTTTTTTTTACTTTTTCATCATTTACTATCCACGTGGATCATGATGGGTAATAGTAACCTTACCCAAAACATGGAGATGGGACGTGGAACACTAATTGGGGTCATGTGGTTTAACATAAATGACACCCCTAAAAAACCCTCAGAACTTATGCCAACCTTGTTTATGTTGACCCTTTGTACCCGTCGACCTTTTGTACTGTCTACCTTTTACATGTCGACCATATGGGGTCAACCTATTGACTGTCACCCTAATTCTGGTCAACTGAATGATCCACACACTCTATTGTAACTTATCAACTTTAGTTGCACTTTACAGTCCTAACAGTAATGAAATATCTCTACATCATCCTTTCCCAAATGACACGTGGCCTTCCATGTTTCAGACACTTTCCAGAGAAATTTACAGCGCCAGGCAGGACGTCACTAGCCGTTTCGTTTACAGAAGATTTTACAGCCGGAGAACTGGAGGATTATAATCTGTTTTTAATTTTACATATTTGTGGAACAAACATGAGGTCATTACAATACAATGGTAGTAGCGAGCCAAAAAAATTGTTTTCTGTGTAATAACATTCTTACAATGTAAGCCAGCTTTGTGTGACAGGTCTAAACAGTTTGCTTTTATTGAAAACTGTTAACAATTATTTTGTTTCAAAGTCATGTTACACTGAGGGGGATATATATCAAACCTTGGAGAAAGAAAGTGCCAGCCAATCAGCTCCTAACTATCATTTTTCAAACACAAACTGTAAAGTGACAGGAGCTGATTGTTTGGTACTTTATCTCTATCCAAGCTTGGATACATCGTTTAATACAAAAAAAATTAAATTCATAAAATGTTCAAGGGGCGATTTATCAAAGCTTGTGGAGAGAGATAAAGTATGAACCAATCAACTTCTTACTGTCATGTTACAGGCTGTGTATGAAAAATGACAGGATCCGATTGGCTAGTAAAGATGTGGCCATGCTCATCTTTATTGTGCTCATCTGTACTTTATCTCTCTCTGAGGCTTAGTACATAGACCTCTTAGAAGTACGTAGACTGAAAAATAAATAACAAATTTGACCAATGGTCACTTACCATTACATGGTAGCTTTATGTTTTTAAATTGTTTTTCCGTCGTGACATAATTACTTTTACACTATGATGAATTATCATACATTAGATGACAGGAAATCTTACCGCCCATAATACAGAAGTAAGGTACCGATGAGTAATATCACTGGTCAGAGCCATAGGGGGTTATTATTCAGAGATGGACGCAGACCTTGCTTCCCGCAACAAGATCTGTCTCCATCTCCTCACATGCTGGGGGCCGCCCAGCACACAGCAAGGCTGCCCAGCATGTGTGTGGTGCCGCCTCGCAATGCGTCTGCAATTTAATTGCGGGTGCATCGATTAGAGGTTGACCCCTGCCTGCGCAGCCTGGCTGCACTGGCAGTAGGTCCGGCGCCATTTTTTTTCTCTGAGCGGCTGAGTATGACATCATGCAGCCGCCTCGAAAACGCTCCTGACATGCCCCCGTTTTGCCCGCCATGCCTGTAAAATGATGAAATGCCGCCCCTCGAACGCCCACTGCTGTCAATCACCTTGCGGCCGCATCAAGGAAAAGGGTTGCGCATGCGCCAGATGGATGCAGCTGCTGCATACTGATGCGCAGCTGCATCCATATCTGAATCATCCCCATAGTTTCTTATCACTCATATGAGATGTCCTCTGAACCGACCATCAACTGACATTAACTCAATGCAGACATAAACATTCTATAACTGTCTATTACTGCAGTCTCTATGTGGAGTGATGTCACAATGGAACACTGGCGCTGTCACCACCTTCAGCCGAATATCAGAAACGTTTAAAGGGAAAATCCGGCATATTTCATTTTGTATTTTATATTTATATGACTCTTGCATTAAAGGCAATGTCAGATATTAATATGCTCTTATTTACAACATATTTGCATTTATTACCATAATTCCTATAGGATTTTATATACTGAACAGTGACTTCATTCCTCTGATCAGATAAACCTGATACATCACAACTAATGTATGCACACTGTGGGTCAAGAGCATTTACTAGTATCCAACAATAGTGCACTATTGTATGCAGAGTGAAGCACAGACATTAGTGTAATGATTCACAAAAATGAAAACACCTCGCGCTGGGTTGTGATCTTCATGGTTTTAATCAAATATGAATTACTGCCTCATAATTTCACTCTGGTAGATACAGTACATAGAGATTTACAATAGTAAGGATTCGTGCTGACAGCAACTGTGTTCCTGCTTTGCATCTCCATATACAGTAGGCAGGGCTGTATTTTCCTTTAGACAACATACGCAGCTGTATAGGACCCTATGGGCCTTAGGGGGTCCACCAGGTGCTCAAATGGAAACCGCTTATTAAAAGAAAATGTGTTTTTAATCTGCAAATGTAAAGCACTTTAAGTCCTTTCGGGAGGAAAGCGCTATATAAATAGGGTTATTATAATTACTATTATTAATATGTGGCCACGAGGTTGTCACCTGCCATCAGATGTTATGGTTATGTATTGTGTTTGCCTTTTGCTGTGATGCAATTAAGTTTACGCTGTGATTAATGGTTATATTATTAGATAATAAGAAATCTTACCTGCCATGATGCAGATGGTACATACAGGTAATAGCTCTGATCAGGGCGATACGTCACTGATGTCTTAGATGTGAAGTCTTCTGCGCTGACCAACAACTGGCATCAGCTGAAATGAAGCCTACACAATTCTATACCTGTTACTGGCCACAGCCTCTATGATGTCACAATGGGATAGTGGTGCTGTCATCACCTCCAACAGCCAATCAAAAACAGTCTTAAAGGGACTATAACTGTCGTTATCGTTTATTTTTAGGGTTATATTGTCCAGTGTGTATGAGGGCAATATTGGTGACCGATGAACGCTGTGTGCTCCTGCATGTTGTTCAGCGATCACCAATATTGAGCTGACATGCTGTCAATGTCGGGCTGAGCTGCATATTCAGAAGGGTTGGGTATGCATACCGATCCCGGGATCCCGGCAGTGGAATGCTGGCAGGGGGAGGGACACAACGAGCGCAACAAGCCCCTTGCGGGCTCACTGCACTCGCCACAGATTCTATTCCCACTCTGTGGGTATCCACGACACCCATGAGTGGAAATAGTCCCTGCTAGTCGGCATGCAGGCTGTCGGGATTTAAAGGGGTGCAGGATTTAGCCGTCGGTAATGTAACCGGCGGTCTCTTGACCGCCGGTAACATAACTACATCCCGTTCGGGAATGCCGGCGGTGACATCACTGATCGTTATCGTTGAACAATAGAGTTCAGTGTGTATGCACTATTTCGTTCAACACTATATTGTTTATTGCCAGCATTCCTGCATCGGCTAGTGTGTACCCGCATTAAGGCCCTCATTCCGAGTTGTTCGCTCGCTAGCCGCTTTTCGCAGCAGTGCACACGCTAAGCCGCCGCCCTCTGGGAGTGAATCTTAGCTTAGCAGAATTGCGAACGAAGTATTCGCAATATTGCGAAAAAAGATTTTTCTGTGCAGTTTCTGAGTAGCTCGAGACTTACTCTTCCAGTGCGATCAGTTCAGTGCTTGTCGTTCCTGGTTTGACGTCACAAACACACCCAGCGTTCGCCCAGACACTCCCCCGTTTCTTCAGCCACTCCCGCGTTTTTCCCAGAAACGGCAGCGTTTTTTCAAATACTCCCATAAAACGGCCAGTTTCCGCCCAGAAACACCCACTTCCTGTCAATCACACTCCGATCACCAGAACGAAGAAAAAACCTCGTAATGCCGTGAGTAAAATACCAAACTTCTTAGCAAATTTACTTGGCGCAGTCGCAGTGCGAACATTGCGCATGCGCAATTAGCGGAAAATCGCTGCGATGCGAAGAAAATTACCGAGCGAACAACTCGGAATGAGGGCCTAAGTTTAGCATACACCCCTGGTGGATTGCAGGATTCTACATAGACAAGACAACTTATAGCATTTTTACCGTTATAACCTAGTACAGTTTTCAGCTACAATTCCACCAGCAATACTGAAAGCACATTCAGACAATACACCAGATTATGGAAAATACTACAGGGCACTGGG